>NC_087515.1:120140780-120444141 GCF_963921805.1 Phalacrocorax carbo
TCCTGAAAACAGTATTTCTTTAGTCATAGCTTCTAGAACATCACCTTTTCAAAAAAAACCAAAACAAAACAGTTCACTCTATTTTAAATGTTCACATCTGGATGCACATGTCACACCACAATATGCTGTTTTGAAGTGTATGACAATTTCAGCACAAACATACATTGTGTTTGTCTTAAAGCTACCCAAATTAGCAGCCACCCATCCATACACATACCCTACTTTTTATGGGACAGCGACCCTCCTGCACTTCATTATCCACTTGCTACTATGGGTAAATTTTGGCTCCTGCAGATGGGTAGTGTTTGGTATGTCACCTGAAAATGATGCTTAGGATCTGGGAGAAGGTGGATGGAAAAAGTGAAAGTGAATCTGTTGCTGTGATAATCAATTGTATTGACTTACTTTGCATGTGGAGGAACACCTACATTTTTGGAGATTATCTTTTATGCCAAAATCTTTTACTTGCATCCCTCAGGAGACATTGTAAAGCAGTGTTCTTTGTCAGATTTGAACAGCAGTGATTGACTGTGATATTTGTAGGGTTCATCCACTCTAGATAGCTCTCTAGGGAGGAATCCTATCTTCCTTTCCCCTAGACAGATTGTTATAAGTTAGAGCTCCTGGGGATTTCTTTGATTTATGTGGAAAGAAGTTTCAATACAAGTAGTCTAGGATTAGGAGGATGTAGTGCAAAAATCACATCTTGTTGGTACCTCCTCTTTGAAGTGCTAAATATACTTGGATCTTAAGGATATGGTACTGTCTTTTCCAGGTATTACAATACTCCTAGTGCAGTTTAGGATAAATCCTCAGGATTTTGGCAAACACTACATGAATTTGTTAACATAAAGTCATGCCTGGTAAACTTTCTAGTTGTAAACCTCGCTACTGCAATTCGTACCCCTTTCATTTAAGAGTTCTCAAGCATGGCAGTGAATACACAGGTGCCACAAATATTGTCAGAGTGAACACTGTTAGGTCATCTGTTCTGTGACAAGTACCAAGTGGTTCCAGAAGAAGATATAAGGTATCCATTTAATGCAATAATCACACACTGGGTGTAGTCCAGGGTGGTACTCCACTAATTACTAATTAGTGTATTCATACACAAAACATCAGGCTGGACATTAAGCAAATTCATTTAGTCTTTACTATACAACAAGAATCTTTGTGATTTTTAAAGAAATATCTTTCAAAATTGTTGCATGTAGCCTTTTCTTATATTAAAGTTATAAAGGATCATTTGGCTTACTCATATTCTTTTCCCTGCTTCTGCTTCATGGTGGATTTTTGTGTGTCCAAAATTAAGTTCTTAAATGTCCAATGGTAATTAAATTTATAAACCTCACAGTGTCTTTTTGTAAGAAGGATATTCCAAAACTCCAACTACTTTTATTGCACCTTTAAAAATTTCAACTGCATTTCAATTAATTAGTGAGAAAGGAGAGGCAAATATTGAGCTATATGCAGACATATGAACCTTTGCTTTCTGTTGGTTTTGTGTACTTCTAAGAGAACAGAATGTGCTGAACTGCATAAGAGACTTGAGTGTGTGATGCTTTTGAAATTAATTTCATGTATGAAGGAAACATCTATGTTTTTAGGTAAAAGCTTGCAATATTGTCTGACTTCTAAATAGTGTGAAGTAAAACCAGGGGAATGACTCACTGTAAAAACATTTGCCCTTTGAGGCTTTAAAATCCTTTGAACCTGCAGATTGATGTTGAAGGAACCCTCTGAAAGTTGTAATGACGGAGACTGATACAACTGTACTTCCCTGTAACCTTTTGATGCATTGTAAACTTCATGCAACTTCATGGAGTTACACATGATTTATGTCATGTGGCACAGTATTTTATGAAAAATCAAGATATACATAAACTCAGGTCACCATCAAAAATTAATACATTACAAAATGTTTAAAAAAAGACGTGAGACACAGGACAACATGACATACTGTGATATATCTTGAGGTGACCCAAAAATTAGCTAGTTGTACCACTGTTTTCAAGAACAGACCCTATAAATTAAATCTTCACTGGGTCAAAGCTATTCCAGTTTGTTCCCTTTCTTGTAAAATGAATGGTTTCAGAGGGGACTATTTCCATTCTTACCTTGGCAGTCACTATTTCAGTGCTGAAAATCCACAACAATGACAGACGATTGCTAAGAAGTATTACAGAGACAATGTTTTCTCCCATGGTGAGACATCATCATGTTAAACTCTTCAGTGCTACTGTGATTAAGTGAACATAATATCCTGCATAGTCCATGACCTTACCTCTCTTCAGTTTTCTAGTGGAAGAGGAAAGGTGTATTTTTAATCATGTGTTTTAAATCTGATTTCTAAACATTTGTGTTCTCCATTTCACAGTGTCAGGGAGTTAGCTCCCACTTCAGTATGTCACAGCGCATCCCTTTAAAGTAGATAAAAGATTTGAACTCCAAAATTCAGACCCAGAACCAGCTTTCAAAACACCTCAGTTTTCGTTCACAGTTGGAAAAGATCATTAAATGTTTGAGGAAACAAAATTCACAGCCGGATTCAGGTTCTGATCCAAACAATTGCCTTCTCTTTCCACATTCATCCAAAGTCAATCCACATTTCTGTGCAAATATTTCTCTCCATTACCTTCTCTGTAAGAGCGTGCTGGGCTGAAGGTGCTTCCACACTCTAGTACGTGTACAGTCTATTCAAGTTCACTGTGTCTAAAAACGTAATGAACTCATTGTCATTTTTATTCTATCATCTAAGTCATTAATGACACCACTGGATCTATGACAGATTCTTGGTAACCTTATTCTATTTATCAGACCAGTTTGACCTAGGAAAGATCAGAAACAACTTAATAAATACATTTTTTCTATCAGTTTTACATCACCCCTAAGGTATCTGCACCCTCCTATTATGTAGACCATGTTTCTCTAGTCTGTTTATGGTAATGCCATCACATACAATACCAGAAGTCTCTCAGAAGTTAAAGTGTTTACAGTCTTACTGTCTGACAGCCCACTAGGCTAATGATCATGTTGCAAGAGGAAATTAAATTTATTTAACATTATTCTTCTTTTAATCTAGGTTGTCTGTTACTTAACATCCCATTATTATCAAGGTTCTCACAGGTTGATTATTTGTTCAATTTGTTTTACGCCTGGGCTGAACTGAAGTACACTGGTCTAGAAATCTCTGGCTCTTACTTTTGTCTGCTTTCAAAGACAGATTTGTTAGTACATTCTACAAAAGTCATGTTATCTTTCAACCATTATTAACTAGACTAAACTTTCTAAGTAAATATGCAAGAAAAGGTCAGCTGAAAGATGTACAATTAGTAGTAGTTGTAGTAGTAGCAGCAGCAACAGCAATAGTAGTAGAATTAGTAGTAGTAGTAGTAGTAGAAGTAGTATTGAGTGTAGATTAAACTTAAAATCAGAAATGTGAGTGAAGGTGTCTTCCCCATCCACTGCCAAATATGCTGAAGAGATCTGTGTCAAATTATCTTGAAATATGTTTCGAATGAAAGCAGGAGGGAAAAATGTTCTGAGAATAACAAAATTTGATATGCTAATTCACTATTCTGAAGCGGGCATGCTTTGTTGGTTTTTGTTTTTTTAAATATATTTTCTTTTGCATCATTACTTGAAAGAAGTCAAATATTAAAATTTAATGGTTTCATAGACACTGCATTCCTAAGTATTTTGCAAAATATTTAACTTTATTTCAAAGTTGCCAAGAAATAAATGAAACTAAATTCTGACAGCACCAAATCCCATTAAAAAGTATCTTCCTTTTTCTATTCAGTTCTACTTTCTTCTTAGCAAAAGTGGTTTCAGCTACTTTTCCAGCCTCAATGTTATTCTATCAAACTTAAAGAAAGTAGTGTTCAAAAGTTGTGATCAGATCTAGAGGATAGACACAAGTTAAGAAAAACAGCTAGTACACCTGAGGTGTTGCAGTTTGTTTGATCTGTCAAAGACTGCACAAAGTAGAGGAAAAGCAAGCCAGAGTCGATACAGGAGCTCAAGACCTCTCTCTGGAATTTTACCTGTCTTGTCCTGAACTTGCAATCAATCAGAAACTAACTTTTTACTTGCAGGAAGCAAAAACTTAATGTTTTGGTTTTTACAGAGTTATAGGGACACTTGATTACAGGAATGTTTGGCAGCTAGCCAAGACAAACAGAAGACATAATAAAAGGATAGAAAAAGTGAGTGACAAATTATTGAAGTCTTGAGGTGGAGTACAGAAAAAACCCCTATTTTTGGCATGCAAACAGCAAATTAATTTTTACATAAAGAGATGAGAAAGATTCCCCCTGAAATGTAATTGCCTGTATCTAAGTAAATGAAAAGGCTCATGATAGCTAATAGCTGATGACATGACTTTAAATAAAACTAGGACAGCTAGGCCTTCAAAGAGAAAAACAGGAACACTAGGCCTGAAGAACTGCTTTCGTCAGCAATAAGAGGACAATGAGGCACAGAAGAAAACAATAGGTCAAAAAGACAGAAAAAGACGTTCTCCATTATGATTCACTACTTGATTCGAATTGACTTTACACCTTCCTCAGGTCTTGCCTCCTCCATGTCCCTACTTCAGTCTTTCCTATCTAGAAATGCCCTCTATAACTGAATAGCAAAAGACACAATATAATCCAGATGCAATTTTTATAGGAAACACTCTGGTGTGATTGGGATAAAATAATAATGTAAATTAGATCACTTGCTGGCTGCTCAAGATCTGCTTGCAATTAAAAGGCCCACTGTGCCAGCTCAGAAGCAGATACACTAAGGTCCAGATTACCTTGCTTTGTGTGGTGAGTGGACCTTGGCTGGACACCAGGTGCCCACCAAAGCCACTCTGTCGCTCCCCCTCCTCAGCTGGACAGGGGAGAGAAAATATAACAAAAGGCTCGTGGGCTGAGATAAGGACAGGGAGAGATCACTCAGCAGTTACTGTCATAGGCAAAACAGACTTGACTTGGGGAAATTAGCTTAATTTATTAACAATCAAATCAGAGTAAGGTACTGAAAAAATAAAACCAAATCTTAAAACATCTTCCCCCTACCCCTCCCTTCTTCACAGGCTTAACTTCACTCCCTATTTCCCTACCTTCTCCTCCCAAGGGGCTCAGGGAGACAGGGAATGGGGGATTGCAGTCAGGTCATCACGTGTCTCTGCCACTCCTTCCTCCTCAGGGGGAGGACTCCTCACACTCTTCCTCTACACCAGTCTCCATGAAATTCTCCAATGTGAGTCTTTCCCACAGGCTACAGTTCTTCACAAACTGCTCCAGCGTGGGTCCCTTCCATGGGGTGCAGCCCTTCAGGAACAGACTGCTCCAGCGTGGGTCCCCCACGGGGTGACAAGCCCTGCCAGCAAACCTCCTCCAGTGTGGGCTCCTCTCTCCACAGGTCCACAGGTCCTGCCAGGAGCCTGCTCCAGCACAGGCTTCCCACAAGGTCACAGCCTCCTTTGGGCACATCCACCTGCTCTGGTGTGGGGCCCTCCACAGGCTGCAGGCGGATATCTGCTCCACCGCTAACCTCCATGGGCTGCAGGGGACAGCCTGCCTCACCATGGTCTTCACCATGGGCTGCAGGGGAATCTCTGCTCCTGCACCTGGAGCACCTCCTCACCCTCCCTCTTCACTGATCTTAGTGTCTTCAGAGTTGTTTCTCTCACATATTATCTGTCTCTGGCTGCAATTACAGTTTGTTTGGTTGTTTTTTCCTTCCCCCCTTGTTATATACACTATCCCAAAGGTGTTACCACTGTTGCTGATAGGCTCAGCCTTGGCCAGTGGTGAATCCATCTTGGAGCCATCTGGCATTTCCTCTATGGCACATAGGGGAAGCTTCTGGCATCTTCTCATGGAAGCCACCCCTCTAGCTCCTGCTGCTACCAAACCCGTGTCACACAAACCCTTTACACTTTGCTATATGTACTTTTATGGAAGGATAACTGGTAGTTAATGGGTTCTGCTCCACTCTTCCTACATGGTTAGCAGAAAAAAAGCAAAAGTCCAGAGTCATTCAGTCCTCTGAAAATCTGAATTTCCTCTGTCTTCCTCCTTCGGTGTTCTTTCACTCATCGTGTGGACCTCAGTCAGACAGGTATCCTGAAAGAGCAGGATTTTCACAAAATGAGATGAGGGGCTTGAAGATGTGTCCAGTGGAAGAACATTTTCTGACTGTGGGACAGTAGGCTCTCAACATACTGCAGAGTTCAACCTATGTGAATTGACCACTGCCCTCAGGGATGAGTGGGAATGGGATAAATCCTAGCCCCAAAACATTAAAAGGAAGGGTAGAACAGTTTTTATTTTAATCAAAACCCCAAGGGTCAAATCAAATCGGTAAACAACCGAAAAGATGAATCTGAGGGCTTATTGTTAATTCCAGTGATCAATATAAATATGAAAGGTTAAGAGTTGCTTATGTTTCCTTAAAATAGTTTCCCATGGGCCTCTTGTATGGTAGGACTTTAATTTCAGGAGAAGTTGAGATGCTCTGAAGGAATAATTATGGATTTACTAAATTTTTGTAGTCTTTGGGGAAAAAGGAGTTTATCAGCTAAGTTACTAGCAGTGCTTCCTGCTTTCTGATTTATGTGACACCTGAACAAAAATAGGAGAGACTGAAAAGTCACTGGAAGTACAATGTGGTACACTGGATAGGTCTTTGGTCTTACAGTGCCATTTTTGAGCCATTTTTTGTCTTGCCACTAGTCTGCTCCTGCAAGCCATTTCACCTCTCCTGTCTCTTCAGATTACACACCTTTCCAGACAGGGACTGACTTTCACCATGTATTTGTGCAGTGCCAGCACAATAGGTCTCCAGGTGCTATTGCAATTCAGATAATGAATTATTAGCTTGTTCTGCTATTACATTATGTTCAGCAAAGTTTGTTTTACTTTCTCAACCAAAGCTGTGGATGAAATGGGTGTGGCTGTTAGTTACTTGCCTCTAAATTGTCCCATGACTGAATCTCATGCATTTAAAAACAGTGAATTTGTATATGTGTTTCTGTCCATCCTCAGTTTCAGGTTTTCTTGTCTTCTATCAACATATGAATGTCATTAACACAGAGATGCAAGAGAGAGTTAACAGTGGGGGGGATAGTGTTTTTTCTGTTTTTATGCACAACTTCCATTAGCAGTAATAGGTGTTATGTATGCGAGTTGAGAGAGCTGACATAACTTTATTTGGAGGAAATGACATGTAAAGTTACTTATGGCATGAAAGCAAAGAGCTAGAACATGTTTTATTATGGATTATATCTCTGATTGATGTCATACAATATAACTAGATATTTAAAGAAAATTTCATTTCGCACTAACCCAGATGACTTATTATTCAGCCTGTAAGACTGCAGAGCTAACATATTGATTGGGAAAATTTGAACTTGAATATTTTCTCCCACTGTGGGAGATTTTCAGGTGCTTTATTTTAGTTCTACTAATAAAGATAAGCTTTGAAACCCTGTTTTTAATGCTTTTCTCTCAACAAACACAAACAGAAATGAAACAGAGGTGAAAGAAGTATTTTTTTTTACTTTATTTGTCACCATCAAGAATATTGTGGGATTTTTAAGGAATGTATTTTTTTTTCATGGCCAGTGAGTAAAATTACAAGTCAACTTTCTTCCAGCTTACATGTTATCTGGCAATTGCTTAAACCAAATGAGAAACTCTTTTTTAGCTCAGGACACTGAGCTCAAGTGGAATTTGTCAGATTTAATAAAGTAGAATGGTCCTAGGGAGGAAATTTTCTGTTTCTGTTTCCAGTGGTGCATCTGTTTGTAGCACGTACTTTCTCCAGCAAATGCCAGTATGACTACAACACTTGCAATGAACTTTAATTGTGTGCTTTAGTAGAAAGTCTTAATTTTGATCTGACTCCCTTCAGGTAGCAATGAGTCGACTCACATAATCACACCTCCCTGTAGCAGATAAAAATAACCACCTTGATTTTCTCTCCTTCCATACTTCTTAGAAAATGGTTGTATTTTTATGAGTTCACTCTCACAGTGAGCAGGGATCTATAAGCTTTGGAACATAAGATGGTCCTGCAATAACAGCTATTTCTAAAACATTACAGTAATTAATCACAGAAGGAGCTACTGGAAAAAAATCCTATAATTTTGAACATATAATTGAATTTTTATTGCTTTTAAACTGAAGTGTTTAGACCTTGAGAAAATCAGCTCAGCAGGGAAAAAAAAAAGCCTTCGTCTTTCCCTCTCCTTCCTTCTGTGCTTTAGACAAAGCTTGGCAGAGCTTACAAGCTAAGTGGGAGCTGATTTAATAGCTCTTTTTTTCAGTCTCCCTCCTAAAGAAGAAGAAAAGGTCGCTTAAAAATTATTCTCTTAACAAAATGTACTGATCCACTGGAAGTGAGTTTGGATAGAAAGTGAAGACTTTCACATCTAAAGCTAGTGCTGGCATCTTGCAGAGGAAGAAATCCATGTGCTCAGAGGAGGCAAGTGTTCTTGAGTTGCCAGTTACGCTCACTGGCATTAACAGAGGGCTAAGGATGAAGATGGGGAAGGTGCAGATGAGTCATCAGGCAAATTTGACCCAAGCAAAAAAAATGGGATAAGAAAAGCACTTGTGTTTATTAAAAGAGTATATGTGATGAATAAAAACTTTTAAAACTTTTTATTTCAGGGCTTGTAATTAAAAACAGATAATTTTATGCCAAAAATACCCCCAAAAACAGCTTTTGAGACTCTATGAGGAAAGTCTTTAGTCTTTTATTTTCCTTTTCTTTGAAAGTCTTTTCCAAATTCAGCTAAAATTTTGAAAACATTTTCAGACTCCTCAAATTTTTTAAAATGTTGTTTTCTTTTTACTTGGAGCTCCCATTGCTGGACACAAGGAAGAGAGATGATAAGTGTGATGAACATAATAGAAGATTTATGAACCTTCTTTCCCTTCATTCCCCCCACCCCCCAAAGTGTTCATTTGAGTGTCAATCTTTAATTCTTATATTCATAAATAATATCTAGCATATATAGTAATCATTACAAGTGTAAGGAAGGAACTAAAAGCTAAAAAAAATAGTCAATCCTATATTTATATAGTCTAAATGTGCCTAGGCAGTCTGAGTGGGATTCCTAGATTCCTTTAACTGTCAGGTGAAATGCAATTTTTATACCTCATTTTTTCTCGTGACAACATGGCAGACTAAGCCTTTGCATGGGAAGATGGTGATAGGACAGGGAGAAGTAGCTATGAGATGTCAACCATTTTGTGATTCTGCAATTCTGTGAAAATGTGTAGGATGGGAATGTGCTAAAACATGTAAGGCTGTGCTAAAATGTGGAGTTAGGAAGAAAAATGGTAAAACAATGGTGCTTATCAAACGCATTTGCATTGCAAATAGGCTGACAGCGACTGGACTCTGACAACTTTGTTCAAGGAATGATGAATAAAGCAAAATGACCTATGAAGCCTGAAATATTCAAACTTGAGAGATGTGTAAAAATTGTTAGAAAGAATTGTAAAGGATAGCATATACCTTCTGGATTATAAGCAGCACCAAACATATCATTCAAGAAGTTCAGACTTTACAAAGATTTAATAATAATTATTTTTAATTAAAAATAAATTAATTTAATGAAGTAAAAGCATTTAATTTAATTTGAAATGTTTAATTTGGAAACTTGAGTTTTCAGTCTTTTAAATCTGAAATTTGAAATTTTGTTACTGGAAAAAAAAGTAAATAATAACCTTGAAAATTTTCATTCCTGTATTATCTTTCCTCCTCTTTCCTTTCAGTTCTTTCTCTGTTTTCCAGTCAGCAAATTATTGAATAACCTCTTAGAGAAAGTTTATGTCAGTCCTACTTCTAATTTTCCTGTATACCACAATGATTCAGGATTATATTAGCTGTCCTTTAATGAGATAGTTGCCTACTTTTCCACCAAAGCTATGCAAAGAATGCTCACCGGAGGTAGAATGATAGCTTTCTGAGGACAAGTAACTTTTTAAAAGATTGATATATATGTTAATAAAATATGTGTTCTAAAAATCATCCCAGCTCTTCAATTTCTGGGCAGCATTTTTTTACAATCATGTTATTATCCTTTCAGTCAGTTATATTTAACATTTTTCCTTTCCCATGCCTGTATTCTTAATTTTCATGTTGGTCAGCAGAGGGGTCCCCATACTATGTTTGAAAATCATATGAAATCTCAAGTTCATGCAGAAAGAAACCTACAGATGCTGGGTACAGCATGTGGATTACATCTGTACTGTTTGGTTAGATTTCAGGTTTTTTTCATATGAAAATTTAAAATATTTCTTTAAATATCTAAAGTTCTTTGTGGATGAAGGCCTAGCCTTCATAGACTGTTCAATACATAGTTTTTTCCCCACTCTGACAGCTGTCAGTTTTGTTTAAGAATCCATTTACTTGATTTGTTTTCTGTTGACAAAATTAATGTCTTCTCAGTGGTATTCTTTTCTGTTAGGTGCCCTTGCTGCTTCTTCTGCTGAACTGCATTTATTTGGTTTTGACACTTAATTTCACCTCTAGTACAAAAAGAAGGAATTTGTAACAGTAGCTTTAGCAAATTCTCATCCTAAACTTACAAATTTTAAAACTTTTTTTTTTTTTGACCAGATTTATGTTACAGATAGATGTACTCCAAATTCTTGATTTCACCCACAGCAGTCAAACATGAATTATTTCTGGCATGAATGTCAGAGCCTGTGTTGTTGGTCGCATTGGCTCTTTAGAAAAGATGTGAGTAAATCTCCCGAAAGGCTCTCTTCACCAATTAGCCTAAAATGCCTTCTTCTATAGGTCAAAGTTATTGAGGACATTTCACAGAGTACAATTCCCATATGACTGTGTTCTTGCTGTTTTGAGACCTTAGCTATGATTGTGTTAGTTGATGGATTACTCTCCAGTGCTGTCAAGAGATGGTGGATAAATTCTGTACTGGCAGTTGTCACACATAAGCAGAAGCCATGAGGTGGTCGTTCAGTTCATCTGCCTTTAAAACCCAGCTTGGGGTTGAGCAAATTGTCTCCTGAAAACTATATTTTTCTTTTCATTGACTACAGGGGAAAAGAAACATCTGGTTTCTACTTAATGTCCAACTTCAAGAAAGTTCATATTAGATCAGATAAATTCCTTCTTTCCTTACTGCTCATATACAGAAATACTGGTATATGCATTAGTAAAATATTGCTATAACTAATTACAAATACTATCCTTTAATAATTTAACTTTAGTCTTACATTTTTCCTGTGTTGCAAAATCCTGTGGTCTGTAATAGAGTCCTGTATTCTCCAAATTTGCATATTCCTAACTTGTGTGATATGCATAAGACACATTTAGGATGATTAGGTAGTAATCAAGCTATAATATTAATCATTATATATAATTAGCAAGTTTTAATGAACTATCAACTATTAATAAACTTGAAACTCCTTAATAAAGCAATTGTGACTTCAAACATAGCTCCACCAATCCCCGTATTTCTTCTACAACTAATTTTCATTAAACCATCCTATTAACTCAAATGCCTTACACGTATAAAGAAGACCAAAGACTACATAGCTCAACAAATATGACTTTAAAATGTTAATTTTGCTAGTAAAAAGTGACAGGCTTTGTACTGACCCAAGAATTGACTTGAACTGGCCTGACGTGAATTTAACGTCTTTTAGCTGCAGTAGCACTTCTCTAGTGGTGAGGTGACTGTTGCTTAGATTTCTTTAGTTTCAATTTATCTCTGTGCCACTGTGTGGCATAACACCTACTGCTAATTAATAGAGAATAAAAACAAGCAGTTATTATTCATTGAGTGAACTGTGTATGATTCTAGGATTAAAATATTCTATGGAAGAGCAGAGGCTTCAGATGGCATCAGAAATCCCAAAGCATGATCACAGATCAAGGTGGTCAATAATTTTTCACAAAGGAAATAACTCATCTTGTGAGTCAGGCAAACTAAGTTTTAAAGGTAAGAAAGAGGACGTGTGGAACTGGGAAACAGTAGGGAAAAAGCAAGTAAGCAACTGTTGGAAAAGGTGTCAAAATAATGCCAGTTGGACCCAAGACTGAGGAAGAAGAAATTACTACAATCAACATCATATTCCTCCCAACAAAGAACTCGGGGTACTTTTTAGTACCTTTTTAGTTCCTTTTTAGTTCCTGAGGATCACTCAAACTGTTGACTGTTGTCCTGTTACCTAGGGGGAGGAGGGAGAGAGTAAATAACACCAGGGAAAAGAGTTATGCTAGGAAGTTCATATATATATGTGTGTGTGTGTAATAGTTCGATTTTGACTAGAAGTATTCATATCATTGCAGCTGGACTAATAAAAACTATTTTTTGTGGTTTGAGTAGACTATTAAACTACAGTAAATTCTTGGCTTTGTGTAAAAGAGTGTTCTTTTTTGCCCATAACAAGATTTAGACTACAAGAATTGCCTTTGGTGGGAAAAAAAAAAAAAAAAAAAGACAAGAAAAACCTTAACTTTTCCATTGTTCAATTTGCTGTAGAATTAAAAAGACTATTTTCCTCACAGTTATATATTTTTGATGTGTTTTAAAGGACAGGGTCAAGATAGTGTCTTACTTTTCACTAATGCAAGGTTGGAAGTTGTCTTGGTAAAACATCATATCTCAGTTTTCTGATTTAGGCTTGGTTGGAGTGAGGAAAATTACTTTTTTAAATTTTACATTTTTTTAAAGTTATTAATCTCTGCTGGTTCTTCTACCTAGATTTATACCTAAGAGCTGGAGTTCTTCCATAGGCAACTTTGAAATTTCAGATTTTGACAAGAGTTCACGCCTTTTTGTTGAAGATAAAATAATATTATTTGATATGGGTTAATTGGAGACCCAGGCCTACACTTAAGTATTTGCTTAAATTTCAATTAATTAGAAGAATTTGTATTTATATGCCCATTGTATGTTCATTACGTACACATTTACATTGTAAAATGACTATTGTCTAGTTTGAAAGAAAATTTGTCTTCTCCAAGAGAAGTGCTGCAATAGAATATTTGGTAAAATCCAGAGTCTTCAAGAACATAAGAAG
The DNA here is from genome assembly GCF_963921805.1 of Phalacrocorax carbo. Lineage (NCBI taxonomy): Eukaryota > Metazoa > Chordata > Aves > Suliformes > Phalacrocoracidae > Phalacrocorax > Phalacrocorax carbo. Next base: position 120,153,848 of record NC_087515.1, read on the forward strand.
ACAGGGATGTGTTAGAGACCATAACACAAGATAGCCAACTGTAGGAAGTCTGCAAGCTTTTTTTCTTGACTTCTTTTACTGATTATTAAAATTCACAAAATTCCACCTGCTTTAGACTCCTCTGCCTTCTTACCATGTGTGAATGCTGTTAAGCCATATGTGAAGAAAAAAAAAAAAAAAAGGAGAAAGTTAGGCATTTGAAAAAAGTTCATGAGTTCATTCATTTTTCAGATATTTTTGCTAGAAGGTAAATAGCTGCAAGTCATAACTTCTGCCAGAACACCAGAAAAGTTGGGGTTTTTTTGAGGTTACAGTATATAGGAAAGCAGAAACATAAGACTGAAAGAGACTCCTTGGATAATCAAATCAGTCTCTTGCAATTGTTGGCATTCAAGTTTTATAATTGTGTTCATGAATTTACCCATTTTTTTAACTTCACATTGGTGACAGATGCTGCCAAAAGACAGTGAATGGCCCTTTGCCCACGAATCTAAGGTTATTCTCACAGAGCTCTGGAGTACCAGGAAGGAGCCCTTCCTTACATCATGCAGCTCTGCAGGCCAGTATTTAATCCAACTCCAATAGATCATATGTCTAACTCTGGAGCGTAATGCGATTGTGGGTTTGGCAGTGATTTCAGAGTTCTGTGCAAGTGACAGAGAAATGAAAAGGAGCTGAAGATCCACTTTCTCAAACATTCTCTGTTTTGTACAGTGCAAACCGTTACATCTGCTTTTTACCTATTTCACACAAATAAAACAGTTTTGTTGGAAGAGGCATCAGAAAATGCAGAGAATTAACTTGTGTGTATACAGAAAAAACAAATTAAAAGGAACTTCAAGCCTTTAACTTTGGCTGTGTTATCAACAGTACAGCTCAGTATTCATGAAGTGTTTCACCCCCTCAATGCAGATTTAGCATAAAAAGTAATTATGAGAAAAATTTTTTGATTCCTTTGCCATAGATCAAATAATACTCTGCTTCAAAAAGTGTCACAAATACTAACAGCTAATAATAGTAACTAAAAGCCCCTTATAATTCAAAGCCTGCTATCGTTTTTTTTGTTGTTGTTGTTGTTGCTGTTGTTTAATAAAGGGTTACTTATAAAAAAAAAACAAACCCAAACTTACTTCAATTCTCAGAGTGATGCCTGCTGCAAGTGCATTAAGGTTTCATATGGTATCAAGTCTACATTCCTCAATTCAAAAATCATCTGGAGGAGTTCTGAAGAAAAATAACTATATATGAGTTAAAGATTATAATACTGATTGCTTTTACTTATAATGGCATATTTTTTCAGGCTGTTTAGCTGTACATCTTACAGATATAAACGTTCACCATATGAAACTTCAATTAACAATGATTTTCAAGATATAAAAAGGTGCCTGTTATAACGGCATAGTGAGAATGTGTGGTATATGTTCATTTAAAGTGCTGTTAATTCAATTGCTTTATCAGATCCAAAGTCGCTTAGATTATATTGAATTAGCCATCTGTTTGGCTTTCACCTTGGAATGTCTGCCAGATGCTGAGTTTGTTTATAGACAATTCATTTGCAGACATAGCTTTAACAACAGGCTTGCTTGTTGGGGACTATCCCTGATGGAAGAGTTTACCTGGAAAGACAGAACCGTGCACTCCAAGCAATAACTGCTTGTTCAAAAGGGGTAAAAATATATTGAGTACTTTGTATCCAGTACACTATTACACAAATTACATCCTCTTATTAATTTCTGTAATCTCTGTGATGAAGAGGCTTAAATGATTCCACAAAGCTGCATCATTCCATATAGTGCCCATTTATACATTTTATAGTTTTCTTTTTAATTAAGGTCTGGCACTAAAATTAATATAGCATTTTGTTATCTACTGGGCATGGAAGCTTTTTACTAAGTCTCCAGATAGCTTTTAAAAGTCTATTAAAAAGCTGTATGTCATTCCACAGTTGTTACACATGGGAAAAATATTTCTTTAAGGGGATGGACAGCTTGCTTTCTCTCTCCCCTCCAATATAGCACTTGTTCTTCATCACAAGAATGATACAAAGCTTCTCAGGAAGATTCCAGAATTAGACAGAATTTAATCAAAGTGCTTTGATTGGGTTTGTTCATCAGCTATTCAAGAGTAATCCCCCATGGAAAAGCAAATCTTAGTCACTGGTCCAAATAAACAGGGCAGCGTGCAATCACTGCGCAAAAATCAGAAGTGGTTTATGCTCACCTGGAGAGATGTTTGATTAAATAACAGTCTCAATCCAGCCTTTGGTTGTCAAAGATACCCAACAGATGCTGACATTGCTAGTACTAGACATAGTGCTAGGTACTAATGACTACTGTCAGCAGCAAAAGGAAGAAACTGGCTTTCTTCCAGTAGCAATAAAAGGTTGTTTGAAGAATAAAAATAACTAATTTTTGTTGTATAGGAAAATTAAGCATATTCACATATACTAAATAAAAAATTTGTAGGAAACATTAACATTCTTGCTTTGTGATTCATTAACACATTAAACAGACAATTTCTAGATTGAAGGGTTTAGAAGATTTCCTTTCTTTAGGGGACCTTTATACCACCATTATCTGTTGCAGATTTTTAAGCAGAGACTTTTTTATCCCCCTTTGAAACATCTGATCCTGACCAATGTTAAAAAAAAAGATAATAAACTGTGTGGATTATGACCCAATCTGATTCAATATGGGAATTCCTATTAACCGACTGAATAAATACAGAACTTTGATATTTGATCACTGAACCCTGACACTTATCTGCTCAAAAAAGGTTTGATTTGTACTGGAATTTTGCAGACTGCTGCTTCCAAAGCTTTTGATTCAACATTCTTTATGTAAATTAAATCAATGCATAAATATATGGTATATATCTAATTGAATCAGCCAGCCACTCAGGTCACCTAGACTGATTAAAGAAAAAGTGCCTTATTAGATATTAAATGGCAGATTGCCAAGAGCAACCTAACCAACAAAGGAAAAATTCTACCTGTGCAGGAGACGTTTGGGTTTGCACTGGCCAAGACACAAAGAATTTTATTTTCAGCTAGAGTAAGAATCCTGTTTTGTGCACAGGTTAATCTTGAATCTCACAGTACTTTGTCAAAAGAACAATCTAAATGCTCATTGCATACACATTCCTCAGTGGCTTCCCCATCTAAACAGTATTTTGTAATGTTTCTAGTAAAGGGTAATTCACAACACATATTTCCATTAACATCCTATACTCTATGAGGCAGGAAAAGTATCACTTTCTACACTGATATGAATTTGTGCCCTTTGGGTCTTCATCCAATGACTGCAAACTTCAAGAGCAGAGCTAACCAATGATGTGGCAAAAAGAATGACTGACATGAATGGATTAAACAACAGGGAGGATGGTTTTGCCACCAGAATATTTAAGGAAAAAGGGCTGGGCGAAGGAACAGAATCCAAGGTCAGAAAATGGGAAACACTTTGTGAAGATGTATGCAAATAAAGGCTTGAGCAAGAGGTCTGGTATTCTACAAAGTGATTAAAGATAAATTCTGGAAATATTGAAAGAGAACTAGAATGAAATGGAGAAGTTTTGAAATGATGATCAAGATAAAGACAATGCTAAAATACGATCAGAGTATGAAGCAGTGTTTACAGACTGCTTCTGCCTGATATGTTTTGCATTAATGTCTTTTCTTTTTTACCTTTGGAAGCCCTCATAAAATCATGAAATGATTGATTAAGAAATAGATTTTGTACATAAGAGGTGGAATAATGAAGAAAAAATATTTTTAGGTCCATTTTTCCAAATAAAGTGAACATTGTTGCTAAATAAACATATGAAGCATTAAATTTGTTTGTTTACTTAGAAACACTTTTTTCCATTTTATTTCATCATTTTCAATTTTTTGTTATGTGACATCTTTCAGTATTTGGGGTTTTTTATTTGAATGGGAAAATAGAGTTGAAATATAAAAATTTCCCACTGGATGAACGTTCTGTTTCACAAGAAGCTTTAATGAGAACTGTAATATTGATAGTCATGACAGAATATGTGAACAGACAGTAGGGCTTAGGAGGCAAATGAATTATGGTTTTAGCTGTCAATATAACAGTAATCTATAGAAACAGTGGGAATTTTCATTTTATTGCAACTTTTTTCAGAAAAATATAAATTTCTGTTTATTTTAAAAATAGAAAAAGAACATCTGTATGCTGTCTAGAGGAACTAACATTACAAGTTATGTAAACCTTACATGTTTATGTAAAAGAAATCAGGGACTGAGGTATCTATCCTATCCACTTTAGAAGATTGTTCCAAAACTCAGGCTATTAATTATTATAAACAACTTCTTTTCAGACCCGCCTTCACAGTAAAACTCAACAAGTCTCTTTCTAGTACCAAGCCAGAATAAAAAAATATAATTAAAAACATGACAGAAACAATTTTTAAGAAAGAGTCTTTGTTTTAAAAGCAAAGCTAGGCATAGCGATATTTCATGGTGTTACGTGAGAAAATGAGAGATAAAATAAGTTCTAGAAGTCATAAGGGTGAGATGTGAATCACCAGGAAGGGGATGCAACCCTATAACTGCAAACCTGATGAGAAGATCATTGGCGTCTGAGGGCAGTTCTTCAGACAAAAGTTTAAGGAAAAAAACATATCTATATATTACAAGGCTTTAGTATTTATAGACAAGTACAGGTGAAATAGAAAAAAACCAGAGGTAATTCGCAAACAGTTGTAGCTATATAAATATATATAAAACTATATAAAATGAATATTATATGTGTGTACATATAATATGTATATATGCTTTATACATCTCTATATATGCTATATACGTATCTGTATACATATGTACAGATAATGCAAGCATAGGAACATAAAAAGGCAGGATCCAGGCTGGTTTTGGACTATATAAATATGTCAGTGTTATGACATGGAGTTAATCCTTCAAAATGCTGTCCTAGATCAACCAATCTCTTTTCCCCTTCAAATCTTTGATTAAAACTCCCTTCTTTATGAGCATTCCTACCCTGATCTGCTGACCAGCTTTATCTATACTCCTTGAGAACTGTTACTTAGCAGAAACCTAGAATCTGTAAAATTGAGAATGCGCAGTTGTAATATTTTCAGTGCATGTACTCTTTCATGTTTGCGAAGTATCTGGCACATATATGGCACACTGTGAGTGCATTAATTTAGTTTTAATTAAATTAAATTAATCCACAATTTGATATTGCAGGTCAATGTGTTGGCTTCTGTTACTGTAAATGTAGTTGCATTTTCAGAGAAATATCATGCATGTAACTACTTCTCATAATATATTTCTTTATAAACGAACTGGCAGGAAAAAAGTGAATAGAAGGAAATGCAAATAAAAAGCAAGCAGCAGAGCATTAGAAAGCAAGCAAAGATAAGAGTGTGTAAAATACTGATAGGAAAAATGATGGTTTATGAGGGAACAGGCCAGAGAAGAAAGTGAGATGGTAAAGAGAGGGCCAAATAGATGAAATATGGTTATAGAACAATAGATACATAAATTGAAAACAGAGAAATTGGCAGCAAAATCAACACAGGAGCCATGGAAACAAAGTAGAAAATAATGTGAAAAACTTAAATGGTGAGGCAGGGCAGTTAAATCTTGTTTGAGGGTGCAACAGTATTATAGTATTGTTTTTCTTGCTAGGACTGCCCTTGGGTTAAAAAATACACCTCTCCCTCCCTGCCAAAGTTATGTGGCCAAAACCCTTAATGCAGACCCTGACTGACAGAAGAGCTCTGCTTTCTTCCTTTGCTGGTGGTATACTATCGGTGTAAGTCATGCCTTCACTACATGACTAAGTCTTGACTGCTTTTTCTCCATTTTAGGAACTAAAAAAAACTATAGATTTCTATGGATCTCTGCAAGTGACGAAGAGTCTGGCTAAAACATACTAAGGATGCTATTAAAAACACAATACCTGTAAAGGTCTACATACGTAGATGAGCTGTGGAGCAAAAAATTTTACACAAAATAGCCCCCCCCCTTAGCTGTCATCACACTTTGAAAATGGTTTAAATTGCTGATATCTGGTTTAATTAATTTAATTGCTGGTTAAATTATAGTTTGATTCTTTATACATGGATTTTGGTTCTCAGCTTGCCCAAGACTAGGCATCAGCTACTCAAGACCTTACAACAGACAGGATCCAGAAACTGAACTTTGATACGTTTATCTCATCTGATGGGTCCAATCTGCTTGCTAGCTATTTTGAAATCACACTCAGCATACAGGGAAATTTATCTCAGAAAATACACTTACAGTAATTTTCTCAAAAATATATTAGAAACAGAAGATTTCTGCCTAGTTGTTGGGTTTGTTTGTTTGTTTTTGATAATTACACTTATAGGCAGAACATAAACCATGAAGTTGGAAGCCTCGATTTAATCTATTTCCCAACATCACCATATTTAAAATACACAGCTCAAAGGCTGCCCTGACCGTGAGGCAATAGACTAACTGTGACACAGGTCACAGTCCAATTCTTCTGACAAGACTGGTGCAGTGTTAGACCAAGCAATCAAGACGACAAGAGCTGGAACATGAGTGGGGCTCTTGACTGGTAGTTATGGCATATAGGTAGGTATAGGAAATAACAGGTTTCAACCCTCCTTCCTGGCCCATTTGTGTGTTTTATTGTCATAGGATTGTAGAATCACAGACTCATCAAGGTTGGAAAAGACCTCTAGGATCATTAAGTCAAACCATCAACCCAACACCACCACGTCTCCTAAACCATGTCCTGAAGAGCAATGTCTACACATCTTCTAAATACCTCCAGGGATGGTGACTCCACCACTGCTCTGGGCAGCCTGTTCCAATGCCTGGCCACTCTTTCAGTAAAGGCATTTTTCCTAACATCCAGTCTAAGCCTCCCTTGAAGCAACTTGAAGCCATTTCCTCTCATTCTATTGCTAGTAATGTGGGAGAAGAGACCGATACCCACCTCACTACAGCCTCCTTCCAGGTAGTTGTAGAGAGCGATAAGGTCTCCCCTCAGCCTCCTCTTCTCCAAGCTAAACCACTGCAGTTCCCTCAGCCATTCCTCATCAGACGTGTGCTCCAGACTCTTCACCAGCTTCATATATTGGTGTCACTGATTGCATAATGTATAATATTATGAACAAGCTCAGAAATAATATTTCAGCCAGCTTTCACATGCCTTGACCACAAGAGCAGAAGAAAAGAGTGAGCCCCACGTACTGCTCTCAGGAGCATGTGGATTGAGAGATCTACCTTTATTATTTCTGTATGAGGATGAAGACACTGCAATTTAAGAAGCCAAATCCTCAGCTTTGAAGAGGTATGGAAAAAGCAATATCAAATGCATCCTTGGTGATCACCATTTGTTAGTGAATGCAGCAGTGGTTAGTGCATTTAACTAAATATTAGTGCAGTTCACTGGATATGACATGCCTTTTGTTACAAGGTGGTGGTGGGATATCCTGTGCTGCGTACACTTGCTGCTCCCAGGGAAGCGAATGGGAGTGTCAGGCTAAGTATCAAGCAGAACTGAGCCTAAGGAAAATGTTTTGTTTGAGAAAACTGTAATCATTAGTGATAAAATGGAATATGAAAGTGTCTTACTGCTGTCTATTTAAAGCCTTAGATTAAAAGTAAGGCAATTTCTCAATGCCTTAGGACTAACGCCTAGGAATAGTGTATTTAGAAATGTATACAGAATAAAAAGTTGGTGTTGACTAAAACACATTACCATCTGCTTCTTTATTTCATTCCACTAGAGATTAATTGAGTTGATCTGAGTTAGCACATACTCTCAATGAAATTACATAGTGTGTTGATGAGGATTTCAATTCAGCTACTGATTAACTCGTTAGAATACCCAGGTGACATGATAAGTGTTCCAGAAATCTGAATACAAAATTTTAAAACCAAGTTACTGCTTGTTGTTGAAGGTTCTGCTGACTTAAGGATTTTTTCTTATTTGTGTCATTATCAACCACACTTTAAAGAATTAAGCTTTATGTATGTACACAATATATGAGCTTATGTGTACACAATATATGTTTGCATCTTTATGTGTGTTTGTGTGTATGTAGATATATATGCACATATTTATTCAGACATGTATGAAAGTCCCAACCACTGCTACGGCAGGACTTTTCTGTATGTCTGAACTGTAAAATTTTTCAAATTACGATGACAAGCAATGCCCTTAGAGATTAAAAAATGCCTAATTCCCTAAATCTGCCTCTGGAATCCTATCTGTGTATACTTTGGCCATGTCAGTATATTTAAAAATCTTTCCTTGAGTCTCTTTTTAAAATGGGGTTTAGCTTCCAAGTAATTAACCTGAAAAGCATATATTTGAATGAGCATATGTTATGAAATGATTGAAATTGCTGAATTAAATGGATGACAGACAAGAGAAATCAAGGAAGTTACTGTACAGCCAGTGTACATCCACAGGCTCTGTGTCGTTAGAGTGATGCAATTTTATTGCTTGCATACCATCATCAATGTCACAGTTAATATTTGTAAATGAGTAGCAATTATGCCAGCTCCATTGACTTCAACAGGGCCCTAGCTGGGTGGAAGGCTGCACCCAGGTCCAGTTGCAAGTTTGAAGGGAAATTCTGGAATGTGTTTGTTCTCCTTTTGAAATTATTTTTTTTTCTGAAACAATATTAAAATTCCCATCCAAAAAGATTGATAACTGCAACTGAAAATATATACTAGCATAAGCACTGAGGTAGCACAAATCATTCCAAACCATTTATGTTTAGGTGAAATAAAACCATGTGAGTAATATGCATTTCAGGAATGAAAGCAAATTCCAGTTCTAAAGCACAAAAAAGAAAAAGTACCCACTGTTTTGTTCATTATTTTATTGAACTCACAGTAATTCTGTTTCACAACTTCATGTTCCACATAATGTAATTATACACACCCAAGCCTTGACATCTGAGTTCCATAAGTATCTCTACATCTCCAGAGGAAAGCCTTCTGTGAATTTACAAGAAATCCCTGCAGCAGTGGTCCTGATGAAGTACACCTAATCACAGAACTGACAAAAAAATTGTTTTCCTTAATAACAATGCCTCATTATTCTATTTAAACACATCAGCACTTATGCTGAAACGTTAAATATGAAATGAACTCTGCTATTTAAGAGTGAGTTTTCTTTCTGGTTTTTTCTCTTTTTTTTTATCCTCAGTACTTCAAGTCAAGCTGTGAGGAAAATCTCTTATGCCTGCTATGCAATTTTATCTTAATCCAGCGAAGTGGGAATCTATCAAATGAAAAATAATCCAAAAGTTAATGCAGAACAAAATAACGAGGCAAAATTTGGACAGTGCAGAATTCTTAGTGCACAAAAAGCCCGAAGGAATATTCTGTCTCTCTTAGTTGAAGAGTAATAAGAAAGATGATCAGCCAAATCTTTTATTTGTTTATTATTGATATTAGTATTGTTTTTTAATTTGACTGTGAAGCGATTTCTGTATATTTATGAAAAAAATGCAAGCAAATATTATGGACTGGCTTTTTCATATATGCTCTATTAAAATATTTAATCTAAATATAAATGAAGATGATGGCCTCAGTTCTGCAATGTGAAATGCAAAGACAAATTTCCAGTGTCTGTGTAAAGTCCGATCAGTCTGAAAATTGTAGCATATGGTTACTAGCACATTACTAGCATCATGCTTTGAGCTGATGAAATGTTAAAACTCTTTTGTCCTATGTACAGATACTCTCCCAAGTTTCATTTTTCCATCTCTCATGAATGCATTTTTATTTAGGTTAACCCACTTCAGCTTTAAATAAGTCTCACTGCACCCCTTGGCAAGCAAGTTTTTGAGAAAGGTTTGTTTATAATATTTTTTTTTCCTAGAAAACGAAAAGCGACAGTTACTGAGGCTAAAAGTATGTAATGTGTAAAATAGGTTACCTAACATCAAGGTTGTTGAAAAAAAAATTGGAAAAGTGAATGAAAAGTAGTGTTTTCTTTCTTGGTTTGCTGCAGGGAAATAATCTGTGTTTGGTTTAATTTTTCTGTGTTATTTTAATTAAAGGAGAATGGATGCATTAAAGAAAGGAGATGGATAGCTGTTATAGCAATTATTATCTTGGCTTGGGAGGACTCAACATAGAAGTCTAATATATATGAAGTCATGATTCTATGTCAGGTAAATTATAGAAAATAAATATTAATAAAATTCACTAACATAACAATGCCACTTAATTTTAATAAATCAGGTTGTTAATAGACGAGCTTTTGATTCACAGGTAGATGAGCACTAAGGCTCTTTTATTACATGCTATTTCATAACGGTGTCTCTCCAAGATAATTTCTATCTGTCAGAAGTGAATATTCAACACAAGCCTATAAGCAAGTGCTATTTGCAGGCTCTGATGGCAGCTGGCACCCAAAACTTGGATTCAGTTTTCAGCAAACATGGCATATTGTCACAATTTTCTGTAAGTGATGGAACATCCCAAAGCAGGGATACTACAAATGGGTCAAGATGGGGTTCTAACGTTTCATAATTAATTTATATTAAATACTCCTCCCCCTCCCCTTTCTTTTAATATACAGGTCTAGATTGAAACCCTAAACCATGTTTTTTCTTGCTTATTTAGTAAGCCTTAATAAGTGGTTAAAGCCAGTCTCAGAAGCGTTTTGCTCCTAAGTAAGAAGTAGCTATGCCAATAAGTAAAGTTTTCACTTTTGACATCATCCTGCCAAAGAAAGAGGCTCAGATTATTAGAGTGGAGGGAGGTTTACAGAATCAGTCATTTGGAAGTCACTGGCTCTATAGTCCAAGGAGCTGATCTTTAGTCCAAGCTCCACCTCAAAGCAGGGTCAACACTGAATTAAGGCTATGCTACTTAGGGCTCATCCACTCAGGTCTTGCAAATTTCCAAGAGAATTTACAGTTTCTCTGTGCAACTTTTCCAATACTAAATTATCTGCAGAGTAGAAACGTGCAGAGCTGAATTCAAGAACATCTGGTTGGACTGATACAAACAAAAGATTTGTTCAGAAAGTGCTTATTCTACTTGACAGATGTTCTCTGAAATAAGCAGAGGTTCACAAAATTTCCATTGATTGAAGACCTGGTCCTTCAAAAACTCTGATTCCAAAGACCTGAATACGATCTTAGTTTCCTGGACTTCACAATGCTGAAAGTATCAGGTCTGTCACAGCTTCAAGGTTGCTTGGTGTGAAATTAAGTGTAAGAAAAAGGGAAGTGGCATCAGCTCATAGTCAGGAGTCTGGATTGGAACTGTGGACATGAGATAGCTCAGCCTTGTTCCTGGGCAGGATGGATAGTTTTGATGAAATCTTCGTGGTCTTCTACAGTGGCTCAGTTTCTGTTACTGACCTTCACTTTCGAAAACTGTTAGCACTCCATGTCTCATTGGTAATCTGATATTTGCAAGCTTCCCCCAAAGCAAAAGCCATAAAAGGTCATTGAAAAATAAATAACTCATGTCAAAAGGGAACAGTTTCAGACGGTGAATGAGCTGTTCTTATTAAAAATGAACAAAATATGCAGTCATGCCTAGCTTATTTTTGAGAGGCTTGTGCCTGCCTTTTCTGATGGCTGTAAGGCATAATGGTAAAACATTGACACTTACAAACCAATTCCTGTGCTTCGATTTCATTGCTAAAGAGTCAGTTTTGCTCAGGGCACATTGAGATAAGTAGTAATGAAAGTAATAGTAATTTAGTACATGTTTCAACAAACTCTTCCCTCACACTCATCCAGAGCTCACTGCTAAGATATGACATTGGAAAGCTACAGTTATTGAGCAGGTTTACTTAGACTGTTAAATGATACAAAGACTCAGCTTTGGCAAAGAACAGATTGCACGCCCAACTGGGTAAGTATTCCGTCCATTTAAAAAATATAAAACTTCCTTTTCAGTGCATTTAGGTAGATGGCAACATCCTTCCTGATAGTGTCTCTCAAGGTGGGGACTCTGATCCCTAAGACTATAGCTAACAACAGAAACTCTGTAAACTCTGTGCTCCTGAAACTGCAATTTTTTTCTGGAAATCATTTATTTTTCCCCTAAAATCCTTCTGCCTTGTAGTCAACATTGTATGGTTGCCTTGCTCTTCTGGAATACCAAGTGGAAGGAAGATAACTTGTTAAAAATCTTACCTAAGGAAACCAGATGTGCAAGAAAATGTTTATTTCAGGTTGTTCAACAAGGAATGACTTCATATCAAGAGCACTTGAACTTCTTCATGAAGGTCAAACAGACTCCAGAGTGCTTTTCCATTGAAAGCCATCTGAGTTTGGTATGCAGCAGCAGTTGATGATGATTAGTTTCATTCCATCACATAGAACGGCTAAACATCAGAATCAACATATGCACATTGATTAAGTTCATTTTGATTCACTGAGTGAGTATCTTTTGTAGCAGTGCTGGCACTTATTTTGTTATCAGTGCTTCTGAATGAACAGTGATCTCAAAAAGTGTTGCATTGGATGACACTTCCTTGTTTTCTACTGTCTCCGATGAGACTGGCAGTCTTTTTAAACATGGCAGTAGCTGTATCTATACACTCTTATGTACTTGAGGTAATCCAGTATTTCACTGCTCAAACGCCTTTAAAAATATATAGATTTCTCCACTAGTCAATCATTTGACTACTTGCTTTTAAAATGCCATGTTATTTATCCCTTCACATTCTGCTATAAATCTCAGTTGCTGGGTAACTTAAACCATGTTTGAAATTCTTACTGATTCATTCATGGGAGGTATAGACCATAATTTTCCTTTTTGTATATAGTCTACTGTCTTGTCTTCTCTAAGATCACTCTTCTATTGAGGAAGGTCTTACGCTTCATTTGCTTTGCTACACTTTTTCTTGAAAAAGATTTCAAAAACTTTTGTTACCACCTTCATTATAGGTATTTCTCCAAATACAGGACCCTTCCTAACTATGACTAAATAGATCAAGAGACTCAAAGAATTTAAATTGAAAGGGCCCTTTTTAGTTCCTATTCTCTAATCCCCAACAAAATTTAGACCTATTTTGTTGTTACATCAGGTTGCTCACAGCCTTGTTCAATAAAATGTTTAAAATATCCAAGGATTGAGATGCCTCTCTGGGCAAACTGTGAGTGTGTGACCACTCTCACAGTGAAAAAATGTCTCTTTTTTTTCACTGGAGTTTTCTAATTTGCAAGTTGTGATCATTGTCTCTCATCCTCTGATGTGTACCTTTGAGAAGAGTCCGACTCCATCTTCTCTACAACCACTTGCTAGATATTGGAGACAGTAGTCAGGCCTCCCCTGAACCTTCATTTGAGGTGGGTAAACCAGTCTTCCTGAGCTTTTCCTCTTTCATACATGCTTTGCTCCAGGCCCTAATCTTCTTGGTGGCCCTTCTGGACTCACTCCAGAATGCCAAGGTCTTTCTTGTACTGGGGAGACCAAAACTGGGCACAATTCTCCAGATACTTCACAGGTACCAAAGAGAGGGGAAAAAGCACTTCCCCCAAGCTGCTGGCTACTCCCTTTCTATTATAGCCCCATATACAATTGGCTTTCACTGCTGCAACGCCACACTTTTGACTGTTCAGCCTGTTGTTCATAAAAACCCCCACATATTTTACTGCAAAATCCTTGTACTGCTGTGTGTACTTAATGGAATCAAAGATGTCTTTGAGAAGATTTTTTAGCTTAGTAGACTTCTGTCAATACAGATTTTCAAGGTTTGGTGGAAACATTGCCTTCATCTGACTGTGCAGTCAGCTGCTTCACTTCCAAGTGCTTTTACATTTCATACAGTTTCACAGTATCATTAGTAAAGAAATGAAAACATAACACACTTAATCTGAGATTTGTCAGAAATTTTGACAAGGCTTATAAATCCAGTCTCGATGCACCTTTAAGTCTACTGTCTGTTTAGCAATTGTATTTTGTTCTGTGAAACTCTGTTTTTTAAATGTGAAGTTACAATTCTATCACTTCTTTCATTTAGAAAACAAAATCCACTAGTTTCAGAGTAATAGCATAATATTCAAATACAAAACACAAGAATCATGTTAAAGAACACCAATGAGCAGCATTCTTCCAAAAGAAGCAGTGTTCATAATGAAATTCACAGATGTTAATTCACACATAGTTAACCAACCAGAACCATTCTTAACTAGCCTGTCGTTGCTCTAGTCTCTTAGTGAAAACTGACCTCCTCTTTCCTTGTTGCTTCTCCCTCACTTAATACCTTCTCCACATGAGGAAGAGGTTACCGGTCAGTCAAGAAAGTGCAAGTTATTCCATTAGAATACAAACCTCTGTGATGGAGGAGAATAGGAATTGATAACCACTTCCATTTGTGACTGGGAGAGTACTGTACATACTCTTTACCAAAAGGGTGAAGAGACCTGTGTATGCACACAATTATATTAATTGCCTCAGAACTACACCTAACCAGTCAAATACTTCTTCAGGAGCAAATGGATTATTAATGGTACTCCCTTCTTGGACACCACTTTTTCAAACCAACAAGCCGTCTGCTAGACCTCTGTCCACAGGATGACTGTGCCATGGAAAAGTGTGTCCTGATATAGGGTGAGGTAGGTAACACCTTCTCATTCTCTCCATCCTTCAACACTATACTTTTGCTATGATATGAGGATGGGGCAACTGGGAAGAAGGCAACAAATCATATCTAATCTGGCACAACACTTCACCTCTTGCCTGAGAAGTGAGCTACACATCACCAGCTGGGGGTGTCAAGTTCAGTAGATAGGATTCTCAATTTACAGGCAGAACAGCTTGATATAAATCTGTTGGCTCATGGCTTCAAAATGCAAATGAGTTACTGCAGGGTAACATGCTACTGCATAGCGGCAGCTTCACAGTAGCTGTCTGAGTGTGTGTATATAGCTCACAGCAAATGTGAGATCATTTAAGATATCTCAGATCTCATTCACAGTTCAGAACAATACAGGGAGATGCTGTTTTTGACTCTGTGGTTAGTTAGTAAATTTACTTGGAAAGCACAGATGTAGTTTCTAATTCCTCCTCCTGCCTACTTTTGAGCAGGGCCAGGTATATTCCTGGATCTGACAAACCAACTCACCCTCAAAAATAAAGTTCATTTAGTCTTTGAAAAAGACATATACTCAAAGGATATATCAATTGTGCATTTACCCCAGGTTTTTGAGTTCTCATATCACTGATAGAGAAACAGTAAGTCAGAAGAACTGAAAGAGGATTTCATCATCATTTCCTTTTATCAGCAGAGTAGTCAATTTTATATCAATGCTGTGATAATAGCTCACTTAGCTCAAGCTTTGAGTTGGCTATATTTGCTTTTCTTTTCTTTCTCTTTTGCTTGCTGTTCGGGAGCATTAACACCAGGAGAAATATAGCACTCAGTTCTATAAACAGAGGTAAGAAAAAAAGCTTAAGGAGTTAGCATGGGCTTGTTGAGTATTCTTAAAGGATTAGAATTGTGCGAACAATTAATGGGTTCACTACAGAACAGAACCGATCCAAGGTTACATTCTGACACCATTGTTATTGGTTCTAGCAAATTATTGGATACTGGGGAAAGAATAGTAATTTGCAACAATTTACTTCTTATTGATGTTTTAAATTGTGTGTAACTCCTGCATAGAGAGAGCAATACACAAGGTAAGGAGGCACTAATTATTCCATTGCAGTCTCTTTAACAAAAATAC
This sequence comes from Phalacrocorax carbo, assembly GCF_963921805.1. Lineage (NCBI taxonomy): Eukaryota > Metazoa > Chordata > Aves > Suliformes > Phalacrocoracidae > Phalacrocorax > Phalacrocorax carbo. The sequence continues at coordinate 120,169,550 of NC_087515.1, forward strand.
CTTTTCTCATTGTAGAAGAAAGGACAAAAAAATTAAAAGTGGTTTTCTTTTGACAGAAACTTTATAGCATTTATAGAACTATGTGAATGGAAGAATTAAAAGGATCAGATACAGATGTTGATTCTTACTTATCTGAGTGCAAATGCAGACTGACACCAATCCGTTCTGGATTCATTTTTGGTATGTACTGGCTAATGAGTAGGCAGAATGGGTTACACTTCTCAGTTTCACCAGATTAAGGGTGAGATAAAGGTTTATGTGTTAGAAAGGGCAGGCCAACACAGCCTGTCATGGTGAGTTTCTGCTACAAAACCTTCTTTAGACAACTGGGAGTAGCCTCATGATTGCAGGCTCTAGTATTGATGGGGCACCTTAAACACCCTATTGTGTTCTGGAAGGGCAACATACCTGGCTGGAAACAGTCCAGGAGACCCCTGTAGTATGTCAAAGACTGTTTCTTGCTGCAAGTGATAGATGTGCTTATGCTCATCAGATGATCTGCTGGATCTGTTACTCACAAACAAGGAAGATGTGAAGATTGAAGGTGTCTTTGGCAGCAGTGAAGGTGAGATTGTAGACATTAACATCCTGAGAGAAACTGCAAGCCAAATAATTGAAATATATGACTGCAAGGTCCAGTCTGGGTTTGTTGAGGGATCTGCTTGGCAGGATTCCATGAAAAACTGCCCTAGAGGGCAAAGAGGCCAGGATAGCCAGTTGACCTTCAAGGACAGTCTCTTCTGAACACAAAAATGGTCCATCCTGGTGTGCAGAAAGTTATGCAAGTGCAGCAGAAGGCTGTCTAGATGAACAGGGAACTCTGAGCTGACAACACGTGCAAAAACAAAACAAAAATAAAGGGGGGGGGGGGGGGGGGGATGTGCATTGAAGGTGGAAGCAGAGGAAGGCTGCCCAGAAGAATGACAGAGACATTTCTCAAGCATGCAGGGATGGAGTTAGAAAAGCTAAAGTTCAGCTGGAAATTAATCTAGAGAGGGATTTCAAGAGCATATAAAAAAGTTTCTATAATTATATGACCAGCAAAATAAAACTAAGGAGAGTGTGAACACAGTTGTCCTTGCTGCTCAGCGGATCAGGGGACCTACTGAGTGGAAAAAGCCATAGATAAAGCCAAGGTACTGAAAGTCTTTCTTGCTTCAGTTATTACTCGTAAGATCTGACTTCTGGTCTCCCAGGTCCCAAATCTCCAGACAGAGATACAAGCATATGCAGTTTATAACTTTTGTACAGTGAGACAAATCCCTTCAAGAAATGCAAAACCAACTGGGCATGAACATGCCAGCTGGGCCGTTTACACACAGTGCATTGAATACTGTATGATCCACCAGATTTGCAGCATGGCTGAGAAGGAACTGCATCACCACAGACCTGATAAGCTCAGCGCTTCTGAAAAGCATTTTTTGTGTATGGCTATGCAAAATGAATTTGTTCAGCCTACCAGAAATCTTAAATAAACTTCGGCAAACTTACCTTGCTATCTTTCAGTGGAAGGATGGGATTAATTTGCCCAAACACAGACATTAACACCATTTGAAATACCGTAAGCTGTCCGAAATATCTACACTGGGTTGGCTGATATGACACACCACTTTAGATAAACCTATGTCCTTCTGAAGGTCAGACTGAGTACTTGGGGGACTCTAAAATTACACTAGATATCATTTAAGCAGTTTAGGTAAGTGAATCCACCTCTTTTGTATTTAGCTTTTAAGCCAAAATATGTGGGCTCAGCTCTGCCAGATTCACATTACTGTAGCAAGAATACAATACTATCTTCCTGGTTTCCTTAAACTGTAATTGAAGATACACATTAGGAACATTACTCTCAATAAGTACTACTACGACAGAAATAAAAAAGGCTTAGGAAAATCTTTAGTCCTGAGGGTCTTTCTCAACAAGTCAACTAGCTGCCAATTTTGGAAGAATTCTTCAATATGCATTTTTGCTATCTATCTCTTCAAGCATAGCTATTTTTTTTAGGAATACTGGCCACCTTATCTATTTTCCAAGCCCAAAAGTAATCCACTTGAAAATGCTGATGTTATACCTTTGAGGTCTTATGTGACTAGTTGCAAGTTGTAACATGCTTATATTGTGCCTTTGCAAACACTCTGAGGTACACATGAAAAACTAGGCTCTGCATTAGACGAATGTTCTGTGCTATATTTGAGAATGAGACATCTGTGGAGGAATTACAGGCTTTTTCTGATGCTGAATTTTTAAGCTTTTGTTTCCAGGGCTTTAAAAAAACTGTGTCTCAGCACCTGGATGAGAGATATGTTTTGAAATCCAGGAAAGATCTTGTTACCTGCTAGGCTTAATCTAAGAATCTGGGGACATCATTAAGGGAAAATCTGTTTTCTTGTTCATCTGTGCACCAACTTTCAGTAATTTCATGAAACGCAGCTGCCACTTTTTGGGAGCACTTATTTCCCAAGCCTGCAAAACATTTCTGATCTTTGGCCCCTGCTTTAAGAGTACTCTGTATCTACCGATCTATATCTTTCCACTCCTTTCTGAAGGCTTACTTGTTTTCTGGTATCAAAGATTTGGTGGTAATGAAACTCAGAAAAAATCAGATCATGCCAGTTCAGTGTGTCTAGTCTTTTATGAAAGTAACCAGTAAAAGAATGGTTCCACCTCGAGCGACATTGGGAATAAACCCAGTCAAATCCATTTGGAAAGAGCTGATGTTAAAACCTCTCTTATTCTTCAAGCTTTCCATGCTCAAAGGGTTAGTGGCACCAAAAGCTATAGGTAACTGCTGGAGATCTTGCTTTCAACAGGGAAATGGTAAACAAAAGCCTACTCTGTTCTTTGCGTCCTACACCCACGGAGTTTGACTGTCACCCAGGTTCAGAATTAGAATTCTTCCTTTACTTGCAGAATATTCGTCTTCCTTATCCAACATAATGCTGTCCAAATGAGACTTGCCTTATCCTGCACCCCTGGGGTGGGTACTCACACTGTTGCCAGAATATTGTTAACCTTTTCAGATACAGTTTTATCTGGATAATGTACACAAGATGACATTGCTCTCAGAGGACTTAAAAATATTTTGCAAGCTAGTGAGGATATTAAAGAAAACAAATCAGAAACCAAAATAAAGACAGTTCCAGTATAAAACATGTTTTAAAGCAGATCCTTTTTTTTCAGCTGGATCAGAGAAACCAACTGTGAAGTGCATTCGTGAAAATAGAGAAGCATCCGCATAAGCTTGCTTTCACTTCACTTGCGATACATGGAAAACATATATTGTTGTCATTATTTAGTAAAGTCATAACCATTTATTTAAGTGACAGGAGGAAGCATTTTTACTCTCTAAGAGAACTGTGAACCAATTCCTGATGGCAAGAAATACATACTTGTCTTTTACTCTTCCCTGCTCCTCCACATCTAGGAAAAAAAGGTAAAAGTTACAGTATTCACAGCAGTATTTGATATGCAAAATCCTCCTTAGACTTGATTTACAAAGGTCCAACGTTGTACTTTCAGAAGTATTATTCGAATAGGACCAACTAACTCACTTTATGGTGAATACTTTTCAATAAAACTTAAAAATTTTTGTATTAGAAAAGTTTAGGTTGGAGGGTTTCTTTTCAGATGGACTGTCAGAGATTTTTAGGAGTATTTGACTCATATTTAAAAATCAGCAACAAGGTCTTTTGTGAAAATGCCACTGTTAGAGCCAAATAATGACAAAGGTGTCAACACAGATACATATGAGGTAGATCTAAGGGGATCTAAGCATGTTCTTAATACTAAGCATATATTTAAGCACTTTTCTGAAACGTGACAAAATTTTTGCATATTTTGCCAGGATTATAAGTTTGAGAAGATTTTGTAGCATCTGAGGAATTGCCACTAAAAATGGAACTCACAGAAGCTCACCATCCTTTCTATAACATAATGATTAGTGGACATGGGGAGGTTTTTGCTTGAGGTAGTAACGGTGTTCATTTTTGCTCTAACTGAACTGAAATTGCTTTTCAGTTCATCAGACTAAAACATCCTGCACCGAGCACTGTAGTTCCATGGCTAAATCTCTTCCAGCTTAAACCACAGAGAAGTCTATCAGATCAGTCTGCCATACTGTGACCACCCTGCTTGACTTCCATGGATAGCTCTTATGAACTTTTCCTTCTTTCTTGCTATTCTGCTCTTTACCTCTGACATGGTGAGTACCAGAGCTTGCTATGGAAGTCATGCACTAGCGTGCAACCCTGAACAACCCCAACCCAATTGCTGATCAGCCTTTTACCAGACAGAATAATCTTAATCTTTTTTTAAAAAAGTAACTTTTAGCATAAAATAAATGTAATAACATTTAACATCTTTACATTACATGAAAAGCCTTGTCTACATAGCCATGCGGAACACTGGTCAGCTACAGGTGGCTACAGATACTTACAGGGTAGCAAGACCTTTTAGAATATTAACAGGAATGGATTTCAACATGTGATTTTCCTATTTTATATTTAGAATATCAAGATCCCCCCAAAAGTCACTATGAAAAATAGAACAAGGAGGGCTCAATATCACCAAATTCTTGAAGGAAAATTGTGTTCTTTCTATAGCGAACAGCGCAAGTTTTGTCAGCTTTTGACAGATTTAACTCATGTGACCAGGATTTTCACATGGCAGATGCTAAAATCTGCAATCTTCATATTGGCAGTCCTACAATTCTTCTGCAGCAGTCTTCTCATCTCATACGTATTCTGCCCATACACATGTATGGTTACAGTTTTTTCCCCTTGAGCCACTATAAGCTTTCTAGTGACTATCTAGAAATATTAGGTTTGCCAATCTTTATTTTTCTTAATCCTCTAGTGAGGTGTGATCTTGTCATCTGGCTTTTGTTTGAGCTTCTTCAAGATTTATTCAGACCAAACCTTTTGTGTGAATTACCTGCAGGAGTTAGATAAGCAGGATGTATCTTTTTCATTGGTGCAGGGAAGTTTGAAAGTATATTCCTGACATAAAGCATTACTGATCTGTTAACAATATAAGAACTAGAAAAGTCATTAATATAGCTAATGATCCTTAATTACATAATGGAATGCCTGTTACATGATTCTTTAAGTGTCTCTGTGTTTCCATGCATTATTGATAGCCAATTAGGTACAGACGAAAGAGCTGGGAGAACTATTTGCAGCAAACAATTTGTTTGATAAATTTAGCCTCCCTTTCTGTTTTTGAATTACCTATAAGCAGGCTTTGATTTTTATAAATGCCATTGTTACTCCAAGTAAATCTTCCAAGCAAGGGTCTTACAGCCTATGCTCTGATTGCAAACTATGTTATGTACTATTGCTTTCCAGATATGAGTTATTCTTATTTCTCCAAAACAATATTTATCTCTTCAGTCTGGTATCATATTCTGTTCCATCACTGGATAAACACTAAACTCAGACTCTTTCTGGTTCATCCTTCTCCTTCAAGACTGAACTCATTCAGCCTGGGCCGCCATAGAGCTTGACTTTACACTAGATTTGTCCTCCAGGTTTCTTTATCCAAAACAGCACGAAAAACAGGTGTTATCATCCTATGAAATAAAAAGAACACAGCTGTCCAACAGCTGGAATCCAAAGAATAGAAGTCATCGCCCTCCACCATTGAATCTAATCAGAATCTATACATTTTACCTTTTAGTATCCTATTGCCTGTCATAAATACAGACATCCTTCAATGATTTACAGCATCATGCATCCAGTTCTGTAAAAAGTATTTGTTTGGAGATGTTAATCTTATCACATGGCAGATATGGCATGTAGACTCACATCAGGCCTTTGAGGGACTACAAAAGTCCTGTTCATTAGTCTGAAAAGTAATTGCTTATCAGTCATATTATTAAGTTTAAACAACTTGCACAGCTACAAAAATTAGTGCCAATATTTTTTAGGCTTTCAGAACATTGTTTTAGCCAAAAGGTATTTATCAGACCAGCTTCAGTAGATGGACTTAGACTCAGATGACCAACACAGTCACTTTTCACTGGGACAAACTGAATTTTCTTTTACAGATAGCCAGGTCTGGTAGACTGAGACTTAGCAGGTTTTTCCCTTCCTTTTCTGGCAGACATGGCTGCTATACTTCCCCTCTCCCATGCAGAGTGGCAGAGCATCTATTCCCGGTAGGCAGATACACACGTTGAAGACATGGCCAGTTGGGTTTTTAATATCTCCAATGATGAAGACTCCACAACATCTCTGAGCAACCTGCTCCATTTTTTGACCACATGCACAATAAAAAGAAAAAAAAAATCAAATATTTTTCTTATGTTTAAACAAAGATTCTCTATTTAATTTTGTGCCCATTGCCTCTTGTCTTTTATTTAGGCACCACTGAGAAAAGTCTAGCTCCATCTTCTTCACTCCCCTTATCAGATATTTACACGCATTGATAAGATCCCCCTCAGACTTCTCTGTGTAATGCTTACAGCCCCAGCTCTCTCAGCCTCTCCTTGCATGTCAGATGTTCCAGTCCCTTAGTCATTTTCATGGTCCTGCTCTGGTCTCGCTCCATTATGTCCATCTGTCTCTTGTACTAGGGACCCCAGAAATGGACACAGCTCTAAGGTGCTGCCTCACCAGTGCTGAGCAGAGAAGAAGGATCACCTCTCTTGACCTGCTGGTGATAGTGCCCCTAACACAGCCCATTAGGATGTTGGTCGTCTTTGCCACAAGAGCACACTGTTGGCTCACAGTCAGCTTGTTGTCCCCCAGGACATCAGGGTCTTTTCTACAAAGCCACTTTCCAGGCTGTGGTTCCCGGTCTTTCCAGGTGTATGGGATCATTCATCCACAGGTTCTCATGGTTCAACCCCAGCCTCCAACTAAGCACTACACAGCCACTTGCTCACTCCACCCCTGGTGGGGTAGGGGAGGGAATCAGAAGAGTAAAAGTGAGACAACTCATGGGATGAGATAAGACAGTTTAACAGGTAAAACAAAAGTCACACCTGCAAGCAAGACAAAACAAGGAATTAATTCACCCCTGCCCATGGGCAGGCAGATGTTCAGACATCTCCAGGAGAGCAGGGCTCCATCATTCATAAAGGTTACTTGCGAAGACAAACACCATCACTCCAAAAGTGCCCCCCTTCCTTCTTCTTCCCCCAGTTTTATATGCTGATCATGATGTCATATGTTGTGGGGTATCCCTTGGGTCAGTTGGGGTCAGCTGTCCTGGCTGTGTCCCCTCCCAGCTTGTGCACACCCAGCCCACGCACTGGTGGGGTGGGGTGAGAAGAAAAGGTCTTTACTCTGTCTAAGCCCTGCTCAACAGTAATTAAAACACCTTTGTGTTATCAACACTGTTTTCAGCACAAATCCAAAACAGAGCCCCTCACTAGCTACTCTGAAGAAAATTAACTCTATCCCAGCCAAAACAGCACACAGGTGCAGGACTTGGTGTTTTCCCTTTATGAGACTCCTTGAAATTCCTGTTGGCATTAATGATAATATTATACTAAAAGGATGAACAGAAACTCAACCAGTGTCCTTCAGCAATAGCTACATACATAATCCATCCTCTCTGCCTGAGATGAGCTGCAACTTGCCTGGATGTTTGATAATTCACATATGGGTCGTATCAACAGATTTGCATAGGCTGGTTGTGCTGGGAAGGCTTTTAAGCAGTCTGGATGTTGGGCCCTTGTGGGCTCCACTCATTCCAGTAACTTTGGAGAAATTAATCTAATACTGCTATCTTTATCTCAATGACTGTTTTCTGTAAAGCTTGTTTTAGGACTAAAGTAGAGCTCATGCCTAATTCTGGTGGATAAAACCAGCTGATTTAAAGAGAAAATGTGAAAATTAATGAGCCTTTAAAAAGACAACATATTTTCAGTTTTGTTCTCAAATTATACATCAGCTATTCTATTTTTCAGAAAGTGTACCAGATTAACTACTAATGAATTAAAATGAGAATAATTTTTATTTTCCCCCAAGATTTCCTCCAAATTACTTGAGGTGTGTGTAATAAAATTCTGAAAGTTATTGTAATGTCTACTAATAATATCTAAATAATACCCATGTCATCAGCTATGAAGAAGGATAAGAGATTTAAAAAGAAAACAAACCAAACCTTAGGTGTATGTATTAAAATTTGTCCTTCAGAGATTTTCAAGAGCAGATCTGCTACTAAGATCTGTAATATCCAACAAATGTTTCAGAATGAAGTATCTTGTAATTCCTTCTCCATGAAGGCAAGTGATTGCAGCAGGCACAGAAAGCAGTGCTAATCACAAGTCTATATCACAGAAACTTTAGCTATCTTCCTCCCTCCCCCTGCATCTTGAATAAACCTTTTATTGCAGCTTGAAATTTCAAGTGACAGCTAATTTAAGTGTAGCTTCACCTTATGGTTTCAAAAAATTACAAACTACTGTTTAGATTTATCTGCTAAGTTATGTAGCAGAACATTGTGTAAGACTATCTGTAAACCTAGAATGAAAAAGACAGTATGGTTTTAGCTGAGTGATTTTAATTCTTCATCCATTTTGTTTTGTTCTTTCTGGGAGTGAGCGTAGAATATCAGAGCAACTGATAACTCCACTTAAAAATTCTTAAAATGTTAAAATTTTGGTGCACCATAATCTAAACACTGTCTTGTGAAGACAAGGGAAATTCTGTGCTCTTGTCTTTTGCAAGCAGGGATGAAAGAGAAGAAAACTCTCCAACATAGCCAGACCTTAAAAATTTCACAAAACTTAACTCACCTTACCCTGAATGGTTTAAACCATAACAGAACACACCTGCCTCAGACACTGTAGTAACCATTCCGCATAGGCATTTACACCTACTGAAAATAAGCCCTATTTACAAATCCACTGAAGCCTCTGTACCCGTTCTGTGAGTTGATGAGGTCATGAGAATTTGATGAAACTACTGCTTTATTCCCTTCCAGGAAGGAGCATGTTCCTCTTTATAAACTAAAGGAGGGGAATATAACTGCAACAGCGAGAGTAAGGTTCTGAGCAAACTGTGATGTATATAATGTTAACACCACTAGTTTTACCTGACATCTCTTATTCAGTGCACATGTCGTTGATTGACAGAGACCCAACATGTTGATTCATGCTATTTAATTGCTAAGTCAATGCCTAAAAAGGTTACTGCCATCCATGATTTGATTGTTGATGAGGTTCCTGACTTTGCATACATTACCAAGGTCTGGCTGGATGACTCTGTAAAACCATTATTGGTCCAGATGTTTTCTTTTGAATCTTGGCTCATCAAAATTTGAGAAATGGCTAAAGCAGTGATACTACAAGGCTTTTAATAGAGCAGACAAAGCAACAACAGAAGGTGGAACTCAGCAAAGCTCAGACTTGAGGTAAGATGTGTACTTTTAATGATAAAGGAAATTTATTCTGGGGCAGACTGCAGAGTAGTAACTACCAGACTAACTCAACATACCATTGACAGTCACAACAAAAGGTATTGTCCACAATGCAACACAAACTAAAACAATAGCAATCAATGATCACAATGTATTCCAGCACCGGTATCAGAAAAAAAAAAAAAAAAAAGGTGCTTAGAATGAGATGTAATGTTATAGGTTTTAAAATATAATAGGTGATCTTAAAAAAATCCGCCTCTTCCCTTCTAGAAGTCTAGAAGCAATTACTAATATATAAAGCTTAAATTCAACAATCTACTTTTTGTCTGCAAAATAACTATCAGGACTAATGCAATAGTTTTACACTACAACTTGGTTTACCAAATTCAGATGAGTGAATGTAAAGTTAAGAAACTAGATACTTGGTTAAACCTGAGAATTAATAATTTTGGAAAGTGTTAATTTAATTCCAATTGTATTTAAAGGACAGATCAAATGAAGATTTTAGGACAAATCATCTTGATATAATGCTGGTTCATGGAGAGATATCAGAGCCAGTGCAAAACAAGCTATCTCAGGTATCAGAAGATATATATTCCTGTTAGCTCAAGGTCCCATCTGAAGTGTATTACACTACTTCAGTACAGGTGCTTGACTGGTAGTTCTAGACTTTGGGTTTTTTTTATTTTAAGAAAATTCAAAATGAAATCCAGAAAAGTTAATGAATTGCCCATGAAGCAATGCTCTCCTGCACTTATTCTTTTGCTCCAAGTCACTTCTGGACTTGTTGCTGTCCTTACCATCACCCTAGGTTTGACTGTGGTTACACAATTGTTCTAGCTTGTGAGCTTCAAGGTCATTCTCAACTCAGCTCAAACTTACCAAGATTTACTTGCTATGAAACAGAAAAAATAATTTAAGTATAATTTCAAAAGAGAAAGAGAATTTCAAAATAATATTTTGCCTTTTAAGGAGTGGTGGGCAATTGTTTTTTTCTACTGTACTTAATAATCCTGCAAGATATATTAGTTCTATGGACTAGGAAATCTCAGAAACTTTCAAAATGTCCATGGTTACTGAAGAAATTCATCCTTCCTCTTACCTGAAAATTATTGGCCAACTGGTATTTTTCAATTAAACCCTTCAGGCAATAAACTGCCTAGAGACACCACTGAGAGGCTCCTGAGAATGCAGCCCCACTGTCTGTGTATACAGGGAACAGCTGAGAGCAGAAAAGTTCAGATAAACAGAGAGCAGTAGAAGGAAATATCCCTAAATTGCATTGCAGAATACATTTTCTTCTTCTGAAATTCTAGCCATTTTCTTCAATACACACTTGGCAAATTGCATGCCATTTCATTCTGGAAGTTGCATTCAACACATGCAGCTTGAGTGTGCACATTCACCCAAACTCATCCAAGTAAATGTAAGGAAACTAATCTGCTTCAAAATGCTTATATATATATCTTTTTCTTAAAAAAAACAAAAAAGGTATTTTGGTGGAATATTTTGGACTTCATATGAATTACTGAAAAAAGTTCTGTTTCACCCATAGTCTGAAATATTTTGATAACACCATGTTGTTTAATGTGAGGTGATCTGCTGGTGTATCCTGGTCTCATTTCCTATCAAAGTCCTCTAGTCTTCGTTGTAGAATATCTCACCTAAGACACACTATGGTCCTCTCACAAACTGTATTATAATTCATCCTGGGTCACCACATTTATTTGGTGGACACAGGTAATGTAGGATATTGGAATCCAGAGCTACCTGCCAGGATGCATCTTCTAAGAAACAGAAGCAGTAGTGTATGAAATAACAAAACATTCTGGTGTCTTGATGGAAATCACATATTTTACCATATTATGCCAATTTAGATTTCAACAACAACAACAATAAAAAAAAAACCAAAACAAACAAACAAAAAAAAAAAACAAACAAAAAAGCAGACATTGATCTCTAAGTATCCTTCTAATCAAAAGCTTTGCTTGACATAATCACATCATTTCTGTTATTTTCTGTAAGTCCTGCGACAGAAATATATATTTGTATGCCACAGGGTGTATATAGATTATAGTAATAATCAGTAACAATAATCATGTTTCTGATTTCATCCAGTTTTATACTTTTCAAAGCCTACTGTGTATCAGCTAGTTGAAATTCCACAGCTGTGACTTTAGAATTCCCCCCATACATCCCATTAAATCTCACTGTAAGCAGCCTCTGTATATGCATGTATATGCATGACTGTTATATTAAAGTGAAAGTGTTGTTATCCATTTTTAAAACTGGTCATTAAAATTGGCCATATTAACAGGCAAATACAAATGAGATGTTAGTAGTGAACATATATTATCAGTAGGACATAGTAAATAAATTTACTTGTTACCAATATACACTCAAAATATTTCTGGCCTTCTCTTATCTTTGGCAGACTTCACTTTGTATCTCACAACCCGGACATTTCATTTCCTAAGGAGCTTCAATGCTTGTACGAAAGGTTCTGTCCTGACAGCAACCTTCAGGCACTTCACAGACACTACGTGTGAGTTACAAAGATTTTGGGTAAAACTAGCATTATTTCCTTATATGTGTCTGCTGGGGGGGGGGGGGGGGGAAGCAAACCTTTTGCATAGGATTGTCCAACTTATTCTGAGGGTTCTTCTTGCAACCCAAAGGTAGATATAGCTGGAAAATAAAACTGAAGTATTTACAAATGTTCCTCCAAAACTGTAAATATATTCAATGCTGCTGAATTCAAAGCTTTCTGGTCACTTTAGCCCAGCTTTCATGCTGTAGCATTATACTAGCAGCACTTTTGCAGAAGAGAGATGTAAAAACTTCACAGGAAGGCTTGAAGAGACTGAGATGACACCTAGGGAGGTATCACATCTTCAGTGAGATGGTTCTAACTGTAAAAGACAGGAAGTCACAAACTGCCCACTTTTCAGCTGAGATCCAGACCTCAGGATACTTCGTCGTCATAGCATTTTGTCTAAAATCCTTTATTCTCCCTCCTTGCTTGTTTTGTGTTTCCTTTTCCTCTGTCAGTGTTCACCTTATTTTTTCCCTGCACTTCACAGTGACTTTTTTATTCCCAATTCTGATATTCCTATGACATATGACATATCTTAACTCTTCCTCTGCTGTAAATGGACATAAAGCATGTCAGAAAAACATAAGCAGAAAAACTTAACTTCGTATTCATATCTCCACATTCATGACAGAAACTTTTGCTTGTCTATTCTGCTAAAGAGAAAACATGTCATGAGACATGCCTAGCTTATTAGATTCAAATAACATTTCTCTAATTTCACTTTTTTATGGTTAATCCATCAATAAAAGAAAAAAAGGGCACAAACTAAAATTTGAGATGATAATTTCCGAGGAAGATTATGATGAGAGATGCAGCTTAAAAATACCAGGCCATTCAGGGACTGTTTATGTACTGAAAGTGGTTAAATTTATCAAATACACTCTTTGCCATTATTTGTTGTAAATTAATTGGGATACACAGGAATTAGTTTCTGGAGCACAAGCTGAGTCTAAGTGATCTCCTGTGCAAATTAGACTGTAGTACCTATTTTTGTGGCTGTACAAGTCCAGAATTGTATTAACTTTCACCTTGTCCATGCTCTCCATCAGCAGTTCAAGAAATGGGATATTTATCAAATTTAGAGACCATTTGACCTTCTTCAAGTTAATACAAAATCAGATTGACCTATAGTTCCCAGCATCAAGAGCTAGTTCACTCATTAGATGACTTCTACATAGGGATGGCCAAACGGTTTGACCCAGGATCACTGATGAGCTACATCCCATTAACCTCCAAAGAAAGAAGGAGAGGCAAGAAAAGGAAAGAGAAATAGGGGACAAAAGAAGCTTCAAAATAACAGCTGTGTTTGATAAGGAAAATAGCAGACATATAGTATAGTGGTTATATACTTGGTCTGCTAAACTAAGACAACAGTCTGGGAATAAAGGACTACAAAAGCATTAATATCTAACTGTCCCAGCAAACTTTAGGGCAGCCACCTCCTAGTGACCACATTGTTGCCTTTCCACTCCAGAAGTCAGCCTTGCTCTTCTCTGTGCCTTAGGAAAGTCTTGCCAAAACCATAGAGACACATAATGCAGGAGACAATCTGTATCAGTAATTTCACTAACTCAAAAATTGTAAGATGCTTCAGGAAAGCAGCTGATTTACATGAGGGATCTCAGGAATGTGATATTTTTTATTCTTTTTAGATCCTTACATACTAATCTAACACATAAAATCTCACTTGATTTTATAGGAGCAGGATGAAAACTGGGCTGCTTGAGTCAAGTCTGTTTGCAGGTGAAGGGCTAGACATTCATTCAGAATATTCTTTTGGGGTTTTTTTTCTGGTTTGTTTTTTTTTTTTTTCTTAATGTGCCTAGTTAATCACGATGTCCCAGGGGAACTAAGGTTGATATGAATCCTGGAATAATTTATCTTAAACTTTTGAAGGATAACTCCAAAACTCTTCCATGATTGATTCCACAAACATATGTCCAATAAATGAAATTATGACAGGCTTCATTTATTATATTTTATGTGAATCAGGTGTGCCACCTGTTCCACCACCTTTGAACTCAGGCCAGAGACAAAATCAACTGGCTTTTCAGAAAGACTGAAGTCAATGCAGGAATCAGTTTTATCAGTATCTTTACTGATACCAGTTAAAATAGCACAAAAGAAGAAAGCGATGTCTTTCTGAATCACTTAAGTAATTTTTCTATTCATTTTGACTGCTGATAGCTGTATCAGCATATTTGGTGTTACCCTCTACCCCAGTCTGCCATCAGGCTTAATGCAGGAATGATTGTTCTGTTTAGGGGTATTTTCACTACCCCAGTGCTCTCTTCTGAAAGTTACCATTGTGAAGCATTGGAATCACTACAAAATCGGACAATGCAATCTAAACAGCCTCCTTCAGTTCTGTGTTGCAAATTGTGGAGAACCACAGTTGAGGATGCTTGCTTCTGGCCACGTATTTGTCTCTGTCACCCTCTACTGGGAAGGGTAGACCTCTACCCTATGTAGAAGGGTCAATGGCAGGAGGGCAGCCAGTTCCTGCTGATGCAGGGGAAAAGCCAAGGGTAGAGATGCCTTGAACTAGCAGAGCTAAGTCCATCTCTCTTGGAAAGAAACAGACTTTCAGAAGACATTTAGATCTTCACAAATAGGCTCCACCCACATTGGCTTCACTGTAATTTAGGAGTACATTCTATTTATTAAGCTCTTGGGAAAATGGTAGAATTCACCTTTCTGAAAATTTTCCAGATTTTAAGTTTGAACACAGAATTTTTTATATTTTTCATTAAAACAAGAGAAGAACCTCCAAATTAGTCTAATGAAGAAATGGGCTTGTAATATGCTGTTTTATCTTACTGATGGGAATTTTGGGTTAAAAACATTACTTTTTACATTTTTCTGCTGTTTTGTTGAGCTACTGCCTTTGCACAATAAAAACTTTGTCAAAATAATGCAAAACAGGCCTCTTTTATTTCCACTTTATATATTCCCGTTACATGTCTATCTGCACACCTTGAAGGCTAAGTTGACAGTAAATTTGCCTAAATGCATTTTGTGTCAAACAGTGCTGCCAATGTCTGTGTGAGAGTGCTTTGAAAAGAATACTTAAGCGAAAAGAGAGAACAGCCCCTTTCTACCTCTCAGTGTGCAAAAGGAATCCCTGAAGAATCCAGTAGGTCTCTGAACTAAACTTCTATTTTCTAGGTGATGTGCTATTCTATTTTTAAATCTCTATAACAATTTCATAATCATTATTATCCATGAATTACAGGTTATATCATATTCATACCCAAAGTGAATCAATAATGTGCAATAGATCTTTTTACCAGTTATGCAATCAAACATTATAAAGATACACTCATGTTTCAAAATAGAAAATTATTTAATCATCTTAATTTAAATTCAAAATTAAGATAGAGATACTAATCTATGTTCATTGGTTCATATCATTATAGATCCTTTCAAGTAAATAGGAAAATACATCCCCTGCTCCTGAGAACTTATAATGTATTTTAAGGAATTTTCAGTCTGGGAGTGTATCACATTCCTTCATAGCTATTTCTGAGGATTGACTGGAGCTTAATTCTGCCTTTACAATCTATAGAATGCTCCCAAATTCTTCATTATTTTACAAATATGCCAAATCCTGACTTCTCCATGCATTTTTTATTTTCTATGTGCAGCCCAATGACAAAGAACACCCAGCCATATTTTATGTGAAAATAAAAAGCCATTTGTTTCCCTTGGCTGAAGCCAGGGCAAAATTAGAGTTTCTTTGAGTCTCTGGCACCTGGTTGAAGAATTCTTATAAGGCTCTGTTCCCACATGGGAAAATGCCAGGCTCTGGAAGATTGGGTATTCCTGCATCACTCCACCAAATAATGGCACTCTGGTCCTCAGTGAAAAACATAACAACATGCCACACATCATCATCCCACCTGAGGGACAGACCCCTTTCTCAGGTTCTATTTCAGGACCTTTATCTATAGGCCCAGGAATTTTAGGAAAATAAGCAGTAGTCTGCTGGGCTGAGTCACAGGCTAGAACCTTCCCAGATGATGCCTCATCAATAGACTTCAGTGGTTCATCTCCTTTCTCTACAGCATCCCTTCCTCTTTCCAAAGCTCAGACTTTCCATCAGACAAAAAGAAATAATAATACCCTCTTCCCTTTGAAACACGGTTTCAGAAATGCAAGCTACAGGCTGACCTCATTTTTCTGCGTAGGTATAAGCCCAGTTTGCCATTGTGGTATTGCAGAGGGGCTAATATTTCCCTTTGCCTTTAATTTACCTTGTCGTGAGAGCTTGGCATTGCCATTTCTTGACTGAATTAAGAAAGAATGACTGTAATAAAAGATAATATATTAAAACAAATGTTCTTGTTCCCATATAGTTCACCTTCTTACTAAACTATATCCCTTCAGTTACAGATTAACACAATAGTGTCAGTTTATATTATCAATAATAGCAGTATTTATTAGTTCTGTTTATGTTATACTACATTTTATTTTAAATATATATAGGTATATATTTAATGGGTAGTTATTTTACCCCTCAGCAGAGACAATCCCGCTATATACTAGTTTAGGAGATAAAACCTGTCCAAACTTCTGTAAAGATCAGAGTGTCTTATCTTAAGTTGGATTACTACTGTTGCAGACTGAGACCAGATAAACAAAGCCCTTATATAACTTCAGGGCTGTTGTGATCAATTTGCCTGGTGCACGACTCTGGGGACCATGCTGTTTTACCATCTTGATTGCAATGATAAATCCATCATTATGTTCAGTGCGGTGGAAACAGCTCAGAGCCTTGCCATTTGTGGCAAATCTTTTCTATGGCAGGCTCATAGTAAATCAGTCTAACCTGAGCTGACAATGATTGATTCTGAACAAAATGTCACGAACAATCAAATCCTCTAGTTTCTTCTTCTTTTAAAACTGAATAGATTTAACCCCTAAATCTAACTAAATTCCAAATAAGGCAAAATGGGGAGGTGTTGTTTGGGGTTTTTTCACCCATTGTTAATTAGGAAAAAAAAGATATTTAATTCACATTTTAGAAATCTAAAGTGTGTAGGAAAAAATGTGCCTGTTATTTATAGTCATTAATCATTACTATCATTGAGAATCAGAGAAACACATATTTTAATCCACATCAGAGTGCATGTGTGGGAAGAGGACAGGAAGATTTATCAGCTCTCTGAGGCAGGTATTGTTTCTTTCCTCCTGTTTGCTTAAAACCCTCCCATAATGGAGCTGTGGTAATGATTGGAGTGTCTGAAAAATTTCGTAACACAGATGGCATCAATATTGTAACATGGTGTTAGAATCATCCAGTCAGCTTACTGATTTATCCTGGGTTGGTTTTTTGTAGGCCCACAAAAGCTGTTGGAAAGGATCCTGAACCATTAGGGGTGTTAAAGGGAACCTAAAGTTCTCCCAGAAATTGGTCAAAATTTAGCATTTAATTGAACACGGTTGAAACAAATCCTATGTTTCTTTGACAGAAAATGTATGGAAAAGTACAGAAAACTGTCCTGGCCTCAAAGCTAAATGTTCCAAAGGTGGGAATTACTTTTATCAGTTAAAAAGTGTTTTTTGAGTGTATATTTAGAAAAACATATACTTTCATTATATCCCTTAAAACAGCCAAGTTTGTCTGGAATAAATGCAGAACTTAAAAAAGACATGAGCAGATCTTTCTGCTTTATAATTTATGAGAAAAAAAAATGGTGTTAAAGAAAAATAGATTTGGCTTTTGTGCATACTGAATAGAAAATGAATATTATATAGTCACTGAAATGATTACCCCATTTATTTGTTTATCAAGAATATTGGATGAAAGGAAGTAAAGGAATTGAAATTAAATGAATTATAAGCATCTTTCAAATCTATTCTTTTTCTAATATACAGAGATCAGACACTTTGGAGAGGCAATCAGCTTCGATGTGAGGTAGAGCAAACAGAAGCATCTTCCAGCTGAGACAAAAGGCTTTGCAGAGCTCATGTGTTTGTGAGGAGATGTGAAAAGAATAGCTTAAATTGACTATCAGATATTTTTATACTGTTTTGGAGGAGTGGGAATCTTTCAAATTTAGGACATGAATATTGTGTGTGAAACTGAAACAGATGCAGAACTTGCTGTAGATGGGGTATTATTCTTTGCACAGCTCTAGTAATGCCACTGTCTCTGACCTGAATTAAAATCATTATTCCTATTCATATTTTTTTAATCAGAATTGCTAGGGGAAAGGCAGTTCTGCTTCACAGAGGATTTAATTATATCGTCAGGTTTTGATATTCAAAACTTAGTTCAGTTTTGATTCAGAACAAATCCCAAAAATTCTCAGTGACAGGAATAGTCCAAGGGTTCTTAATGCAAAGACAATCCAGTCTGAGAGACTGAACCTGGGCTGCAGTTTCTGAAAGCTCTGGGATTTCTGGATTAGAGGCAATCTCCCTGCTTGGCTGCCTCAGTGACATGAAGCTTCATAGTCTAGTCTTTTCAGTAAAACCAGCCAATAGCCACATATATGAGTTTTCAAGAAACCGGGGCTGTTTAGAAGATGCCTGTCAGGCAAGATTCTTCTGCTAGCTTTCTCAAATAACTGCTATTAAATTGAACTCTCTGTGGATTTTTTCATCTCATTCCCAAGACAGACCTTTTTTTGCCAGAGATTTTCCAATTAGCATTAGTCACCCTGTTATGGCTATGCCTACGTTATCAATGCAGCACAAACAGGCGTGGGTTTGTCAAGTGAGGCAGATGGTGCTGAGGACCTTCGTCCACACCATACAGGGTGTCTCAGGGACTTTTATTCGGACTGGT
This sequence comes from Phalacrocorax carbo, assembly GCF_963921805.1. Classification (NCBI taxonomy): domain Eukaryota; kingdom Metazoa; phylum Chordata; class Aves; order Suliformes; family Phalacrocoracidae; genus Phalacrocorax; species Phalacrocorax carbo. The sequence continues at coordinate 120,188,308 of NC_087515.1, forward strand.
TGCAGTCTGCCTGTGGACTGTATTCTTCTTAGTCTGAAGCCCATTCCTGTTTCATTTGATCCAAAAGGAATCTAATTTCTGATGTCCTTCATGAGAACCAAACTCCTAATCTGAACTAAAATGCTAGGGTAAATAGTCCATCTGTTCCGTTCCATTCCGACTTGTGGTCTCACTGCCTGGGGACATCCCCCATGAGACAGGCCATTCAATATTGTGCCCGATACCAACTTTCAGAATGATACATAATACTTTAACGGGTGGCAGTGAAGGTTTTGCCTTCCTCAGGAAGTTACTTTGAAGTAAATTCAAGTCTAAGTAATACGACACCATTATTCTAGCATGGATGCCCTTACAGATTGAATTAGTAGATATTAACTAATCCAAGCTTTTTCACCTTAAATTCCAGCTACAGTGAACAAATCAGAAGCATCATTCATGGGGAATTAAGTGGAACTTTTAGTGGAGAAACTTGAATATAAGGATTTTTTTTACACAAGATGCAGTCAGGAAAAGACATAAGGTAAACAAAGTGACTCCTAAAGCTGACTTTGAGTGGTTCATATAGGATCCTAATATAGTTTGAAATCAAACTTCTAGTTTGTTCAGATGAGCTTTTCCACATTTTCCTGTGTAAGCATGCTTTTTGTAGATAATTTGAGTAGGTCACTACGCTTCACATTTAAGGACAACCCATTGCCAGAGGAGGCTAAGAGGTTAGCAGAATTAAAACAGAAATTATAAATATGCACAGATAACAGAAGTAGCAGTATAATAGCAAATATTAAATCAGTCAATGAACAGCAAAATCAGCAAAAACAGGACAACACTTTCAGAACTGACAAAACTGTTTGTAAGACCAGGCTTCAGACAAACTCATGCCATCCAAGGTTTGGTAGCATTTTTCTGGAAGGCTTTTCATCATTTATTCTGAAATACCTGGTGCCAGCCTCTGCTGATTATGCTACAGGAAAGTAGATGATCAATGACTCCACACATTATGCCAGTAAAAAGCACACATATACTCAGGAACTTATTTTGTATTTCTCTTCAAATATCAACATAATCTTAACATTTAAGAAATCTTTAGTTTATATTTCTAGAAATCTTTTTTCACCTGACCAGTGCTGAGATCATTAACCCCCTAAAAGTATACCTATATTAGCAAAATAAATATGGTGAGGGTTAAGGCCCAAAGCAATAGTACCTGACTGTTCACCCTGCTAAATTTTTAGCCCAACCTAGCCCAATTTTGGACAGGTTGAACAAGCAGACTCCCATTCAATTTTAGGGCAAGATCTGAGTTTGGCACAGACAGGACTATTCCAGCAGTGTTTGTGAGAATAAGGGTATTTTATTGTGCAGTTCAAGTTGTGCTGTGTCACTTGACTTCAGAGCCAGAAAATATTGCCTTGCACGTATTATTAATTAAAGATTGTAGGTATCTGAATTCCACTGAATCCTTTTTTTTTCTTTAGCAAATCTCAGCCTTTCTTAATTTTCTCAAACATATTACTCCCAGAATTGAAAAATCCATTGCTAGCATAATTCTATGTATTTGAATAGTGCTTCTATTGACACACACTGGCTTCAGTGGCTACATCTGTACCACCAAAACATAAAAGTGCCTAGGCTCAGGGACTACCCCACAATTATCCATATGGTCAGATTGTAAGTTTAGCCTTATGGATGTGAGATATGCTTTATTATTACAGTTAGAGTGATCCTTGGACAATTCTATTTATTATTATTATAGAATTAGCCGAAGGTTAGATGTAGCTGTACTGTCACAGGACAGTGCTAAACTGATTCACTGCCACAATGCTTAGGACTGAGTTACTCTCGAGCAATGTCTAAACCACACAGCATTTGTCCCTGGACTATCTCTGGGCCCCAGTGGTGCCTGTGTACCCTTAAAATATAACAAAGATTTTATGTGTTTTTCAGTACAAAGTGTCAGAAATAATGTGAGGTTTGTTTCAGCTCAGCAGCACAATACTTTTATTTCACAGAAGTAAAGATAACCTCTAGGACATTGCATGACAGTGGATATTTGAAGGTGCAAAGGCTGTGGGGATGGTACTGAAGGGTGATGCGGGCCAGGGAGCACCAAACCTGATGCAGTTTCATCCTCATTGCCTAGGAGGAGCAGTTTCTGGAGTCTGCAGTCAGAGACATCTTGGCTGCTTCTTGGTAAGAGTTAGAACAATTAAGCAACATAAATCACATGGGGTCAGACACTGTCTTTGCTCCCTTGTAGTCTTTTATTTAGCAGTGTGGATTCACCCAGCATTGTTCCTTTGATGGAAATACGCATACATGTTTTCAAGATTAGGAAACTAGTGATTTATTATCTTTTCACATGCAATTGCCTGTAGGATGAACAAGAACAGCTGTTCAGCAGTGTAGAGCAGCACTACAGCATAGTTTGCTGCAGGGTAGGAAAGGAAGGAATTCCATAATTTGATTTGGTAAGGAAGCTTCTATCCGCAGAACACAAGTGGCCAAATACAGGTTTATTCAGGAAATATTTGTCTTATTGTGAAAAGTGCTATTGTCTCTTAATTACTACCAGTGACAGCCAACTTCTTAATATTACATCTGTGCTGAAAGGCAGCATCCTCCAGAATCTTGCTGAGGCATTGTCTCTGTTCTGGCATGGATGATTCAAGACCATCCCAGAATAACAGCACCCTCTTCTGATCAGTTGTGGGGTTCTTGGTTTTTCCACTATCCATCACTGTCAGCTCCCATTACCGCAGTTTCTCAAGCCCATCAGGCTCCCAGTACAGTGTAGTGTAACACAGAATGCTATATAGGAAATGAAACCATTCCAGTAAATATAGATTCCTTTCTTTTTCCTGCATAAAGTGTAAAACAAGATGCAAGTTCACATGCAAGCACGAATTAAATTCACGGTGCAGAAGAGAAAGGATGGAAATTATTCCTGCGTCAACTTGTGTATTCCTTTGAATGTATAAATATTTTCCTCTACTCCCTACTGCCTCAAAGTTCTTCGTATTCAGCTTCACTTCAGCTGAACAGACCATGTCTGTTGGTTGGCTGTGCTGCTACAAAAATATTGTCAGCTGGCAACATATACACACTTGTCTTGCAGAGGACACCATTCAGAGGAATGTATGATATTCAAAATGAGTTGCAGATATAGGTATAACTAGAATATACTGCATTTTAGGTGATGCTTGCAATCAGTGCTACCACATTTGCAACATCAAGCATTTAACAGTCAGTATATTTGAAAATTAAAGTAGCATGCACAAATCTGTCTCTTAAATGTTCTTCAGGTCCCTGATTGCCTACAAGCAATTGCATGTGAAAAGATAATAAATCACTGCCTGCTTTTTGGCCTTAGGAAAAAAAGTTCCTCAAACCTGAAGGTTCCAAATTTGCACTTGAGGTTATATATGTATGAGCAGTCTCATTGCATAGACAACACAGTAAAGTGCTCAGGACTTGTTATGTTAAGACTTGGCGGACTCTTTTGACAGAACATCATTGCTTCATCCTGGCTGCTCCACATTAGAGATCACTTTCCAGATTGTGCAACTTTTAGATGAGGTATAATAAGAAGTGAGAAAGCCAAAGATTTAAGAGAAGCAACTCAATAAAAGAAAGTAAAACTTGAACTTATGCTCCTGTCATTATCAACCCAATCTCCCTTCCATATGAACCCACAGTATTGTTCAAATGAGGAAAGAGCAGCTGGAAGGGAACCAGTTTCGCATGATCCCATCTGGAGCTTCGTCTTTGTGGCATAGTTAAACGAGATGCTAGGTTGGTGCATGGGCAGGACTGATGGGATGCTGACAGATTTTAACAGACAGCCTCTAGCAAGCTCTAGTGAGGAAAGACAGATGGGGAATAGTGATTTTTGGCAGCTTAGGATCCAGCCAAACCTGAATGAATTGAAGGCATGAGGAGAGTAGAAGGCATCTTCCTGACCCCAGGACTGTACCTAAGTCAAATCTTTGGTTCCTTTTGCAAAACATGGAAGTATTCAACTATTTGAAAACACCAAATACAAATAATTGCTAAAGTTAAAGACCAATACCACTTTCCAAGCAAGAAGTATGTGAAACCTTACTATTCCAGTCAAGTACCACATATTCTCACAAGCAGCTCGATGCCATCCAGGAATTTGATGCCTTCCCAGAAATAACAAACAATTCAAACACTAGACCTCATAGGGAGGAACCAATCTATCTTCACAATAGCTTGCAATGAGTCTTTATGAATCTCCTTTCACAATGCAAGGGCAGTGATTGCCAATGAAAAAAACTCATATAAAAATGCAAGACTGAATGGCCAGAGAGAACAAGTATAGCTGCATACGCTGTTGAAATGAGTATCCAATGATTTTTTAAGATAGTCTTCTATGTGAATACCAATGAAGCAAGTGAAAAGATCTTCCAGACAAGCACATTTTTCTTTATTAATAATTTTTTAGAGTCATATGAGAAACTAGAGGTCATGAATGAGCCTGCCCCTACCCTAAAAAGTTTAATACCCAAACAGACAGGAGGATAAAAGGAAATATTATTAACTCTGTATTACAGAAGTGAAAAATGCCTGATTCAAAGAGATACTGAGAGCTACAGCTCTGGTTTAAATAGACATAACTTTTTAGATATTCAGCACTTCCAGACCAGTTCTTAAGTGATTTTTTTTTTTTTTTTTTAAATCTGAAATCAAATACTTGAAACCTGTTTCCTGAATCCCTTATAAATACTTTAATCATGACACCATCCATTTACTCTTTAACATTTTGGGTTTGGGCTTCTTGAGATAACAAAAATTACTTTTACTTTAAAAACAAAATGCAGAAAGCAAAACCCATCTGTACAATTACAACTCTCTTCTCCCCTCCTTCTCCCAGACATAATCCCCCCCTAGAAAAACCTCACTTAATGGGCCATTCCAGTAAACCCTTATAGCTCAAGATGTCTGTGTTTAATAGAAGCCCATAAGTGTTGAAATAGCAAAACTTGCAGCAAGATTCCCTGAAAGCTGTGCAAACTAACAAGCTTAATGGATTTTTAATGGTCCCTTTACAGACTTATGTAAGGGCAATGGAGGCAGTGGTGGTGGGAGGTTATGCTTGTGCATAATATTAAAAATATTTTGAATGTTCCACAGCAGCATCAATACCCAGTAGGACTGTATTCTCATGGAAAGTTACATTAAGGAGTTTCTAACTGAATAGAGCAGGTATTACATGCCTTTACCATGAGTGCAACTAATATAATGCTCCTGGGGACAACATGGTGTTCTTGTTGCATTAAGCATCCCCATGTTATTAGTAGAATATAACGCAAAATGATTGCAGGCATGACATCTATGTCTAATAAGATAAGAACTCTAAATCACATATTTATATGCAAATATGATGTTGAAAGTTGTTGTGAGGTTGGTAAGAAAGTATAGAATGGAAAGTTTTGAGTTCAGACAATTAGCAGTGACTCTAAAGGATAAGAAACTAAAAAATAGAACCGACAAGCTGGAGTTTGTAGTGCTATCCTTAACAGAAAAAGACTGGAAGAGAATTATGAAAGATATGTAATGGTTTAAAAGTCCTTTATTCTGCAGAGTATGTGGAAAAATTGTTAATTAACAAAAATTATGTTAATTTAGTGTGGAATTATTTACTTGACTTCACTAGGTACACAGATGAAACTGATGGCCAAACTTGGTCACTTGTGGTGATAAGACCATCTAGGCTTAGGCACATTATCACACTAGCAGGCAAGTAGAATAGATCCTTTCCTGTTTTGCAGCTCTAGTTTTGTGATTGTTCTAAACAAAAGCCATTAATCTGAACACCCACAGGATACCTGAAAAGAGATGGTATCTTCTTTTCTGTTGCAGCATATTTTTAAAGATCTGAAGCTCTGAAGCAATATTGTCTTTAGTTTTCAAGGAAAAAAAAAATAATTTGCAGTACAGCTTTACTTCCCCACTGCAAATGAACTATCACAAATTCAATACTCCTCATTTCTGAGAGTGTTCAGATAAGTGTGATTTGACAAGTTTTAAAAAATCCATGGTTTTGGTTTTGGACAAGTTAGCATTAGTCCACTTTCATTTTCTCAAAAGATGACTCCTATTACCTGGAAACATTTTCTACTTTGACTGATATTATTAATTTCCATAGAATAGGTTGTATTAACTCTGTCTACCTACCCATTTGCAGGTTAAGTTTGCATGCTGGATATGCTTCCTAAAGAGAAGGGGCTGGGAGAGTGTGTTGCTCCACAGACTTGAATGTGTTGCACTGTAGTGTTGAAGAGGATGAGAAGCAGCTTGCTGCTTTCAGTGCCTCGATTCAGTCTGATTGACCACGTATAGTGTAAGACTCTGCAAAACAGTGTAGTCAAATCCATTCGTGCGCTGTGAGAGAAATCCTTAAAAGTGGAATTTCACGTGGTTTACAAATAGCTGCAACTTAGTCTTTGTATTCCTGAACCTCAGGAAGGGAAACAATTGCCAGGCCCTTTTTTCCGACGTAGTAAGTGCTTCTCGACAATTCTAACATTATCCTCCTAAACTTACAGACATAACAAAGCCGAAGTTCCCTTCTATTATTCACGTATATTGGATTTTTATTAGTATTATTATTATTATTATTCCTTCCTCCCACTCCAAATATCCTAACTGTAGGTACTTGAATTACCTCATAGCATAGTAACAAGTGTGAGCTAAAACCCTGTGCTTTCAGAGTGTTAAGTACAACTAGATTTTATTCTTACTGTCATAGCTCTGGACGTCTGTGAGAGAAGACAGACATCTGTGTAATTATACTTTTTGTTCTCTTGAACAAAATTGTACACTCTATTTTTTGAACATCTTTACTTAATCATGCTACTAAGCTGTCTTAGTTATGTTAGGCACGCATTTCTTTTCAGTTTGCCAGTCTAAGAGGTCTCAAAGTTCAATTGACTGAATGAGTCATCTACAATATAAGTTTCTCTATCTGAACATATCATTCTCAGCTTCCATCAGCTCAGAGCTAGTCAATCCATCGAATTTGGAACGCATCTCTTAAAACAGGCAATGATTTTTGACCAGATGAATCACAACTTAAACTCCATAGACTGTATTGACTAGATCTGCACTGACTATAAGGGGAGTCTAAACAAATAGTTCAGATTAAAACATCTACACAAGGCAGTGAGTGTTTCCTGCTTCCTCTCCTCCCCCCACCGCATGTTCTTTCACTGAATGGTGGTGAATTCAAGTTGTTACAGTCTCAATCTTACTTGCTATCCATCTGCAGACATTAAAAAACACAGAGCATCCATTTTGGATCAGTGCAAAGGTCCGCCTAGCCTGGAACTTTGTCTTCAGTAGTGATCATAACTGGATGTCTGAGAAAAAAATATAAGACTAGAGAGCCGTGCATGTGAGATGTCTCTACAGTATTCTCCCAAGGATCAGTAATTTTCAGCTCAAAGACTTTCTAAACCAGATGAGATTTCTTTGTATTTAAGAATCCTGAGGAATTCCTCTTCTATGAGTTTGTCCAACTTTGCTTTGAATGTATGTAAACTTCGAGTATCCTGTAATAGGAATTTCCACTACATCTCTGTGTTCACTTGAAGGCTGCCTTGAACCTGCCTTTTATTGTCTTGTTTTAATGTCCAGCTCTCTCCAGCTTTTGCCACAGAATAGGCAGTGAGTAACAGATCTCTCTGTGCTGTTTGTAACCTTACTGACCTCAGTCCCAGATCTCTCTCAGTCTCCTCAACTATCTCTTTTTCCAGGCTGAAGACCAAACTTAATTATCTTCCAGCTTGCTTACTTATCTGTTCCATGCTTTTTAAGAGCTTTGTTACCATTCTATGAATTTTGTGGTCCTACTATATATAATTCTGGAGAGGACAAACCAAACCACAAGCCAGAGCTATATAGGGACATGCCATTATCTAGTGTCAGTATACATTATAGTATTACTGACATTGATAATCAACATACTACAGTAGCTCATATGTCATCACATAATCTCTGGTTTTTTTCTCTAGTCTATTTTTAATAATTCCTACTTCCAACTGGGTTTTGATCATTAAGGAGAGTAAAGCTGATATTTTCGAAGAAAAAACTGTTATATTACCAAGATCTCATTCCTGAGTAGTAATGATCAGCTCAGGGTCCCTCATTCCACATGTAAAGTTTAAATTATTTTTCCCATGTACATGACTTTAAATTTATATTTATTGAATTGTGTCTGTCATATTAATGCCCAGATACTAAGTCTTGTAACATCTTTGTGCCATTTATCTCATTTTGGTCTCAGGCACCAGGCACCATCTCTCAGGGATTTACAATCTTGGTTGTTTTACACCAGAAGAGCACTTCAGTCACTGCAGAGACCTCAGAGCCATTAGTCATATTTTCTTCAAAACTTCATCTATACAGCAACACAATCCCATCAAGAACTCATTTCCTTTTCCTGTGGAACACTTCAGGTTCTTAATACAATCCAAACTGCAGTGTGAAGAAGCTGTAAACAAGCCGATGCCATGAGCTGAAGAGAAAGCTTCTGAGCAGGCTTAAATACATCAAGCCCCACAAAACATGCTTGAGTTCAAAAAGTGTATAACCCATCTCTTGGAAGAGCAAAGGTCACAATAGCTGCAAGGGAACTAGGATATCCCTTTTCCTGCCCTCCATGTGCCTGATCCACACACATCTCATGATGAACAGCCTGCCCTTGTGCCAGCTGAGGAGGGTATTTAGGATCTCTCTAAGAGAGTAATCCTCCCTGCTGGCATATTTACGTTTAAACTGCTTGTCTAGTAGGTGAAATTGCGTTTGAGGAAGAATTACAACCCATGTGTAACAGAACAACGGGAAGAGCCAGTGCCTCCCAATAGGAATGTTAAATGTGAACTGTACAAATTCATGTTGTTAGAGTGAGTGTATATAGCGAAGATGAAAGGCTGTATCTTTTTTTATTATTATTATTAAGTACACTCATGTTGTCAGCTCTTAAACTCATTAACTCCAGGACATTTAAGTTCTGCCAGTTTTATTCCTTATCCTACTGAGAGTTATGTATTTCTTATAAATTAACTCGTCCTCAATTGCTTTGATGTCCTGAATTCCCAGTCAGTTCATTCCCTGATGAGACCAGACACTTAACTTGTTTCCACTTGAAAATGAGCGTATAAGCATACACCCATATACACATATAGTGTAAGTGTAACTTGTAACTTTTCCAATTCATTATTTATCCATATATTTAGTTTTCATATTCCCTTTGGGGAGTAAGTTTCCCAAAGTGCAAATTTCTAGTCATAAAGTTTGTGGCCTTTTTCTCAGTGCCAAAAGCACTGTTTCTAATAGTATTTTGGCTCTGTTTATGTATCCAAAGGTCTATTGCTGTGGGGGAAGGAAGAATGATTGCCTTCCAATAACGGTGCCCAGCATAGCACGTATATTTTTAAACACGAAACAGGAGAAAGGCTGCCCAGAACACAGCTAACCCCCCCTCCACCACGCACAGAGTGAGAGAGTATAACTCTGTGCCCCTTATCCAACTTCGCATTAATAAATTATACATTTACTTTTTTGTTGATAGCTTATTTTCTGCTGCAGTTTTGTCTGTTCTTGCTTTGAAAAAAACATCTGTACTAATGATGCTGCTGGCATCATCTTTGTCCATGCTGTTCAAACTCTGCCTCCACTTGCAAACTCTCACAAAACAGTGTAATCTATTGCAGTTCTTGCATCTTTTCAAAATCTTAGGTGCTTCGCGTCTCTGTATGCCATTTAGTGGGTATTCTGATTTTGAACTCTGCATGATTTTCCACGATTTTCTGGGTTCGATCTTCAATCTTATTTTTTTCTTTTCCACAGTATTTTGGATTTCCTTGCGGAACATCAGAACTGCTAGGCCCTTGTCCCTCCTCCATGGAGTCAGTGGCAGTGCATTTTTCTGGTCAAATTCTAATTGCTTTGTCAAGAGCCTGCTCTAAAATGTCACAGGTGTATATCTGTGTGCGTGTTTTGCTCAAAAAATCATCTTGCCTCTGGTGTTTCATCAAGCTTATTTAATCTGCTTCCACCAAGTAGAAGAGGCTGGTTCTTCCACTCAGATAAGTCAGAAGGTCACCTCAGCTTTTTTGTCCATTCTGACAATGTCACTCATGTTTCATTTTCACACAAGTGTCAGTGCTGTTCAAATTTCTATAATTAGTTTCACAGTCGGTCACCTCTGCATGACTAAATTGAAAATTACTCAAAAATGTGAGTGCTCCAACCTAGGCTATTTTCAGAAACAAAGTTACCTTATGGCTGTCTTTTTTTGTGTGCGTGTGTGGTGTATATTTGTTGCACATTCACTTGATTTTTTAATATAAAAATTGGAGTTCTTCTGTAGTAAAACATGTATTTTTGTTGACATTTCCCATCCGACCTTCGCATTTCCACTGTTTCAGGCTTGAGGGGTTTAGTTACTTCTTTCATTAGGTTTCTCATCACTGTTTTTCCTTCAGGAGGTGCTCAATAGAGAAAGCTAGAGGAAGTGTGGAGCAAGAGGGGAAGCCACCCTCTGCATTTCTGTGGGATAAGGCAGCCTGGCAAAGGAGCAAATATTCTGGACTACCCTGCCTCCCACTTCCAGCAGCTTCTACAGCAAACAGAAAGGCCGAACAATCAGCAGTGACACACCCACTAGCACGACAGCCCCAAAGGGCCTCTGCTGTTCAGACTTTCTCTTCTGGTTCCTTGCTCTTGCTGACACATGTAACCGCCTGAAACTTTTCTTGTGACCACTCCAACTACATTGCACTCATCCACCTTCTGCTTTGCTCTCTGGGGGCTTGCAGTTAATGGGTGAGGTGAGGGTTAGGGAGAGCAGCCTATGGGAGGCTCCAGGCACAGAGGAACCAGACTAGACCAGAAATGCTTCCAAACAGCTTTGATGCAATATCACTTGGAACTAACTGACAAACAGGTTTGTCACTTTGGCTTGCTCCTGCTTTTACTTCAAAGGCCTACTTCCTCAAATGCCCAATTTGCATGCACTAGTTCAGTCTTCAGTTCTCTTCTGAAGCCAACTGTTTATCCCAAGAAGAAACCAAAACACACTGACAAGATCACCATGACATTCACTCCAAATTAACAACATGGAAGTGTATCACATCACTGTTGTTTTTCTCAATCAGTGACATTCTTCTAACAGCATATGAACTAGTCCTGTTCTCAGTTTCTTCTCCACACTCTTGCAATGGCATGAGGCATGCAACATAAAGATGCAAAAGCACTGCTCTGCTGAGCTCTGAGAGCCTTTTCATACTTTTTGTCTCCTTGAACTAAAACAGAGAGATAAGCAGAGCCTAGAAATTAACTATACTGGAGTCACAAGAGAACCAAAAGACTCCAAAGGACACCAATACCAATAGTTGTATGACACAAGAATGTAACTGGTTTCCTCTGGAGGGTGGTACGACTGGGCAGGGAGCACATGGACCAGCCCACATCAGCTGGGGCTTTCTCCACAGTGATGTAGTTTCCAAGAGGTACCTCTGAGCAACAAACTGACAGGTTGTCACAGAAAAGAAGAGAGTTATGCTTCCTCATTGCCTGAATTTTAGGTGGCACTGTGTGGGAACACCTTCGCTGTAAAGTTTACACAGCTATAACTCTGTATATTGTTTCTGTATGTTTGAATTTTCGTTTCTGAAGTTAGTAGTGCTGCAGTTGCAATGTGAAAAGCCGACAGAAATCCTGTTATTACTGAAAATAGTTATTTAGTTTTCATGCCAATCTACTTCCCAGAGTAATACTGGAACAATCCATTTGAATAAGCAGAGGCTGGTTCAGATTGAAACTCAATTTAATATTCACCTCAACTCTAGAAGCACAACCTGTGAAGTTGCCAGCAAAAGAAAAATGACTTTAATATTAGAAACTACTAATATCCAGAATCTCTAGCTCCCTAGTTTTATACTATTTTTATGTATGGACTAAGGTAAAATTGTCTTTAATAGTAAATTCATATTACTGTATAGTTAAAAAAAAACAAAAACAAAACAAAACGGGAAAATCAAAAGGGGAGTACCCAAGCCATTTGTGTGACCATTGCTTTTGTTTTCCCTAAAGTATGAACATTTTCTGAAACTTTGATTTATTTTTTTAGCCCATTCTGCAAAGGAAGAATTTTGACATCTCAAGGTTCTTCTAGGATTGTATAAAGTTTCCTGTCCCTCTCTAATGCTAAATGTGACTTGCCTGACCAAATGTAGATACTCCTATCTAAATTAGTCACACCAGCTTCCTCTTATAATCAATAGAGATAATTAAGTATTGCCAAGGTAAAATTAATTTCATTCGAAAGGAGATGCCTATAATTGGTCAAATGAATTGTGCCCTGAAAATATTTACATTTCTCCATTGACCACAGGAGACACAGACTGACTTGCACAAACATAGCCATCTATACTATATCTTAGCTATTAAAGGCAGGTGCAACAAATCTAAACCTAGGCTCTAATTTCTCAGATTGGACCTCACACACAGCGGAAGTCACTGAATTGCGAAAAATTGACTGAATTGCTTTCTTTCAAGGCAAATACAGGGAACAAAGTAGGTTGTTTAATAGCTCTAACATATTATTACAGCTACTTATTTCTCAAAGAGAGTGTTGAAAATGATTGATCCATTTAAATTATTTTATATTTTTTAATTTTCTTTTTAGACCAAATTCTAAACAACTCTGTCCAGCATCAGTGAAATACACATATTTCATTTTGAAAATAATTCAGAAATTGAGCTGATTATGAAGCAAGAGCCTGTTCGCCTGAGGCACCGCAAGAGTTTTTTCGGTGAAAACCTGTGGATTGGGAACACATGATTCAACACATGCATGATAACAGCAGCTTCAATGATTCTAAGCAACACAATTTGTTTCTTATCTGAACCATACAGCACACATTAAGCAAAACCATATATTTTTAGTTTTTTTTTATTGCAGATACATTATTAAAGCTCTGAATAGTGTTCAAAACTAGTCACAAAGGAATAAAAAAGCACCCTTATAGCCATGTTCCACAAGCATCCTCTTCAGCCCATTGGAAGGGAACTTATTTGCTGTGCTGAATAAATGAATATATTTCAGAGGCTGTATGGAAGACAGTTTGAATAGACATGTCTGTTGTTAAAGACCTTCTTCAACATCCTTAACTCCCTAGTCAATGTTTTTTCTGCCAAAAAAATGACTTGCAGAAAGACCTAGCGAGCTGTGTTGTGGGATTTATACTGCTAATGTGAGAGGTTCCCAGCTGGTTACAGTAGCAACTATTTTACTAGAGAAATGAGAGTGACTACTGAGTAGGGTGGTGGTGGAACAGGTGATTTACAGTTGAATATTGGTAGCAGCAGAGGTGATTCGCAATTATGTAGAAATGAATATGGTCCTGCAATTTGATGTTTGTGTATGTCTGGATCCTTCTTGAGTAAGGTGAATGTCTTATCGTGCATGAGAAAAAAATAGTTGCTAAGAGACCTGTTACTCTGTGAAGGACACCAGAGCAAATTCAGCTCACCCTGGCTAAAGATGAGGGGAGAGACAGTTCAGAGTATCGTGGGTGGAGACCCAACACTACTCTGTTATTTTTCTACTACAGAGAAGTCACTAACTGACCACTCAGAGAAACTGTCTGTATTTTTCTTCTTTTGGTTTTTTTTTTTTTCTTTCTTTTGTATTATCTTGACAGTGAAAGGCTTCTGGCATAGGATTTATGAAGAAAAAACGCTAAAAGGAAGCATTTAAGATTTATGTCTTACTTCTTGTGCTGGCATCTATCACAAGAAAAATGCATATGTAGTAAAACCTTGCCAAACTATCATAAGTGGGATATCCATCCCAGTCCATCCAGAGAGCCCAGGCACGAGCAAAAGTAGACCAGGGCTGAATGGCTGAACTGAAATGGAGCCCCTGAGTTTATGGGCAGGGGTTGGGGAGGCCCCAGGTAGGGCTTGTTGGAGACCAGTTGGGCCCATTGATGCCCTCAGGGCCCTGATCAACAATCATTTGACAATGAAACAAAGACAATATGTCTTGTGTTTGTGACAAAACAATACATTAATTTCCATGAAAATATGGTGTGAGCAGATAGATGGCAGATCATGTATTTTGGTATTGGTGTAAATATTATTTAAACTTTAGTTTCCCTATATTTTGGAAAATATATACTACCCACAAAATGTGTTTTCTTTCACAGGATGCACTTGACCTTTCTTGTAACAGCACTAGACAGAACAAAAATGGATAGCTGTCTCTTCATTTTGAGATGTTAAGTGACACAAAGCAATGTAGGATTGACTGAGTGTTTACAGTCAAAGGAAGAACTGGTTTTGACCTCTCTGAGAGCAGTGGTGGACATCTGAGTACAAAGGCAGGACTACACTGTGCTCCATGAGCCAAACAGGAATTCCTTCTAGTGAGCAATCCATTTTGTAATCACATGGTGAATGGATGGAGTTAAACATACACATTAATGCTGTCTAAAACTAGAAGTATTTAACAGATTCAGTGATGCAGAAGAGTGCTTTACCCCAATTAGTCATAACATTTCAATATAGACTAATCTTTGAGCATAAATGTAATAATATTTGAGGTACCAAGGCTCCTCATGCACTCATTTTGTCTCACCCCCTTCACTATCCACTGTCTTTTTAGAGAAACTCTGCAAATCTTTCTAAATGTATCAAATATATTATTTAAACTAACTAAAAATAAATTTAATCTAGGACCCAAAATTATGAGGCTCCCAGTTCAGATATGGGTCTCTTTTTGCTTTCAGCTTTAGCAGGAAATCAAAAGACCTAAAAATCCTTGGATCCACAAATCAGCTAACTTTGGCCTTGGGGTCTGTAACTTCCTATCTCCTACCTTTCTGCTGGATTCTTTGAAGGTGATCCCATTTTCATGCAAAGGAAGGAAGGTTTCTATTCAAAGTAGATGAGGAAGGTCACAATTTCTTTCAGTCCAATAAACAAGCTGAATTATAGTCAAATATATTTCCATCAGGAAGTATTTTTGGAAGTTCTGATGCATTTCATCAAATCACTACCAAATAGTAAACTGCCTAACTTTATAGATTTTTTTTTTTAAATTACATTCTATTCTGCTCTGTTCTGTTCTATTTTCTATTTCATGTGGACTGAAAACTGCTGTAAGGGCTGGAAACTGGATTACCTCCTCTATGAAGAAAGGCTGAGAAAGCTGGGTCCATTAAGCCTGGAGAAAGTGGATCTTATCAATGTATATAAATTCCTGAAGTGAAGGTGCTAAAAGGACTGACTTTTTCAGTGATGCCCAGTGACAGGACAAGGACTATGAGCACAAACTGAAATATGGGAGGTTCCCTCTGAACATCAGGAAACACTTTTGTCCTGTGAGGGTGACCAAGCAGTAGCACAGGTTGCCCAAAGGGTTGTGGAGCTTCCCTCCTTGGAGTTATCCAGGAGCTGTCTGGACATCGTCCTAGCCAACTGACTCTGGGTCACCCTTCTAGAGCAGAGGGGTTGGACCAGATGACCTCCAGAGGCATTCCTTTCCCTTCCAACCTCGACCTTTCTGTGATTCTACATTTTATTATTGTCAGCAATAACTCATGCATGCCACCTCTATACTTTTCCAGTTTTTGAAACTTTCACTATGTTTTCAGAGTGGGATAGAGCAAAAAGAACTTAGCTGAGAAGTGTTTTTTCTCTTTCTTCTTTCTGAAGGAGCCCTTATTTACCATTGCTCTCCAGAGTGTGGGCAAAAGAAAAGGAGGAGAAAAAAGTTAATAAAATGAATTAAAGTATCAAAATTTATTATATATTTAAAATATTATTTTAGGAATATTAAATTACTAAAAAACATTTCCTAGTATCTAACACAAAACATTTCCTGACTCACTCCCTCAAGAATTAAGCAAATTAGTTTCTGTATCACAAACCCAGTAGATTTGGAGAACAATAGATCACTGCAACCTTTTGCATATTTAACTACCATTCTCACGTGCCTCTCTTGCAGTCCTCGTCTCTTTCTCTTACCCCAATTCTCTCTTTTCTAGATTAAGCAAATCTAATTACTTAGAACATATCCTCAGAGGTGATGTTTTCCAGCCTCTAATCATTCTTGTATGCCTCCTTTGGATTCTCTCCAATTTATCTTCATCTTCTTGAAATGGACATAGTACCCTAGGTGCATCCTCCCCTAGCACTAGATAGTGAGCAATAATTACCTGGTTGTCTTTCTCCAACATTACTCTTCCTACACTGAAGAAGGAGATTTGCCCTTTCTGCAACATCTTATTGTTGATGTTGTATGCAGCCTGCAGTCCATTTTAGCTCCCTGATGCTTTTCTGCAGTGGTATTGTCTAGTCAGCTACTCTTCATTTTGTATGTAATTGATTTCACAAGGTATTTCACATTAGCTTTTTGTTGAATCTTATTTTGTCCATTTTGAACCATTTCTCCAGTTCATTAAGATTTTAAATGTTAATCCTGTGCTCCACCTAGCTTAAGCCATTCTCACTTTGTCATTAACAAATTTCATAAATGTAATAATTTATCACCTACATAATTTGTATTTACCTAAAATATTTAGCATATTTCTTCAACCAGTGATTTAATATAGGATATAAGCTAGACTTTCTTTCTTTCTGTTGATGTCTTACGCTATAGCATTGAAACTTCTGCTCACATCAAATGGTCCCCCAGAATGTTTGGACTTTAGAATAATTTTTAGTGTTTTTGAAATTCATCATTGATGCTTATCCTAGACACATCTAAAACTGTAAAGATGAAGCCTATACTAAGAGGAAACATTGCCACCTTTACCATGTAATAAAAAAATCCAGCCTGTGACCCAGGTAGTATTTTATACTTAAGTAGAAAAGCTAATGGATGGTATGCACTATGCCTAGCAGCTGACTAATATGCCTTTTTTTCTAAAGCAAATACCATGGCTTACACTGTAGTTAATGGAAAAAGATAAGTGTCTCTGAAGGCTTCTAAAAGAAAATCTAGTCCATCTAGGTTAGCTACGTGTGTTAGGCAGTTTGGATCCCATCTTTATATGATTTTCCAAAAGGAAAATAATTTCATATCGCTTCCCTTAGAAAATCATGTCCCCACTTATAACTGTATTGTGTTTGGAGAGAACGGAACTGATAGAAGATCAAATTACATGATAAACGTAGCCGGTAAGAGATTGATACAATTCAGAAAAACAATATGTTCACAGGCAATCCTTTCAGATAGTCTATGTTGTGGAGAAAGGGTTTAAGACTTTCAGGAAGGCCCGTATCAGAGCTGCATCATAACTGGGGTCTGTCCCACAGCAGACACCCCAGAAAGAGGACACGGAGATAGAGAACGTGGTGTCACATAAGCATCACACTAGCATGACTAGACAGTCTTCACACCCAACCTAACAAATTCCCATTTTGTTTTGCACTTTACTAACTTTGGATTTACCTTCCTTAGTCATCTTTGCACCATGTTCAAATCACACTCTACATTTGTCCCGAAAATGTAGTATTATGAGGATGAATTAGTAAAGAAAATGCCTATAACTTTTAGTTGTATGATTTGGGAATCAAGATCAACCTGTCTGAGGACAAAATTCATCTGGGGTGAGGGAGAATTACCCCCTACATGGAAAGACAGGACATCTGAAGTAATGTCTTCTTTTGCCTCTCTGCACCTTAGTATGGGGAGGAAAGGAAAAAGCAAATTAAAATACCTCTGATATTATCAACAATTTTTGGTTGTTGCTGATTTTCTAGAAATCTCTGTGGAATGATAATTTTATTCTTAGATATCTTTATCACAGGGCTCAAGACCATACATCCAGAAGACCAACATCTACATGCAGCTACATCGCAACAAATAAACAGCCACTGATCCTGAGGCTATGTTTTCATTTGTAGATAAAATGACCCAGGAACCACTCTCTGGTCCTAAGGGCAGAGTTTGGCTACATGAATGCTTAAGCAACCTCTTCAAAACAACTGCAAACCCACAAAACCAGGGTACCTGCACCTGTATTGCTTTGGGAACAGTCCCTGGCCCATACTGTCCACCAAACTGTGCCTGAGCATGGACCAGGCTGAACATAGTAGACACCATGGTAATCTAACTCCAGTTATCCGAGTAAATAAAATATTGTCAGCTTTGTATAGACTTACTTTTGTCTAAGCCTCTTTTGGCCTGTCTGGAGCTTTCTTTTAGCTTCTTGTACAGAACAAGAATTTCTAAAGACCAGTTTTCTATGCCTGTTTTGTTTCACTTGTGCTTACCTTCGCATGGTATAACTGGAACTTTTACATAGGTAAGTGACAAGTACCTCCTTGGTGTAGAATGAAATATTAATGATTTTAACAAAATGGTCTTAAGTATAGGAACATAAGCCTGGTATAATGACAAAGGCCTCAAAAGCAGGTACAAAGAATGTGCTGTAGAAGAATACAAGCTTGGAATGATGCCAGTGCTATGAAGAGCTTACCAACTATGAGTTAAAGAAATTCAGACCTGGGAGCTGGGGAAAACCAGCTTTAATGATAAAAAAAGTATATGGGGAAAATATCTAACATACGTAAAATGCATCAAGTATGCTGAATTTGGTCTTATGAGTCAACGTAGAAAAAAATATATTAGCAATGATAGAGAATATGACCTCCACTGGATCCCAGAGTGAGGGGGAAGATCATCACAAGAACATCAACATCACACTCCTCCAAAGAAAGGACTCGCAAGGCTGATGACTTGCTGTACTCCTCTCCCCAGCTGAAACTGTAGACCTGAGGTCTCAGAGAGGCAGCAGAGAGGTGGCCATAACAACAGATAAAAGGGCTAGATACTAGGAAGTGTATGTATAACAACTATAACTGTCTTATTACTGAGATATTTTTCTGTGATTTTATTATAGTCTCTATTATCTTTTTGCTTTCTTTTTCTGCAGTAATTAGATCTGGACAAAAAGTAAGTCTTTGATTAGACAAGATTTCAGCTAACAAAATTTAGGCTTTAAAAATGTTTCCTTTTGTGCTCATAAGATTTTAAGCACAGCGCTAGCAATTAAACAGTGAGACATTGATGGGCAGTGCTCAAGTCCATGCCTTGGTCTTGTTTTTACCAGTGAAGTTTTCTGAAAAGTCATATCAGTTTTGGCATCTGAAATACGGAGAGCCCAGGTCAAGTCTCTGTGCTCCATCACCTAGGAAATAAATGTCATTAGGGCTGGAGCACAGACAGAGATAGGTGTCCTACCATAGGGATTTTATCTCTGCAGTAGTTACACTGGCCGCTCTGGAACACAACAGTGACTGAAAAGCTGCAGGTTCGGGTCTGCCAGCCAAATCAATCTATGTGAGGGTTGGGAGACTAGAAAAGCCATTTCTTTTCAGCTTGGGACAAAGCATATGCAATAGGCTATATGAAATTACCAAAATGTTGCAAAGCTGGAAGAGCATTATAGCTGCTGAGTTGATTTAGGCATAGGAGTAACAAGCAACTATAAGGAATAATAAGGAACTAGTACAGCAAGATAGAAATAACATCATAGAATCATAGAATTATTAAGGTTGGAAAAGACCTCTAAGATCATCAAGTCCAAATGTCAACCCAACACCACCATTCTTGCTAAACCATGCCCTGAAGTGCTACATCTACATGTCTTTTAAATACCTCCAGGGACGGTGACTTCACCATTTCTCTGGGCAGCCTGTTCCAATGCCTGACTGCTCTTTCAGTAAAAAAAGGTTTCCTAATATCCAATCTAAACCTCCCCTGATGAACTTCAGGCCGTTTCCTCTCATTCTATTGCTAGTAATATGGGAGAAGAGACCAACACCCACCTCACTACAACCTCCTTTCAAGCAGTTGCAGAGGGTGGTAAGGTCTCCCCTCACCCTCCTCTTCTCCAGGTGTTGTGGTTTAGCCAGTGACTCAGCCCCACACAGCCTCTCACTTATTCCCCCACTGGCAGGATGGGGGAGAGAATCAGAAGGGTAAAAGTGAGGAAGCTCATAGGTTGACATAAGAACAGTTTAATAATTAAAATAAAACAGTAACAACAATAATAATCCAATGAACAGGAAAATAATGAGAGAAAAGCAAATCCCAGAGCAGGGAAAGGGGGAATGAAAAACCAAAACTAACAGCACACAACACATCCACACACTGAACCAACACCACCAGTCCCCAAGCCACATCTAACCCCTAACACACCAACTGCCCTGGTTCATGTAGTGGTCATGGCATCACATGGTATGGAATGAACATCCCATTGGCCAGTCGGGGTCAGCTGTGTTGGCTGTGGCCCTGCCCCTCCCAGCCTCCTGCCCACGTGGCAGAGCGTGGGAAGCTGGAAAGGTCCCTGACTACTACAGGCGCTACTGAGCGACACTGAGCCGCTGCTTAACAACTAAAGCATTAATGTGCCATCGGCAGCTTGCCAGCTACAGTGAAGAGAATTAACTCTATCCTAGCCAAAAACAGCACACAAGGCTAAACAACCCCATCTCCCCCAGCTGCTCCTCATAAGACTTGTTCTCTAAACCCTCCACCAGCTTCATTGCCCTTCTCTGGACACAGTCCAGCAACTCAGTGTCACAGAATCACAGAATAGTGGGGGTTGGAAGGGACCTCTGGAGACCATCTTGTCCAACCCCCTGCTTGAGCAGGGACACCCAGAGCAGGGGGCACAGGAATGCATCCAGGTGGGGTTTGAATGTCTCCAGGGAAGGGACCCCACAGCCTCCCTGGGCAGCCTGTGCCCCTGCTCTGGCACCCGCACAGGAAAGAAGTTTTTCCTCATATTGAGGTGGAACTTCCTGTGTTCCAACTTGTACCCATTGCCCCTTGTCCTGTCATTGGGCGCTATTGAAAAGAGCCTAGTCCCATCATCCTGACACCCACCCTTTAGATATTTATAGGTATTGATGAAATCCCCCTCAGTCTTCTCTTCTCGAGGATGAACAAACCCAAGTCTCTCAGCCTTTCCTTATAAGGGAGATGCCCCAGTCCCCTGATCATCTTGGTAGCTCTCCATGGGACTTGCTCAAGCAAAAGTACTTCTTCTACTGAAGCGTCCAAAATGAACACAGTATTTGAGGTGCGGCCTCACCAGTGCTGAGAACAGGGGCACCATCTCTTCCTGCTAATGCTGGCCACACTATTGCTGATACAAGCCAGGATGCTGTTGGCCTTCTTGGCCACCAGGGAGCACTGATGGCTCACGTTCAGCTGGCTGTTGACCAGCATCCCCAGGTCCTTCTCTGCTGGGCAGCTTTCCAACCACTCTGCCCCAAGCCTGTAGCGTTGCATGGGGTTGTTGTGACCCAAGTGCAGGACCCAGCACTTGCCCTTGTTGAAGCCCATACAATTGACCTCAGCCCATTGGTCCAGCCTGTCCAGGTCCCTCTGCAGAGCCTTCCTAACATCAAGCAGACAAACACTCCCACCCACCTTGGTGTCATTGACAAACTTACTGAAGGTGCACTCAATCCCCTCATCCAGATCATTAATAAAGATATTAAACAGGACTGGCCCCAACACTGAGCCCTGGGGAACCCCGCTCATGACCAGCCCCCAACTGGATTTATCTCTGTTCACCACAACCCTCTGGGCTTGGCCATTCAGCCAGTTTTTCACCCTGTGAAGAGTATACCCATCCAAGCCATGAGCTGCCAGCTTCTCTCAGAGGATGCTGTGGGAGACAGTGTCAAAGGCTTTGCTAAAGTCCAGGTGGACAACATCTACAGCCTTTCCCTCATCCACTAGGTGGGTCACCTGGTCATAGAAGGAGATCCTGTTGGTCAGGCAGGACCTGCCTTTCATGAAGCCCTGCTGGCTGGGCCTGATCCCCTGGTAGTCCCTCACATGCCTGGTGAGCTCACTCAAGATGTATCACTCCATAATCTTCCCCGGTACCATGGTTAGGCTGACAGGCCTGTAGTTCTCTGGATTTTCTTTCTGGTCCTTCTTGCAGATAGACAACACATCGGCAAGCCTCCGGTCATCTGGGACCTCTCCTGTTAACCAGGACTGCTGATAAATGTTGGAGAGTGTCTTGGCGAGCTCCTCTGCCAGCTCCCTCAGTACTCTCAGGTGGATGCCATCCAGCCCCAGCGACTTGTGGGTGTCCAGGTGGATCAGCAGGTCATAAACTGCTTCCTCCCAGATTAAGGGGGTTTGTTCTGTGATTCATCCCGGTCTTCCAGCTCAGGGGGCTGAATACCTCAGGAATAACTGGTCTTACTGTTAAAGACTGAGGCAAAGAAGGCATTTAGTACCTCAGCCTTTTCCTCATCCTCAGTGGCAGTATTCCACGCCGCATCCAAGAGAGGATGGAGATTCCATTTTGGTTCTCTGCTTGTTGTTAACATAATGTAAGTAAGCACAAGAGCCAATAAGGACACCTTAAAGTTACAACCCCTCATTGTAGGCAGACTGTTTCTTGGGATTTTGAGGTTTTTTCTCCCACTAAGAAAGCTGCCAGAGAGGTCTGCAACCCTATGCTCCCAAATATGGAAGAAGTAAGATTCCTCAAATATTGAGAGGGTCTTTCAGTATGACTAGAACAATAAATTTACCAATGGCATCCTTCTCAGACAAATCTGGATAGACCCACAGAAATTATTCAAAACAAATCAGCTAGAGGGAGTCACCAGGAGCAGTAAATTTCAGCCTGAGTTGTTAGAGTTAGATAAAGTTGTGTGCAGCTGGAAGTCTTCCAATAGAAAGTGTCACACTACAACCAGTCCTAAATATACTACCTAAATATACTGTTCCATTTCCTATGAAAAGCTTCTATATGTCTAATAACTACAAGGTTACTTTGTGGTTCAAGTTAAGTGGGATGAACTTAAGCCATACTACATATTGTACTTTCGTCCCCATTGTGATGGGAGTCATCTGGAAATATTGCACAATAAAATATAATTAAAAATTTGGGGAAGACTTCATAATGAATTCTGTTATTATGCTTTTCTAAGTTACAAATAAAGTCAAACACAGAAAAAAACCGCTTCAATAAGATAAAAAAGGTTTTATTCATTGTGAACAAGCAAACCCAAAAATGAAGTGATGAAATGCGGCTCTGAAAGGGGGCAATTTTAGCACAGAATGTTTTGAGCAAAAAATAGAAAATCAAGTCTTTCATACATTCCTCATATGTGGTTATTATCTTGTAAAGCACAGAAAAGAATGGGTCAGGAGCAGAAGTCTGAGCATCATTTAAACCCTTAGTTACAGGTTGAGCCAGATTCATGTCCCTAAAGTATTACTTTCCTGATCATAGTCTGAAAGGTGCTGTATAATGGAACATAACTGAGGTCATTGCTATCCACTTTCAGAGCAGTGTGATTGACACTGGCATTGTAAGCTTTCTTTAATTACAAGATTGCAGTCTCAGAGAACAAGCCGTTACCCCTAGCAAAAGAGAAATATGATTAGTTAATTCCACAGGAGAAGATAGGCTAGAATGCAAGAGAGCATGAAGAAAAACTACAGAACTGGCCTACACAGGGAAAATAAGACATACCGAGAATGAATAAAGTGTCAGATACATGAGAGAGAAAAAAAGAACAGAGGTGGTTTTGAAACTTCTGACATCCCTATGTCAAGCTTACTTCATCTCTAGCATTTGGAAACTTAAGGATCAAATTTGCTGTCAGTATAAGTCTATTACCACTTTGTCAACCTGCATCAACACTACTGGGCCTTACATACATTTTTTATATCAGCAGGCAATTCTGTGAATTGAGATTTACGTCCAATGTTTTTTAGCTGTCCAGGAAAAACATCCACCTTCCCCAGTTGGGGCCACTGAAGCAGATTTGACTTGTGTGGTAAAGGTTTGCTTTGTTGTCCCCCAGCGATGAAGGGCAGGGCTGCCCAGCACCACCCTCAGGCAGCACCAAACACATGCTTTGCAAAACTGATTTTTCCTTTTTCCATTTCTTGACCATCTTTTTTGCTTCCCATGTGTGTCCTTTTCTCCACCCATGTCACTCCCAAATAGTTTTATTCCTCCTGTCCAGCTAGTTTAACCTCAAGGCAGGACAAAGTCAGAGACCAAGTCATCTGCCTGCAGCCCTAACATTATTTTCTTATACCAGCTAACACTGAGATGAACATTAAAACACAAAAAATCTTTCGCAAATTATAGGTGGTACTAGCCCAAATTCAGCAGAACACATGTGCTTACCTGGTGTGGTGCTGCACCATGTCAGAGACTCCCTGAACATGAATGACTTCATGGCACAGGGCAGCAGTCTACAAAGCTGGACATTTGGGTCCTGAAAACCTCAGTACAATTTTATATCTGCACTAATTAGTTCTACTTCACAGAGACCACGTTTTTCTCAGCCCCACAGCTAGGTCAGTCTGCTCTGGGACCATGTATTGCACACATGGAAAGACATGGTGTTTCTGTAGGAAAAATATGAAGATATTGTCATGAAGGGCAAACCAGAATAAAAGCAGATATTTCCTTTAAAATCTTGGCATAAATGCAGCTGGGACATTAACAGCTTTATGAGGAGGAGGAAGAAGGGGAAGATAAAAAAAAAAATGTGTTTCCATTGAATTTAGTAGCACAAATCACAAATCAAAATTATGTTTTCAAATTTTAACAGATACACATGAATACATAGTCTACTATGACTCTTTAAGAACATGATTAGTCATAGCAGCATTAGTTCTCATATTTAAGATTAAACATACTTAAATGCTTGTATATTGTTTTATGTCAAAGGGAGGAAAGCTTGTTTCTTATATAAACCTAAATGATTGAAAGGATTCAAATGTGGAATCACAAATCAAGTGAAGAATTTTTTCTCTATCCCAGGAGTCCAGTGATGTCAGTGGCATTACTGCTATAGTCAGATCTCAGCTTGAGGAAAAGTGGCGAACTAATATAGGCTTGAAAGAAATGGGAAAATAGTAATTGGTTTAGAAATTGACTTTTTTTGTTGATAAGCAAGAAAAAAACAAACCAAAAACCCTTCTAAGCCCATGGAAGTATAGGTGAAAGTGATTTATTATCAAGTAAGCTGTGTATATGAGAATATTTGTTCCAGATGACATGCTACATATTAGCTGCATGTAAATGTGTGTATAAGAACTACTCCATTAGTTATAATGAAGCAATCAGGTGTTCAAAAGTAAATAAATAAACAGTCCACAAGCCACAGGAATGTGACTCCATATAGCTCCTGGAAAGAAATAGTCTGAAAAGGAGTCAAAAGAGACAGAGACCTGCCCTTTTCAGTGGAATGCTTGAAAACTAAAATATATATGGTTAGAATTTATATAGTTGGAGATAATACTCGAAGACCTAATGGTTGCTTTTGGCCTTAAAGTCTGTGTCTGTGACAAAAATTTAAAAGTATGTTACTTGTCAAGTTTATACAGAATATCAGTCTCACAAGTGACCGAGGGGAGAGAAGATCATTGACCATCAATCCCAGAAACAAATTAAAGTTTTTAGTCATCGTGTTGCACATGCAAAAAGTACCCTGGTCCTGACTGGGAAGGTCTGTTTCATGGTTTCGAATCTATACACACAAATGAGAAGAGGTTTGAGAACAAAAGCAAGGCTGTAAATATCTGACACAAATCCATAGTCAGATTCTTATGAAATAAAGGAATGAACAGCTTGGGAAAGTGGAATACTGAAGAGGTAGGATGGACAAGTCTTTTTCTGTAGCTGACACTGAGTAAAACTCAGCCAGAAACTCAGCTGCCACCATTGGTATCAGCAGAGAGCTTGGTTTACATTGTTTCACCATCCTAATTTTTGCAGCATTTACTAAGTAGGTCCACTGAGTTGCACACTAGTATGAGAAATGAGTGTACTTTTTCATTTGATGGGTATGAATGAAAACTCCCAAACTGGCAACAAGGATCCATTCCTATTCTATATGGAAAAACTGTCCAAAAGCTGCCCAACCCGCAGCGTTTTAATTTTGCAGAGTATAAGGAAGGGAGAATTACAGCATCTGGCTGAAGAGCTTGTGTGCCACCTTTGCTCAGCCCGAAGCAAATTAAAACAGCTGAGTTATAAACCCCACAGATGGAAAAGGGGGCTACAGTAATGATATTCTCTTAAATACAGCCAAGTTGCTTGGGTGCCCCACATAACATAAATTGCTGAAGCACTCAAGTACTTAACTAGTTACAGTATGTGAAATTGGGTTTAATTTGACAACGCTGTAGCTCAGCATTGTTTGCTTTGCAATTATATGCATTGATTAGACTTTGAACATAATGAGCTCTTGCCTGAAGGGGTCTGACAACAAAAGCAATATTTTAGGAACTCAGGGCTGTAGGGTTGTAAAGCAAAATTTTTGCTTGAATACAGTCTCAGAGCAGGCTGTTTTAATAAGTTAATATTCTAAAGTCCTGTGGTTAGATGCAAGGCTTCATTATAACTCCTGGGTCCATATAAGTAATGCAAATGTTATTTTTATTCTACATGCACATTAAACACATAATCCTCATTTCTGTTAAAACAACCCAGGTAGTAAACACTCCAAATGTATCTTGGGTTAATATGCACAAGATGGAAATTAAGTTACACTATAGCATACATTACAATAAAAACTAGTGAAGTGTGTAATTACTGTTACTATGCGGTACGTTATGGTATATATCGCTCAGTGTAGCCACAGCGGTAACCATCTTAGTGTCACTGTCTTAATTATAGCAGTTTTATTGTTGTTATTATTATTCTCAGTCTTTAGGCTTTTACTAAATCCAAAGCTGAAATACAGCAAAGCACAGAAGCATGTGCTTAATTTTGTAAAGAACAAAAACTTTAAAAATACACCTTTTCAGATTAATGATAGGCACACCAGGGATTCGTATTATCTTCACCAGAAATATTAATTCAGTGAAGATCCTAAACCTGAGTATCTTGTTGACTACAGGTGGTTTCATTTCCATTGAACCAGTCCTAACAAGTTGTCTATAGTGTCCACATCTCCGGTGTCTTTTGAGCAAGGCTGGAAAGGAAATGTACTTGGTGCTGTCAACTGGAGAATCCAAATCTGAAGCCCTTTAGGTGAAGCATGCCTAACAGCCTGCCTCTGTTTATTATAGCTATTTCTGCTATATTTACTTTGCTATTTCTGCTGCCCTTCTCAGTATCATGATGAAGACCAGGTATTTGTTGACTCTCACTGTTTTTACTCAGCTGAATTCAGATCAGTGGGTCTCTGCCAAGATCTTGGGTCACAATGGCAGAATTCATATAGATATAGGGCTAGAATCACAAATGGATATAGGTACCTGAGTCTAAAATTGCATACCTCAAAAATACTTTAGCTGCTGCTTAACTCTAGGGGTCCCAAATGCCCCCAAGTCTTCTAACCTAATAATAATGTATTCTGTCTGTGAATAACTGAAAATCAATACAATCCATAGGATGTAGTACAGCAATGCAGATATCTTTCCACATTCTTCCACAGATTAGATCAAATAATTATTATTTTTCAGTTTGGCAAAATATACAAGATTTGCTCATGTTGCTGTAAAAATCTTCTAAAAATGTAGTATTTCTTCAATTTTTGTTTAGCCTATACATTGGTGTGATGTGAGCCACACCCCAGAGGAGCCCCCCTCCCTGCATGTTCAGTCTGGACAGGACTAGGCAGCACTGCCTAAGCACTAGTTTGGCTTGTTAGTAGGACGGATGATGAGAAAGGCAGCCTTTCCTTTGTCCTTGCCCCTCACTAGCTGCACAATTAACAAATAACTGTGAAGCCTAGAGGAAATTATCACTTTTCTCAAAGAAGTGTGCCTGAGAGAAATGTCTTCATGTTCTCTAAAGGTGTTTTTTGGAGCAGGGAGGATACTTCCCACCTTATTCTTTGAATTAATAAGATGAAAGTCTAGCCTGGTTAGGCTGATCTCAACACTTCTTTTTAGTATTTGACCTCCTTTTATTCTGGTTCCCATTAGGTTTCCTTCTATTTATGTTCTTATCATATAAATGTAATGATTAAGATTAATTTATGTCTTTTCTTAACATTTTGTATTATGAAGATACCATTAGCCAGTTTACAGCTATATAACTGCTGACCTTTTTTAATAGGCACTGAGTCTACACCATGCACTCTTCAAAGTAGAACACATTTGTTATTATAAATATGATATTGGTATAATGTCTGTATCAAAAGTTGCTCCATAGAGAACAAATGCTGGAAACATCAATCACACATACTTACTCCTTGCAAGCATACTAGAGTAGCCCAAGAAGACGAGGTGGATTTTATACATATATATAGTATATATAGTATGGACAACTATTTTATTTCAACTTGCAGATATTTACTGCAGGAGTAATATATAGCATTCACAGAGGAAAGTACTAATTCAAAAACTCAGCTGACCACAGACTGGACCTATTTTATTAGAGAATCAAAATTATCTGGTGGTCTTCTTGTAACTAGGTACATAACCATAACATCCTCAGGTCTAATGCTAAGTATAAACTCACTTACAATGTCCCTGGGATAGAGCAACAGTCTTTTATGGGGTGAAAGTAATGAATTTTCTTGCTAAGAGAAACCAGGGAACTAAGAGTTTTGTGAAGGTTAAATGGCATGCAGCTACAAGAAAGGGGCTGTATTCTTAGAGTGCACCAAGCAGCATAAGAAATAGACCAGTTCACCTAAGGAGAGAATGAGTCTATTATACAGTGTCATTTAAAAATGTGAGTGGCAGCTCATTCCATGAGGATAAGGAACTGAAAGTTCATAGGAATAATATGTGAATAAAAATCTGTTGGCTGTTGAGAAAAACAAAATATCATCTTCCACATAGTATTCTCCAATATCCAGTAAATCAAAAGGATAATGGATTATTTCAATAAATGCTCTATGAAAAATTTGAGCCCAGCCTTCCAAATGCTGACTGTTAAAAAAGAGGAAGATTTGAAAAGTATTGCCATTAGAATAGCAACATTTTCATTACAGGGACAAGTGTGGGAAGGTCCATATTTATTTCAAAGGTTGACTTCTCACAGCAGAAATTGTGGACAAGATTCTCAGCACTGTAAACCCACATAACTTTAACTCCTTCATTGGATGAATATTTTTTAACTGTATTGACTCACTGAAATGGCAATCTTTTACTTAACTTATTTCACAAAAAGCTAACTGTAAATGATGGGGGGGGAGGTAGTGCTGCACCCATTTTTAAGAACACAATTGCACAGTATTGTATCATCTCTGAGTTAAATATCAACATCCCTGACAGATGGGTAAATTAAGCAGATAAGACTGAGATTTGCAGAAAGTGCTGAGATAACTGGGTAAACACCATGGCTAGCAAGGAGAAAACTAACAAAAAATAAAGACGGAGCCTACACCTATTCCCTAGGAAGTGTTTTTGTAGAATTGAGTGACACTTTTTCCTATGAATAGTAAATTCTCTGCATAAAGGATTATCAACTCAAGTTAATAATTTTGGTCAAGAAAAGAAGGATTTTTTAAAAGTCAAAATATTTTACTTACATCTGTTTTCAATAAAATTCTTAGTTTTTGAAATGCCACAACATTTCATTTTAACATTTTATCGAAACTTTGTAAATTTGTTCTTCTTAAAATGCCATTTTTGTTGAAGAAAGACCTACATTTCAAAAGGCAACAGGAAAATTGGAGAAGATAATCTGAAAAGGTTTTTCATTTATTTTGTGTTTGGTTTTTTTATTTACCAAAACATGTTTGTGTTATCTTGATCTAACCAAAAGTTCTAACTGAATATTTTTATTTCTACAGTTTAAGTAAAACTTTACCCACTTTTTGTGGATATTTAACAAGTAAAGCAGTTTGAAAATACATTAGCTCTGACTGCTCCCTGAAACTAGGCAGTGAGATATGGCAGCCATTTTTCATCTGAAATCAATAAGTTATTAAGTAAAATACTAACCTAGGAAACAGAAGACCTGTTTCATGTAGATCTTTTTACTAAACAGAAAAACCTTTAAGAAGATACTGTCACCTGCCACAGCATAGCAATAGCTTCTGATTCAAGCATTTTTTCCAAATGAGGAAACAAAAATAAGTTTTCCATGCTATAGATGAAAACACTATCCACTAAGTTATTTGATCTAGTAGAGGAAAGCTGTTTCAAAATCTGCTTATCTTCATTTGTTGTTTGTAGCCTCCTGATCTTGACGGCATGGAATTTGCACCACCGAAACACTACAGCAGGAGAATGACAGCCAGGACCAAAGAGGTGAGGTAGGGCTTTGAAGAGTCTGGTGGTCCTTAATATTTAAAGTGTATTTTCTGACACAACAACTGCTAAAATCTCTGTACCTTTGGTAAACACTGATTCTAGATTTTCTCTGACTGAGGTGCCAGAGTTGGATTAAGAGGCCTAAATAGTGAGATTCATCACTATTCATTTCAGACATACAAATGGCAACTGATTTCAACAAGTCATTCTCAGACTTTTTTACAGGCTGCGTAGAGAAATAGGATCCTTCAGAGGATAGTCAATATTACCCGTTTTAGCCACATTTGCTAGAATATGATGGCTTGTGTATTGGAGCTATTTCTTCCCCAGTGATTAGAGGGATAGTCTAGGGTGATTAGCTCAGATTTAGACTTCTAGGTTTTAGGTATCTACACTAAGCGAGTTTAATGACACCCAAAATCGTAGGTAAGATGTCAAGGAGTGATGTAAGTGCTGAAGTCGCACGGACTGCATTCTAAACATATCTGTGAAGGTGTG
Organism: Phalacrocorax carbo; assembly: GCF_963921805.1. NCBI lineage: Eukaryota > Metazoa > Chordata > Aves > Suliformes > Phalacrocoracidae > Phalacrocorax > Phalacrocorax carbo. Next base: position 120,219,074 of record NC_087515.1, read on the forward strand.
CCACAGTACACGTCATTTGCTTGTTTCCCCAATTAACAAGATGAGGGACTGGTCAGATGGAGTATATAGAAATCAAAGTATCAGAAAGGAGAAAAGAGAGGTGTTTGAGCTTGTCTGTGTCTTGCCTCATGTAAGAGTCTTGAGAGTTTAAAGTACAAAGTACTTAAATATATACCTTCATGAGTCTTGGCCTTGGCCGCCGAGAGAATCCATCCACCCCACGCTACATTCTTACAGTCCTTATTAAATACATGGAGAGCATTAATCCTCTAAATGCACATCTAGATAGTTGGGTTTCTTCTCACCCAAGCTACTCTGCTTATTCTCTGGGAGGGTCAAACACAAGCCTTTATCCAAAACTCTATAGCAGAAGATAACATTGGGCCCAAATGATAGTAAATTAGATAATGGATTTTCTGCACAAGCCTCTGTGTGTATATCCTACAAAGAACGGGCTTAACTGAAACCAGGAGTTCTTTACCAAATGCCCTTTTACAACCATCTTCAAGTAGGCCTCAGTGTGCCTGTACCTGAACACGCTGGTAAGAAAGAACTCAGTGGAAATGAGTTCCCAACCTGTGGCATAATAACCACTTCAACAGAATAGACAAGACTGTTTCCTGAGAGCCTGCACACATTTGTCTCAGAGTAAGCAGTTACTCATGATGGCAGGGGGTGGGGTGGGGTGTGGGTGGTCAGTGAGGAGGTATCAATCACAGAAACAAGAGCGAAGAAGTAAAGTGAGGATATCAGTTGCTGAAACCCTCGCTCAGAGAGGGGATTTAGGCACGTCTCCTGGGCACTTGAACGCAAAGAGCCAGCACCTGACAAGGTACCGTCTGTTCCTATTGCTTTTAGTACCTGAAGTTGACCTGGTTATGAGTAACCATCACCACCACTGCTACTAGTAGTGGTACATAAGCAAAGGAATCTTTACATCATCTGGTAAATACTGATATTTAAATCTGGCTAAGCTGCTTTTGTAATTTATTAATATATAATGTTATAGTTATTGAATGTTTCAGAGGATAACCTTCCCACGTACAGTCTTTGTGTATGCAATGACTTGTATGTACTCTGGAGCCACACTTGAAGTCTCTCAACTTTGCAGGATTAATATTCTTTTCTGGAAAATGGGGCTAGCAATAATAATAATCTTGACATACCTCATCTGTAAATGAACGTGTGGTATAAATGTTAAATAGCCTTATTACTCTAAGTTCTTTAACAGACACCAAGCCTTTCTCTGATACCATCAGATATATTTTCAGCTTCAACAGTTTTCCTGTATTTCCAAGGCAACAGGAATTTCTGCTCAATAGTGTAGATTTTTAAAGGCCTGTCACTCCATGGTCCTGTTATTAGGGATTGAAAAACCTCATACAGTGGAAAATTTAGACAGATTTTCCAGCAAGTGTAGTCCACTATTCAGCTCATGATTCAAGGATACAGTTTAAGATGCAGCATTTGCAAGGCAAGGAGTCATAAACTTCCTCTATACAGAAATCTTTAGCAACCAAACCCAAAGTAGCACATTTGCATCTCTCACCTGTCACACTATGGTGGTTTTGAGTCTCAGTGTTACCTAAAGTAACAGTCAAGTGTGACACTCATGTTAAGAGTTAAGAGCTTTTTTCCAAGCCTCTCAATAATTGCACTATGATAATGTGTCATTATATATAGAAAAAAAAACCCACCAGCCATCATTGAATCTTATGCCCAAGACGCATGTGAATTACTTGGATTATGTCCTTCCTGCCAGAAGAATGGCAAACTGACATTTTCAGGAGGAGTAACTTATGCAAAACATCCTATTCAAAGGGTTACCATAAGTATAATCAAAGACTGCAGATCATTTGATTTCCGTTGTTTATCAGTTAGTCATTAATGTTAAGCATGTCAGCATGTTCTCACCTGACATTTGATGCAGAAGAGCACATATAAAGAATGGTTATAATAGAATAAAAGAGCAGTTCAGAACAAACAATTCTACTGTCACTTTAGATAATGCAGGTACATCAAGGCTTGTGAGTTCAGTAAGGAAAGTATCTGCCTTTTTCAGGATGTTTTGAGGTCTCTGTCTGAAGTCCATTAAAACAAAAGGAAATCTTTCCACTTTTTTTGGTCTTTTTTGTTATAAGATTGAGCTCTGAGTGGAGGAAAAATGAGATATTACATGGTCGTAGGAATGTACCACATATATATCTGGTGAGTCAGTGGATAAATGATACCTGAAGTACTACAACTATTAAATGAGAGCAAATTTTGGCATGTGCTAGGTAGACCTGATTGCAGTTCACCTCAAAGAAAAGGTAAGCTTCTGGAGAAAAACCTCTGCTAAATAGGGCCATTTTATGTGTATGATAACTCTGAGAATTGTGAATGGGGTTGACCTCTATAATTTTGCCATCTACAGCTGCAGATATCATAATCTGAACTATTCAAACTGTCCTCCTTTTCCAACCAGGGGAGGTAAATGAGCACATTCAGAATTATCACAGGGTGACCTATCTCTCCAGTGTTGAATACCTACTCTATCTTTAAGGGCAGATTAGGGTGACTACTTCAGGTGTGGAAATCAGTTATACAAAAGAAACTTCCTAGCTATGCACACTGCCTAATACCACAATTCTTGATACCCAAACCAAACACTTGGTAAATTTAATTATCTTTACTAATCTGCATTCTTCTTGAAAGTCTGAGGCCTTTTCCTAGGTATTTTCAAATTCAAATTAACGACATAGGCTCCTTATGTAACATATATCACTATATGAGGTTGTGTTGGAAACAAATTTTTCATGGAAGGAATCACTGAATGCAGTCTTTTTTTTTTTCCCCCCAGAAAAATGCTATGATTCCTACAGACAAGCTACACAGATTTATCAGATGTAATTTTCAAGAAGAAATTGCAAAGGTAGCCAACTAAATAAACAGTCTCACTTGAAATGGTGGTATGCACCCAAAGCTACCATTGGTATTAATACTCATTACAGGTGCTCCATATGTTTATCTAGCTTGCTTTTCTATCAGTGTTGAACTTCAAGAGCCATCATCAAAATAATTAGTCATTTGGGTGCATTGATCTTCAGATGTGTAGCTCATGGTAACTTGAAGAGTTCAATTTTCAGGTGATGGGTAAAAATTTATTTTTTCCTCATTGTATCTTAGAAAATATTTACAGCAGTAAGCGTTTTATTGTAGAATTAGCAGTAGCAGCTGAAGGATGTACGCATATCATTGTATACGATTCTTCACAACAACATGTGATCAGGACTTATGGTTTTACATCTCTTCTGAGCAGCACAGGCATGGCAGCAGTAGAAGTGCACAATATTGGTACATCTTTAAAAACAGCAGAGTATGACAGCAGCCGTTGCAACTTGAAGTGAAAGCAACAGCAAATAAATGTGCCTAGTAGCTGCTTTGTGTAATGTCAATTATATTATTCCAGATAAGAGGAGTAAAATATTAACTATATCATGTGGGGAAGTGCTTGAATCCTGTGCTACAGTAGACTGGTGAAAGAAATGTGATAGGAAATAATTTTTCTCTTGTTCAAGCTGTTTACATTAGAAATGCAAGCCCATTGACCCTTGCCTCTGACCCCCAGTTCATAATCAGTGGCAAATTCTGCATTCACTTTTTTTCTGTGGATGAAACATCACATGCAATAATTTCAAAGGATCATTTTTAAACCAAGTTTTTAAAAGTATCACCTTTCTAGCCTTCAGGAGAACCACATCATGCCCTCCAACTTTAAGCAGAATTTTGCAATCCATGTAAAAATTTTTTGTCATTAATGATATTTTTTTATCCACCAATGGGCTACAGGTCAATATGAGCTATTTACTCAGAGGCCTACTTTTTGCCATCAGAAGTGACAGGGGCAAAATTCTGTTCACTACTGAAAATTTAGCCATGATTATTTTAACAGACAGATTTTGCCTTTCCAATTCCAGCTCAGAATCTATAAAGTAGACATGTCACTTTTTTTTTTTTTCCTTTCCCTCTCATTTAATAAAAAGTTACAGTTTGGTTCAAAAGTGTCATTTTATTATTTCCACCCACTTTTGTTCAGTTTGGCTGCTATGGAAGAAGGAAAAGGTGTTGTGCATTCCTAAATAGGCACTGGTGAGCAGATGGACTCTAGCTAAAAAATTCTGGGTGAGAGAAATCAAAAGTGTTTCATTTCCATGTCTGCTCTATTGGCAATGCAAACTCTGGTTCTGCTCAGACGTGCAGATTCCAAGAGGTGTGGAGTGGGAGAATGGAGATCTCAGAAGTTTCTGTGAAGTTTTAGAAACGCAGTGAAAAAAATATGATGTATTGTGAAAATGTGGAAAGTGTGAAAAAAGAAAGCAGAGAGAAAAATCTCAAAAGCATAATTTTGCAATTACAAATCTGACTGCACATGCAAACTCACTGCCTGCTTACTATCAGTATACTCCTAAATTTCCAGGTCTGAAGCTGACATTGTGGTTCAGCATATGTAATCAGATCTATTCCATGTGTCATTTCTTCCTCCCTACATACCATATTCCCTGCAAGATGTTCTCAGCTTGATAATTGGCACCAGAGTACTAAAAAACTTGTTTTTAATAATTATTTGTAGTAGATTATTGCCTAAAGACCCAGATCAGATTTTGATCGTACTGAGTTTGTAGAAACAAAACAGAGAGACAGTCAATGGCTAAACCAACTTGTTGGGATAGAGGACTGTGGGGTTTGTGTAGAGCAGGAAATATACTGCAAACCTTTACCTTCTCCAGCATGGAAATGCTGCCCTGGGTCCGTTGCAAATTAAGGTCAGTCATGAACACTGTAATTACCAGAAGCAACATACTGAATCTACTCCAGAGAGTCATAAATTCTGTTCTATCCCTATTCCTGTACCTTCATCACTACATACACAGAAAGATATTTTGTCTCCTGATCTTGGTTTCACGAGGCCAAGTTGTTAGTGAAAAAAGAGCAAATGAGATAACATTTTTGCACTCCCCTACAGAAACATAGAATCATAGAATGTTTTAGGTTGGAAGGGACCTTTAGAGGCCATCTAGTCCAACCCCTCTGCAGTGAGCAGGGACATCTTCAACTCAATCAGGTTGCTCAGAGCCCCGTCCAGCCTGGCCTTGAATGTTTCCAGAGATGGGGCATCGACCACCTTTCCGGGCAATCTGGGCCAGGGTTTCACCACCCTCATTGTAAACATTTTTTTCCTTATATCTACTCTAAATCTGCCCTCCTTCAGTTTAAAACCATCACCCCTTTTCCTGTCACAACAGGCCTTGCTAAAGAGGTTGCCCCCATCCTTCCTATAGTCCCCCTTTAAGTACTGGAGGGCCACAATAAGATCTCTGGTCAGCCTTCTCCTCTCCAGGCTGAACAACCCCAACTCTCTCAGCCTTTCTTCACAGAAGAGGTGCTCTATTGCTCAGATCATTATTGTGTCCCTCCTCTAGACTCATTCCAACGGTTCCATGTCCTTCTTGTGCTTCATGAATCAGGGATTAAGTTGGTCCCTCTGCAATTGACAATATGGGACCTGATTACTTCACACCTTTAGAGAGAGAGTATCTATCATATGGAAGAGGTTAGGAAGGAGAGAGAAGGAATTATTCATGACTCAGCACTGAATTTGTGGAAGCCAAGAATAAACTGATGGGGTTACAGTTGTCTCATCGGTGTTCATCACTTGGCAGCTCAGCTCCAGGAGGTGGCCATGCAGACCATCCTCCTCGTGTTATCATGAGGCCTGTATGAACTAGTCAAAAGTCTTTCCTAAATTTGTGGATCAAAGCAGACAACATTATCAAGCAGTGCTTTTATCAGAGACTTTGAAGAGAAAAAAACAGGCCTAACTTTGATCCCAGGAAATTAAAGACGCATGCTAGGCAATACATGTCACCTGTCTGCTCCTAGATGCATGTTCATAACCTGAGATAAACATTTCTCACCATGCTGCCTTTATTGTTAGATAATATAGATTTCCCATCTTAAAATATTGCTATCAAGTATCTCATAACGCCTGTGCCATAGCAACCTGTTAGTGTGATTTACTTTGACAGGAGACAATGGGTATTTTATTGTTTGACCCCTTCTGCTCTGGCAATGCAGGTTATTTTTTTTCATAGGAGCTGTTTTATTTAATCTTACAGCAGGTGGTATTGAATCTTCACATCATTTTTTCCCTTACCAAGGTATGCTTTTAGAGTAAATATTATAATGAAAATCCAAGATTTCACAGAAAAGCACCCACTTAAGCAGCTCTGCACTCTGTCATCTCAGAAAAGATCTGTCTCTAAAAATGTATGTCTTACCAACAGTTCAGGGAAACCTCTTTTTCTTTAACATGTGAAAATAATTCTGGATTCCCATAATTAAACCCATTCAGTTTAATGAGAAACGTTCAAAAGCCTTAAATGGGGCTTACCTCTCCTAAAAGGCCAATGTTACAATGACCGAGTGACCATCATGGTAACCATCCTGAGAATCAGGTATATAGGAAGGCTCAAGAACTTTTGGCTGTTTGGTAATGCACAATAAATTTGCAAAGGAGGAGGAGGGAAATAATCACCATCTTGCCCCTTAGCTCGTAAGCATGAATTACTGTCGTGTGAGCTAGAAGTTGAACCATGCAATTGTCACCAAGAGGTTCCAGTCTCTGGAGTCAGGCACAGACCTGTAACATTCATTCATTAGCAGAATTAATACGAAGGAAGAAATATGTCCAAAGGAACTGATACTAAGCCCAATGTCAGTGCTTGAACTAAACATATCATTGATGTTCCATTTGTAATATTCACTTAAGTTTGGGACAGCTAGACTGGAAAGTCAGCAAGTGTAGAAGCTCCACTAAGCTGACTGCTTCTTCCAAACGTTTTGAACCTAGCCCAAAGGCTTAGAAACAGGGTAACTTACATAACATACATATGAATGCCAAAACCAGAGTCCTAAAAGAGTGATCCCCTCTGACAGCAGCAAGAGCTGCTTGTGCATGAAGGAAATCTAAATGATCAGTTACACTTCAAATAAGCTTTCAGGAAATAGGGGCTTCCAAAACTCTTCATCAAAAAATCAAGTCAAGGCAGCCTGAATTAATCACTGAGGCAAATTATCTACTATGCCCCAGAGACTGCAGTCTACATCACTGCAGCCATCATGACAAAGGGAAGTTTTAAGACAGGATATAAAGGAGAACAACAAAGCAGCTTTGTTCATTAAGCGCTTTTCCCAAGCTGAAGAGGTAGCCAGGGACTGTTTCTTTGAAATCTAGCAAGTAGATGATTGTGAGCAGCTATCAGAAGAGCTGACCCCTTGGTACTGAACAACAGGTAGCAAGAGAAGAGATAAGCCAAGTAGGTTCCCTACAGTATTAGCTTAATACTTGTTTGAATGCTTGAAACTATGTTTGAAACTATTAGAGAAGAGATGCAAAAAAAGCAGTGGGACAGTTCCAAAACAAGAAATGAAGAGGGCTATACTGGGAGTAGCGTTCATACTTTTAATAGTATTCCAACTTTTGGCACTGTAATGGAGAGGAATTTCACAGATGAATACTTTTTTTCAGGCTGAACCTGATGGGCCTGCCACAGTCCAAGGCTTTTGAAGAAAACCTTATATATTGGATCATGTTCTTCCTCCTAGTGCTGTTTCTTTAATGTACTATGTGAAGGTGAGGGGAAAGAAACCCCAAACCCTCAGAGTATTTCCTGGGTAGTTTTTCCCATATTCATCATCTGATATGTATGGACCTGTCAAGTGAAGGTTCAGCTGCTACTTTCTTTCTGTTGGACTTCTAGTCACAATTTTAATCATGTCTTGCATTCAATCTGAATCAATTTAGGATCATCAGGTTTCAGAGTTTCAGTTAAACAGAAAACATTAATAAATGGAAGAATTAATTCCAGCACAGAGTAGATCAATCAAATCCTCAGCTTGGGAGCTACTTACACGCTACTGTGTCTCTTTGTCTTTTTCTTGTGGGTCAGAAAGTCACCACACTGCTACTATGGTAACAACCAAGAAAAAAATTTAGGCAAGAACCCCAGTCAAAGTGACAAGACAGATGCTGCAATTTTGTTTGCAAACAGAAAGTGTTGAACTCTGATCCGTAGCCACTTGTGGTGGGGAAGAGGGAGGGGGAGAAGAAAGGTTGGTTTGTACTAATTAATGTATTCTCTGGTTGTGAGTCACCTGATCTCTGAGAAGACACTCTCATAAAGCAGAAAAACAATGTGTGCTCATTGATTAAATCCCTTTATAGAAGGGAACAGATTGCGGGAAAGGAGGACGTGTTACATAGCAAAGGAAGGATCCCTCTCCCTGTTTCCACACTCTGCCCTGCCTTCCCCTCCAGTGTACTGCAGCCCTCAGATGCAGACAACCAACGGGATTTACATGATCCTGGTCAAAATATAACATTTCAGTGTTGTCCCTGGCTCGTTTCATTTACTCCTGTAGACATAGACTGGAAGAATCAGAATTCATTGTTTCTGGCTGGAAGTATCATAAGTGCCAGGGCAGGCACATACAACCTGCATCTGTCCTTGCTGGAGTCGCAGCATATTGCAAAACAGACTGCTTGGGATGTTCACTGCTTGCTTGGGGCAAAATGATGCTGTTGTAGAGACAACATAATGGCTTCTGCTGTTCCCTTAACCATCCATTTCCTTCTGCTTTTGTGTGATGATACAACTTTAAGATTTTAGAGATAACATTGATTATCAATTTTTTTCTCCAGCACTCACATTTCAGTGTAAGATACAAACTCCTTTGCTGACAAATTAAAATGTGTGAAAATCTCAAAACCATTTTGAAAGCTGTTTCAGACCTCCCAGCTGGCCTAACTCTTGAATATCCAAAGCCAAGTTTGCTACACAGACAATTAGGGATATTCTTGCATTTCTAAAGAGGCACATATAGTTAAAGCATAACCCAATTCAAAATACGACACTGTAGAAAACAAGACCTGGCATAGATATCCTTAATATTATGCTTTATTTTTTGCTTACTAGTTAGACCAACGTGTAAGTAACATAAGTAACTATCTTTTCTTTTTATTATTTCCAGAGTTATTATTTATGTGCCTATTGAAGCTAAAGTTAGTAAAGCTATCTTTAACACTTGAGAAAATACTGAAGATGTATCTTCATTTTAAGGATTCTGTGGCATCCTCACAAATACATTGTAACCAGGGTGATGAAGTTAACCAAACATGGATGCTGCTACATCATCCAACAGAACATTAAGTCTGGGAACAATCAATGTATTCATTAATCTGTATTTTAGACATTAGATAATCCTTAATGTAAGAGATAATGTGTTTCTGTCAGAACCCCTCTCCTTTCAGACTCAGAGCCTAATTTTTAGATCCCCAAGCCCTCACTCCTAATGCTTAGGGTCCAAACCTCTGTTTAAGGATTAAATTAAAGCCTTACTTTTAGGTAGTAATGATTCAGGGTATAAATGCTTGGGAGTTACTAATACAGTCTAGTGTAACTCAACTAAGGCTGGGACCTGGAGCCGAAACTTAGCTAAGATAATGAGGTAGCTGAAACAAGGACAGCCGGCACGATGACAAAACCTTGTTGCTTTAGGGAGTCAAAGAGGCCTCAAGATTCGAAATACCTAAACAAAGTCACAATGACATTTGGCCTTAAGAAAAGCAGATATATGGAGCCATAAAGGTAAGGAACTGCAGAGCAAACACTAAACCAGAACATACCACCCCTCAAGGGCAGTACATACATAATCTCAGAACTGAGTTTGCACGAACACAAGGGTTAACTAGCAGACACAGGAAAGAAGAGTATGTCCTTCATCCAGAGACCCCTCACGGCCACCCAGAGACACCAATAGGCATGCACAAATAATGTCTGAGTATATCTTTTATCAGAAAGCTAATGAATATGTATATGAAGCACGTACTTAACTGGCACAAAGAGATCTGACAGTGTGCACATTAGGAGGAGCGATCCCCCATGCATCCAGTGCTACAATTAAAGAATACCTGCCTTTTAACACTACATTGGTGTTATGAGGTTCATTCCCAATTTCGGTGGCAACATCACTGATATTTTTTATTCTCTCCACAAAAGGTATTATAAAAGAGCAGCTCCACCTTTATGGCTCAGCAAAGGTGGCTGGAAATAGTTCTCCCTGAATCCCATCAGTGTCACTGTCGGTGTCACTCAGAGGAGGTCTTTGTGGAAGAGTGCAAAGCACTTAGCTCTCTGGGGCCAGTACATGTGTTTCCATGGTATTATTTGTTTCTGCTGGCACAAGGAAAAAAAGAAAACACTTTAAGTCATAAACCTTGCAAAACTGGACACCTATATGCCAAACTCTGCCTTGAAATGCATACTGTAACATTATTGGAACCTGTAGAGCGCTGCACACAATTTAGCTTCAGATATGATGGGAGTAATTTTTCTAAAGCTTCTGGAATTGCTCCAACTCTGCTCCAACTGCCACCAGGACAAGTTTTACTATATAATCTTTTTAACGATGAGGACTGGAACTCATATCAAAGACTTCTTTTAAAACCTCAGTGCATATTTTAAGAGTTTGGTCTTTAAAATTTTAATTAATTGATTTATTTATTTATTGATAAATTTGGAGTGAAAATTGTTTGAATAATGAATCATTTCATTATTACTTTGGGTCAGATACAGATTACACAAGTGTTCTCTTAATGAGGAACGTATCCAAGACCCAGACAATTTTTTAGAAAACTTATCTTTGTCCCCCTCAGTAATTAAGGAAGTTTCCTTAGTTCTTCTGAAAGCCTTTTTGGAACCCATGAAAGCTTAGCAATATCGTTTGTTGAAGAACCGTCACATAACTTGCTAGACAAGCCCAGACTTGGTCATCATCATATTTTGATTAATCATAGAATCATAGAATCATAGAATCATTAAGATTGGAAAAGACCTCTAGGATCATCAAGTCCAACCGTCAACCCAACAATACCATGTCTCCTAAACCATGCCCTGAAATGCCACGTCTACACATCTTTTAAATACCGCCAGGGATGGCGACTCCACCACCTCTCTGGACAGCCTGTTCCTGATTAATTCCTGATTTATTCTATTTAGGTAGCACGGTTTTCATTATACAACATGGTGGTTCTGGCGTCTTGCAGAATCGGCTAGCATGTTTGCTTTGGAAACAGGATTCGTGGCAGAGAGGCTGCCTCATGCCCAGGGAGTTTTCACTCATACTGTTCATTTTGCAGTCAGGTGCCCTAAGAGCAGATCACAAGGCACTCTGCAGGATGGCTCGTCATTTTTCCTGTTGAAACTGGATGAAAATACAGCTATAGGTGTGAGCATCATGCCTTCAGAGGAGAAATACAACACGGTAAGCATAGGACATGCAAATGGTAATGAGGAATCTTAGACACTTTATTTACTTTTCTATTGTTCATATAGAAATTTCCTAGTCTAAATTGTAAAACTGGAAAGGGTCTAGATCCCCATAAACTAGATTCCTGACAAATAAGTTACTTTTTATTCTTTGTCAGTGCTAACTCAGTTACTTATCTTAACCTGACGGGTACAGAGTCAAACTAGAATAAAGGCCTTCAACTTTCCAGATGTCTTTCCCTGCTTTCACCTTAAAAAGACATTGCTCTGATAAGTGCCCATCCTTAGAAGGTGATGAAGAAGCAGTCTTCTCTTGCCTTGGGTAGATTCATCGCACCTTTTATCATTTATTATATAGACATCACTGCCTGTCCTAATGTGTTCCCATCACATTCCATCATAAGAAGTGGACATTTTTTAAGAAACCAGTTATTACAAGACAAGGAGAACTTACCAGTCCTCCAGTTCAGCCTACTAATTTATCATCTTCATAGTTAAAAAACACATAATTTCTGATCTGAAATTGTCTGGCTTTACCTTCTAGTTGGTGGTGGTTTTTGCTATGCCTTTCTCAATTCAGATAAAAAGTCCCTTAAACTAGCTGATGGCAGAGTGAGGCTCAAACATCAGACAATTTTGACTACCACTCTTGTTCCTTAACTGCAGAACTGTGGGCTTCCTATAGGAAAATGCAGAGAATGGATCATTCATGGAGATTTCTAGGTTAGCTGAGAATATACCAAACATATTAAAAATGGCTGTGACATGCTAGATTATTGATGCACTACCTTATGTCACATCAAAGCTATCATGAAACTAGTCTGTCATCTTGTAAATGACAAAAGATTTCTTTAAAAATAAAACAGAGGAAAGATATTATTTCATATTCTCCCTGTCAATTTGGATAGTCTGCATAAGCACTGCCTTTTAAAACAAAATATAATGCCTCAAGAAATGAGCATTTTATGCATACTATTATCATATTTATTTTTATATTCAGCTACTCCTACAGTATAACTCAGTGTGGTAAATAGCTCATACTAATTACTTAAAAATCCATTAAATTTTAAGTCTCATAGCAGATGCAAACACCATTTCAAATGTTCTCATTGTGTTGCCTACATAATTCATGAACTCTTATTAGAATGCAGACTCCAAGCGGACATTTGGTGTGTGAGCCACACTCTCCAGCTTTTTGTGTGTTCCTGAAAAAGTGTAATACACGCCTACAGAGCCTCCGTACCAAATCCTGTTCGGCAGTTATGCTGGACTATAATTAAAGAATGAGAGGTCGTGTAGTGTAGCAACTTTAGGAGATGTTGGACTTGCACAAGCACATGGGAGTGTGGGTAGTTCAGGCAGTCATCCTCAGTGAGGGCTGGGATGCCTGGCAGGGATCTCAGGTTCCAGACCCCAATATTACTTGATTTTACTCCTTGAATCTCTTGGATTCCATGACCCTTTTGTTTCTCTTTCGCTGGGCCTATAAATAACTGGGAGTTCACAGTCTTGAGGCAGCCCAAACTGATGAGGAAGAGCAGAGGGTTGTCCCAACCCAGCACTACCTCTACCGCTGAGGATGGTGCCCTCGTTAGTGTAGCATCCGTCAGCTTTGGCTGTTGGTTCCAAAGGGCACTATATGTCCTGTGCTATAGCTGCGAAAGGTCTTGGATGCCCTCAGGTATTTAAAATGGCACTAGATACCTGTGCTCAGGCACCTGAGTAATTACCTCCATATATGAAATGTAGCCATTTAAATCAAAAGTAGATATTTTGGGTTCCTTTTACAGCTGAAATTAGAGGCTGATTCATCCCACCTGTGCTAGTTACCTGTCCAAGCATGATATGTACTGCCCTTTGGAAATGACTATTGTCTCTATTCACTTTAAGACAAATTTAGAGTAACTAACTTTAGGGAACCAACAATTATACCACTAACAAGCAGGCAAGAGGTCTTAGGTCTATCCATTTTAGAAATTTGATAAAAAATCAGAAATCTATATATAATATCCTGAGTCCCAAAATAAAATTTTCTTAGTGTGGTAAATAACATTTTTTTCCCCCAAATAAACTAGTAATTCACCTTTATGTTCTCTGTCTGTAATACATGTATAATAAGATTTCCATAGTTCTCCAAGATGTTCTGATACTAAAAGAATTAACAGTTGTCAAGTACTCTTTAACAGCAGAAATGGGAACTCGTAAGTACTTCAGATATAGTCACTTCTACAAGTATAACTGTACTTTAAGAACAGACCTCTCTATGCCAGTCAGCTTTTCTCCAGCAAAGCCCACCAGATCTGAAGATCCAGTGGTTTTGTACTCATATTCAAAACTCCACTTTTCTGAGTTTAGTGTCTTGCAGGTAAATGGATACATGGTGTGCAAAGCACAGACAGTCAGCATATTTTAGTGTTCTTTATACATATTTTAAAAGCTTTCATATAGTACTTTGGCTATTTCTAACTTTTATGCTTCAATTCCCTATTCTATCCTGTAAAATTTTATCTATGATCTTGTACTTTGATAGGGGTAGAAAACCTTTGGGAGAATGATCTAACACCTCTTGCTATCTTTCTTCTCTTTTTTTTTTTTCTTGTTGTTGTTTTGGTTTGGTTTGTTTTTTTTTTCTTTAATATACTTCTTTAGTTGTATTCTTGCCATCTTATTTAATACCTTTTGTGTGTAACAAATTTGTCATGATTTTTCCTTCTCCTAGCAGAAAACCACAAGATCAGATTTGTTTTCAACTTTAACCCACCATTTTAACGGAGGAGGAGGTAAAGCCATTAGCAAATAGTCCTAAGCCACGTAGAAGAAGAACTGGTGTAACAGAACATCACCCCTTTCTTTCTTCAGGCTTCACGAAAACCCCACTACGTAAATACTTTAGGATCAGTTTCTCCAGTTCCCCACTTTCATCACATTGCACAGTATCTTGCAGAGTCCTACTGAACTTGGGGAGAATAGCTGTAGGGGAAGGAGATATTTAAGGAGAGCTTGAGATCCTATAACCATGGCTAGGAAAAAGGAGGCTTTTGCCTATAAGCACTTGCTCTTTGTCAAACCCTAGCCCAGGTTACCTCCACACTGATGAGTGTTAAACTCTCTGGTACTTATTCCAGCTGTGTTTCTCCTATGTTGTTCAAAGTCCTTAATATGTTCTTGTGTATTTTAACTTTGAAACATAAAAGATCTTTTTACCGCTTAGGTCTCCCATGCTTGAACCAGAGTGTGTGTGTGTGTGTGTGTGTGTGTGTGTGTGTGTGTATACAGATATTTCTGCTGGTCCAATCTTACATGATAACAGTGTTAGGAATTTGATTACTTCCCTCAGAAATAGTTTGATAACCATAATAACTCTCTTCTTTCTGAAATTTTCCTTATATGCAGTCAATTTTTGTGTTCTATGAATTTTAACTTTTAATTCATAATTCCTTTCTATTAATCTTGTTTCCACTCTTCAAACACGAATGTATTTTCAGTAACTCATATTCCTGGGACTGATAAAATTTTGTGTAGAGAAGTTCTCAAATAATAAGATGATAATAGTAGATTACTTCTGGTTTGGTAATGACTGTGGCCTGAAACAAGATAATGAGTATAAAGTTTTAAATGTTGAAGGATTTTTATACGGCAAAACTGCTTTTGTTAGATAACTATTGAATAATTAGAGAGGTTTTGCTCTTCATCAGTCTAATATATTACCCGTCTCTACAGAAGATATTAATCACTTCAGAAAAAAAAAATCTTATGACTTGGAATTCAAGACTTTATGGTAGTGTTTTAGATCCAAAGATTCTTGGTGAATCACAAACGAAGACAAAGGTGATGGCACAATATTTTATTAAATGGTACAAACTATTTCAGCTTTTGCTTAATTTTTTTCTCATTACTCATTATTATAGAGTAATAAGTCATCTACAGGCTAAGTTTCCTGAAAAAAGTCCGGCTTGTGAAGCTATTTTTATTGCAGCTTTTCTTGTAAATATTTCTCAGAGATTTAGAAATTCCATTTTCTTTCTGATAATTTTGTACTATTTCCATGATTTACACATTTTTCCTTGCTCCACTTTGAAATTCTATTTCAGTAGTTTTTTAACCAATTGACTTTTTAGTTTGTTTTACTAATAGTATATAACTGTTAAAACATGTCAAGTTATTCAATAGTCATTAGAGTTGATGGAGAGATTAAAAAGAAGACATTTTCTCTTCCCTGCTGTTTCCATCCTTTTCTTTCCATTCTTTCCCCTCCACTTGAAAAATACAAGTTTGTGGAATTTGAAACCTTTAACACAATTGATTTGCACTTACTGCTTCTTCATGAGCTTGCCGGAGCCTTTCTTCTTTAGGATGCTCTCCTGGAAGACAAGTCATTACTGCCTTGTGACAGAGCAGTGACCCCAGATCCGGACTCTGACAGTAGCCAGACAGTTCTACCACTGAGTGTTTCAGACGAAGGTGATGTACACATTACCTGTCCAAGTGTGTCAATACTAGACCACAAGGTAGACTTCAGAGGGATGACTAGAGGTAACATCATGCTCTTGGCCCTTCTGTACTTGCAAAGCCTGAACATGACACTTGTTCTGTAGGCGGTAGCGTCTTGTATTATCTTCACTCCAAAATAATTCCTGTCTCCAACAGTACAGCCAAAATGTCCTTCTAGTCCCTGTTTCACCACTATCACCTCTGTTTTTACCATCCACTTAGGGGAAATAACGTCGCCATAAAACAGTCAATAAAGTAATCGCCTGACCTTCTTTCCCTTTTCAAGACTTTTCCCCCACCCCCCACACCCCCATGCCCCCCACCCCCAAACCCCAAAAATCTTTTAACACAGTTGTGGCATTATCAACCTTACAGGTAAAAAGTATGCAGGTGATGTATCCATCCCTCTCACCACAGGATGCATATCTCCAAACATAATTCTTCAGCTTTCTGAAGCAGGACCTAACGATCTATCACATGCTTTAAAAGTGGTTTGGTCATAAATCTTCACTTCTCCAAGGAGCAATAATCTCTTCTGTAATGTGCTTAAACGGTACTCACCTTCCCCTGCACTTAAGTCTGTGCTGCAAATGTACACTACAACATTTTCAGAAGTCTAAGATTTAGAATTTTCACAAATAAACATGTTAAAGCAGTTTCAGATCACTATTTTCCAAGTCATATTTGGATAACGGGTATTTGTTTCTAAAATAAACCATGCCCTGTTGAAAGTCAGATTTTCAATCTATGCCTAAAATAAAGTCGGTAATGTTGATGATTAAACTCCTTCACGTGGATGGTTGATGTCCACTAGAGTTTCTTGACCTTTATCTGCTGAACAAAGATTTGTATAAATTAAAAGAAGGGAGGAAATTATGTGTAATGCAATGATACTTAGTAAAAAGGTTTTCTTTTTTCCACTGACAATAGTTACTTCAGATCTGCTAATAACCTCTTTCCTGAGGACTCAGAAAATCATTTTTCCTGCTAAGATCATATCACACTTCAGATACATTCTAGTTTCAACATTTTACTATGTTTAATCTGTCAAAATAGAATGTATTTATGTCATTCTTATCCATCCTGCACACTGGTTTGTCCTTTCTGTCATTACACTTACATTGCACTAAACGATTTACACTGCTGTCTGCTTTATTACATCGTAGAGAAGAGCATTGCTGAGTCAGAACATACATTGCAATATGATGAAATTATTTTCCATGCATAGATCCACTCTTGTACTATTACTCTAATAATCTCTACGAAAATGACAGATTTTAATGTCTGCACTATTTGGTCTGCCATGTATATTTAAACCATCAGACAAAGTTATTATTTTGAAACTTAAAGGTCTATGTATTGAATCTCATCTCAGATTTGTCTTATTAATTATAACAATATTACTCTTCTCTTTTGTAATAACCCGTATATCTGATCACTAGCTGTAAATAGGGTGTTTCCTTACACTGAGAACAATCTGAGAAAGAGACGCTTTCTAAAGTTTAAAAACTTATACCTTTAGATGCAGGAATTATACCTCATACATGAGCATTTAAACAGCTTATTACTTTTAAAACATATCCACGATCAGTGATCCCAGGATATTGTAAGGGAAATACCTTTTTACGTTCTAAAGTACTGTATCAAATGTCAATTAATTGCTGGGGGAAATAAAAAGATAAAAGTGACAACACACTGGACTTCTGTTTTGGTGGGAACATATAGGTGGAACAAGGAGCATAAACCGAAGTAAATATAACAGCAGCTTACTGTCTGTAGTTAATCCTTTGTGCAATGGTTGAGTTTCACACAGTATACGTGTGCATATATATTTGGGGTTTTGTTAATCCGTATGCGTGTAGCATATGACTGTTTAGGTGACATAATATTATGGCACAAAACAGTCCCAAACAGTGAACTTCCTTGTCTCTTTGCTTGCAGAATTGAGATACCCATCATTTCACATGACTAAGATTTTTTATTTTACCTATCTTTCATTTTCTATTAGCAATTGCTATTGCTGCTACATTGTAATCTGTAACACACCTAAGATATATAATATATGAAACATTATAATGTTCATCTTTACTATGTCACCACTATTCATTTCTAGCTAATGCAATATGAACATTTTATGATTAATGAACTCTATTGCAAAAATAGTAATATAGAGTCTTCAGCTTGTAAGAACTGTTCCAGGACAACTTTCAATAAGGTAGAAAGGCATCTCCAGTGGTCACAGAAAATATGACTGAAAAAATAATGACTGGCTGAATGACTTGTAATCCCAGTCCAAACCTCAACTTGTGGGTTTTTTCCCATGTTCTGTTCCACCATTTTTATTTCATTAGGTTTTTAACTTTATATAGCATTCCATATCTAGGCTACATATAATATCAAACATTAAAAAAAATCATTCAATCAGATGCAAAAAATCTAATTTTCAGGAATGGCAGAGATGGGCAATACTTCAGTAAACAATTGAACATTTTTTAAGCATTAAACACTAACGGTGGTGTAAAGTGGACCCTCAGCAAATTTGTTGATGATTACAGAACTGTGAGGGGTGGTTGATATGCCAGTGGGTCATGCTGACATCCAGAGGGGCCTTGGCAGGCTGAAGAAATGGGAAGTGCAAAGTCCTGCAGCTGGTGAGGAACAG
The DNA here is from genome assembly GCF_963921805.1 of Phalacrocorax carbo. Lineage (NCBI taxonomy): Eukaryota > Metazoa > Chordata > Aves > Suliformes > Phalacrocoracidae > Phalacrocorax > Phalacrocorax carbo. The sequence goes on from NC_087515.1 coordinate 120,237,596, forward strand.
CCCCATGCAGCAGCGCGTCCAGTTGAGGCCCCCCAACAGGAAAGCAACTCAGCAGAAAAGGACCTGGGGGTCTTGTTTGGCACCAGGTTGAATGTAAATCAGCACTGTGACCTTACACATTGGCAATGGGCACAGACTGAAACATGGGAGATTTCTTCTGAAGAGCAGGACAAGCTTTTTTCCTGTAAGGGTGACCAAGCAGTGGCAAAAGTTGCCCAAAGAAGCTGTGGAGTCACCATCCTTCGAGGCATTCAAAAGCTGTCCTCATCAATAAGCTCTGGGTAGCCCTGCTTGAGATGGAGCGTTGAACCTGGTTACTTCCTGAGGTCCCTTCCAACCTCAACCATTCTGTGATTCTGTGATTTTTTTCCTAAATAATTCTCCTTCTGTTTTTCAGTGTACAGTAGAAACAGTAACTTTCATTATTCAATTTATTTTCAGTCTTCTGAAAGCATGAAACTCAAAGTGTTTTAGTTTCTGTTCAAGCCAAACTGACCAGTCCCCCATTCTTTTTATTTGACCACTGAACTAAAAAGTACAAAATTTGACCAGCTTTATTTTAATATTATTAAAATATAAAGTTGTAGGTATATGGTTAGGGTGGGCTCAAGTATTATTTGATGTCTGAAGTTATGTAAAAATTCTCACAAATAAAAAGAAAACACTAAAAACTGATGTGTTATCTCCTTCCCTATTTCCTAAAATCAACAGTTTTTCATATTTATGCCCAACGTCTTCTGTACTGTCCATCCCTCACCTAGAGCTATGGCATTGATTCACACAAACTTGTTCATATTTGGTCATCTATAAACTGAACTGAGAATATTACCTTTCTGTTTTGTATACCTCACTGTTTATTTGCAGTTGGGCTGGGATCTAACCCTTGACTCTGGAGGGATAATTCACCCTGTCCTCAAGTGGTTCTCTAAAACAGGCTAGATGAAAAACTCCAACAGTGCTGATTTTTCTTCTTTGGCTACATGTTACCTCTGGCAACTTTCTAGGATACAAATGTCTATACTGAAGATGTCTGGAGTAAGTTGAGATTAATCCCACTGCGAAAGTTAGGTGGGATGTATTCACCTTTCATGCATAAGAAATATGTGGGGTTTATGGCTATAGCAAATACACTGCATTTTCTAAAAATATCCTTTGAGGATACTAAAAAAATCTGTAATCATCCCAAGAATGACTCTGTCATAGCCAGACAAACCCAAGTAAGAAAAATATACCATTCTTTAGACAACTTTATAGAACATTATGGCTTTTTAAAACCAGCAGCAGAACCTTTTTCAGCAACATTTTAACCCATGATGTTTCCATCTACCATTTAACAATAGTTTCATTTATTTCATAAGATTGTATTTAGGTATGACTGTTTATCCATGCCAGTCAAAGCAATCCTGTTGTGGTAAGATGCGGGTTATTTGTACAAGATTAGTACCTGCTGATACATCTTTTTACTATAAAATGGAGAAACCACATATGTAATTTTAAAAACAGTCGTGCCGCTTTTGTTTTGCCTCTCTTGGTGTAAATTATTCTAAGTCTCAATCACCTCTTGAAAAAATCATTCCTGGATTCTTTTCAACTTATAACTCTTTCTTAAAATTTTTCTATTATCTGGAGGCAATTAGTTATTTTTTCAGTGTGTCAGAGCAGGTACATTAAAAAAAAATACTTCTGAATTTTGGAATATCCATGGGCTAATTACAAGCAGGAAAACTGAAAAAGGAGGTTCGTTTTTTGGTATACATTGTCAAAGTATCTATAACGCTGATGGAACTATGTTGCTTTACACCAGGAGAGGATGTAGCACTGGAGGTTTTTGGCTCCATGTAAGATTGCACAAACTTTGTTCTCATCCTGGTTTAGGATATGTATGCTTGGTGCTGTTTTCTCTATGTGAGTATCCAAAATGCAGCACTAAAATCACATAAAACTGCAGATTTTAATCCATTCTGAAAATCAGGTCAGGGTAAGGGGTCCTGCAGGTTTCTTTCTTTACTGTGTTGGAGTCTCTGTTTCCTCTAGAGGTACTTGCATTTCCAGATAACTACCCACCACTTAAACCTTGTCCTAAAGACTTAATCTTGTAAAACAATGTTAGATTGATAATGCTAAAAATGTTCCTGCAAAATGCTAAAGGACAATCAACATGGCACACTTCCAGCATTAAATCCCATCTAGATGCCTTTAATTAATTCATCAATCAATGTGGGAAAATCTGGTCCTGTTACCTTGATTCTCAGATCCTAATCAGAGGCTAATTAGCATTAAAAAGATCAACAAGCTCTTGTAGAATATACACCTAGAGTCATCCTGCTGAGTGTAAGGGGAAGAAGATGCTGATAAAGCTATTTAGGTAACTGGTACTCTAATATTACTTTCTGCTTGGAAACTGTTTATTCAAGTTGGGGAAGAGAGGAATAATACAGAAGGAGTGCAAAGGGTTAAATCATTGGATTCTATAAGTCTAAGCACTTTTATCAATAGTAGGGACTGAGTTTGTTTTAGATCTTATGTAAAAGCTTAGGCAGATATGAATTTCATTAAAAATATTTTTCCTCACCATAGGTAAAATCCATCCTTCTCCTATTTTTTATACTTTACCCGGAAGATTCCTTTCATACTCACCTCACCAGAAAGAAAGAGCACCTGATTTTCATGGGGTTGTCTCATGAGACTTGTCATACTTGCAGATATTTTTTTATTGAGGATAACTCACATACAGGTGGCTAATTTTTTCAGCTACTGAACTCTATGACTTCATCAAGCTTCAGACCAAGATGCATTGCCCACTCATCAAGGGATCTAAGGGTGGAGAGCTGCGAATACAAAGCTCATAAGTATTTCAAAATTCTACTAAAATAAATGGTAGATCTAAAGCTCAGATCAGTCATTAGAAAGGGTTAAGACCTCTAAGCCTTATTCTGGTAATTAAATACACTGGATTCTTGATTCCACATCCTAAAAGCTGCTTTCATTGGCATAAAAAATTTATGAGAAAAGTTATATTTAACACATGTCATGAGAGAAGTATACAGAGCCTACCAAATTCTGGGTATAAACTGGATGTTCATCAGCTCCATCTACTGGCATGTTACTTTGTATTTGAATACACGTGCATTTCATTCACTGGTGAGTATAAGGCAGGATTAGAGCCTTCCCTGCAATTCAGTGGATTGTTACTTTCCCAGAATTTTTTAAGGAGAAAATTTGTTAAGTGCAGACATCTAACTGAAAGAGAAATAAATTGTTGTGAAATAGAACTACTGAATTGTGATCAGATACCACAGAAATGCCAGAGCTTATAGAAAAGATATGAATTCTTATATGTAAAGTTGAATTCTCAGGAGACTATGTTTGCTAATGTAATTACTGATGCAATACTTCTGAGTGAAGTCATACATCAGATCAGATGATCATGTTAGGTCACAAACACTGAATAACGTCCAGAAATGGGGTAGTGAAGTGGGAGAGGGCAGAAGCCAACACAGTCATAAACATGTGAGGACCAAGGCTTTGATTAGCACCAAGGACTGAACCTAGACTACATGCTGGTGTTTTTGAGCTGAAGGAACAAAGATTTCTTTCTGGTACTTCCTTTTTTCAGATTTTTTGATCAAGAACAAAGGAAAATGTGCACAATACAGTGCATGATAAACAGTATGTCCTGAAGTTTGGGTTGGATCCACTAGTACAAAGAAGGCATGAAGCTATTACTGTTAAACAGCTTTGACATCTTTAAAAGCAGGAAACATATCAACCTATCTGCTGCTGGGCTGGTGTAGAGATCACACATTCACAGAATGGCGGGGGTTGGAAGGGACCTCTGGAGATCATCCCATCCAACCCCCTGCTTGAGCAGGGACACCCAGAGCAGGGGCACAGGAACGCGTCCAGGCGGGGGGTGAATGTCTCCAGGGAAGGGACCCCACAGCCTCCCTGGGCAGCCTGTGCCCCTGCTCTGGCACCCACACAGGGAAGGGGTTTTGCCTCATATTGAGGTGGAACTTCCTGTGTTCCAGCTTGTGTCCAGATGGTGCATAAAGACGAAGAGTTGTCTCAATTTCTCTTCAAATTTCTATATTAAATACTTACTTGGTGTAAATCAGAATGTTGCCAATGATTTCAGCTTTTATTCCTACCAAGTTAAAACCTTATCTTTCTTATCTTTCTTTCTCTGCATGTTGCCAAGGTACAGTACATATTACAAAATTCTTAAGGAGGGAAAACACTTAAAGAAGCAAGAAAAAAAGTATATGAGATGGAGAGGCTATGGGATTGATTTGCTCTGGAAATGAAATGTGTCTTTTCTTTCTGAAAATGTATTTGCCCTATAGCAAACATGTAATGCTCACCAGGTGACACTTCTGTCTATCAACTCATAAGCAAAATAAGAGCAATAACAATACAATAAAAAAGTCTCATAGACAAAGAAATATTATAACAACAACAACAACAACAACAACAACAACAACAACAACAACAACAACAATAATAATAATAATAATAATAATAATAATAATAGAGCCCTCCTTTAGTTCAATGGAAAATTTCATCCCCAGAAGACAAAATTTGTGATATCATGATATCAATTAGACAATGGATTTTTTATTAATGTGAAGCAGGCAAAATCCCTCAGGTAAGGAGCAGGTTTCTTTTTATGTTCAACACAAATTTAAAATTGCATTTTTGTGAAGAAACTCAATTTATCTTTTGTCATCATTTTTATGATGAAGTTACTCTGTGCTTTTTAATTAATCGTTGATTTAATACCAGAAGGTCTGGAATTTTCTTAATAGGGCCGAGATTTTCTGCTTATTCACTTTTTTATTGGGCCACAATAGGTTTGGAAGCCTTATAAGCATTTAGGTACCTATAAGATAGTGCCTCATGCAGCCTTTGAGAAGCTGTGCTGTTGTCAATACATAACTCCAACAGTTTCTGCATACTCAGTTGCTCAGTGGTCCTCCTGCTGTGCTTGTATTAGGCCACAGATGAAAAGTGGTAATAGTTTCCTTAAACACGCTCATGAGCACAACTTTTACAGATGGCTGGCAAGCTTGTTCCTGGCCTACTAGGAAACTCCCATCAAGTTTAGCCTTCTTTCTCCTTCTGTTCTATATATTGGAGATATGGTACATCAACTAACTGCTGGATCCCTTCTACAATCCATAATTCTTCACTTCAAAGTTCAGTACTAAATAAGAACTTATATTGTTTTGTGACCTTTTGTACAAGCACTTCAGCAGCAATTAAATGTTCCTTTCCTTTTGTGCCATGAGAAGACCCAGACTGTCTGCTTGCTTTTCAAGTGAGGAGAAAAACAGTGCTGTTAAGAGCAGTGACAGCAGCCTCCTTTTTCATTAACAGCAACAGTAAGGAAAGTCAGAGAAGGAAAAGCAGCTGCTATAGCTGATACCAATGTGCCAATATTCCAGCAGGAGTATAATTTGATTTCCAGCTGTGAAGTGACACATGCAGCACATAGCTGTAATTTTGATATTAGTGCATAAATAACACTGCTCAAACTCAACATTCATATTTTCACCTATTGCAAGGAACAGGAAGCCAATTTCTTTCTCACAGTTTGCCGTGCCATGGTATACAAGTTGTAAAGGCTTTTAACTACTAAATAGACATAATCAATGAGTTTTCTTCCTCTGTGTAATCATTTTTTTTTTTTTTTAATAAGAATAGCTAGTAGAAGCTGCAGGACTGAGCCAGTTCCCTGGGTCATTCTGTGTCTCTCACTTTTCACCTTGGCTTGTCCACACAGATGTGTTAATTGAAAGGCTGAACAAGAAATGAAAACCATCAAATGCTATATATTAAAACACCTTCTCAAGTATTGTAATGGTGAATATTGAGTTGGAATTAGGCATTTTCTTACAATGAGAAGAGCAAATTAAAGCACTAATGGTACCTACAAGCTGACAAAAAAAAAAGAAAAAAATATCTGATGTAGTGTGACGTGAGCACTGCAGCCTGTCAGTTTATATCCAGTCATCAGACCACACAAAGAACAATGTAGCAATATGAAATATGAACCTTCGAGTTGTGTTGAATCACTTATTTCAAGAAAAACAAAACAAAACCAAACAAAAAAAACCTCAACAGAGAAATTGAGACCTTTCCATTCACTGGCAGATACCCTCTCAGCTTCTGAAGTCATTGTAGCGAAAGGCTGTCCCTGTTCCAGTTGTTTTTCTTTCTGTTGACACCCCCAGCCACATTAACTTAAAAGTAACTTTTCTCTACTTAAAGCTGCTTCATCACCATGGCACTTACACATCAACTGTGTAGCTGCTACACTTCTGTACACTTTCGTATTGTGCTTGTGAAGACCAGTTTTCTGGTAAGTTCACTTGCGTGCAAAGTGCATCTGTCACCTGCCTGATTTAAATCATGGCATGTTACAGATTGAGTCTAGCCAGAAATAATAGTGTGAAAATATTGCCAATCCCAGTGATCCAGCTTTGAAATTCAAATTTATCAAAAGCTGGCAAATGCTTGTTTTTACATCAATTAGCACTGCCAACATCAAAGAGAACAACCTTTTCAAGTGGTCACCATAAAACCTAATATTCTTAGTGTGTCATTACCTCTTTCAGATATGAAGGTTGTGGGTTTTTTTCCTCTCAGTTACTGCTCTGTAGCATCTATTACCAAGTCCTATACGTTTTATTAAGAAGATTATAATATTTCAGAGTCCACTACAGCATATACAATAAGGTTTTAATGTGAGCCACTTACATTCTTCATCTTTCTCCCCTTTCAACAGTAGTACATATCAAAGAAAATGCATAACTCAGACAGAAAATGAGGTGTTCCTATTCAGAACTGAATCTTTAGTTACATTCTTTCTGTGCCACTTTAATAAACAACATGGGCCCTGGGTGTTTTTCAGGCTCTGAGGGCAACTGATGCAGGTCACGCTAGTTCACATACACATAGTTAAATTGTGCCCAGTCTTTTCTGAACGAGAGCTAACTGGCCAAAATCAGGCCAGACAACGTGCGAAAAATTAAAATATGAGCTACTGACTGCCAGTACTTCAACCTCCTGTGCCTCATCTAGCTTCCTAGTGCAGATGTATGCTCTATGTTCCTAAGGCACAACGTGGAGCCTCAATACTCTGAAGTGGAGACCTGACTCTGCGTTCCCAGAACAGTGGAGCTGGAGGCGAGGAGCCCAGGTTTTAAGTGAGAGAACAATATTTGCACATGGGCAGAACAGGACCAACCCCTCTTCCTAACCACAGCAATCTGATACCATTTTAGATCAACTGCCAAGAAGTGCACACAAGATGGTTCTGCACATTGCAGCAGTTGTGGGAGACCCATAGTCTCGAGCATCTCAAACGGTACAAAAGGTGGACATAGCATCCATGTGAAGGCAGCTGAATCAAATACAGGAAGAGATCTGGCTCCAGATTTCAACACCAGAGTGTAAAGGACTACATGGATGTGTTTGTATGTGAACTAGGTGTTGAAGTTAACTACATTTCAACCATATTTATAAAGATAACCTATTCAGTCTCTCTGTGGAGTGTTGAGCGTGACAACAGTGCAGCTGAGCAGCCCTCTGCTCTCTGTTACCACACTGACTAGGTGATGTGTATGGACTGTCATGGGAGCTTGGATGCCTACAGCACCTGTGGATGCCTGCATGTAGAAACCTACATTATGTGACCTACTTACTGACCTAATAGCTTGCAGAGAGAGAAGAATAATTAGCAGTTCTCTTTGGCCTGTCAGCTCCCAGATCAATACACCTAGTTTTGAGCCACTCAGTCACTCAGTATTTTTTTCTAACAGTTAGCTAAGTAATAAGAGAAAACTGGGGTAGTCTACAGGCTGTACAGAAAATGGGATGGTGCCATGCAATGGCAAAAGGAAGGTGAATAAGACTAAATCCCATAGGAACTTAGCATCTTTAATTCTGATGCCTAGGTAACAATTTACCTAAATATATAAACAGCGCCTCAAGGACAGAGGTGCAGAAAAGCAATCCAAATCCAATTTTAAAAATGTATTTTTGAGCTACAGCAGGGGAACAAAGGATGCGAATCAGCCCTGCTCATTTACACTGTTATTCTAAAGTAAGGAGCTTATATGAACTCCATCTATAGGCAGAGAATTGAGAGAGGTATTGCCAGAGGATGGTTCTATTTCATCATAGGTTAGCTGAGTCACTTCTTGGAGATGCCTCTTTCTATCATTCAAGTGTATTGACTACGTCAATATTTAAGCATTTTGATTAAATAAGATGGGATAACAAGAACAAACAAGCTGCAGAAATATAAACTTTTTGATGGAGAAGGAAGCAAATATGCATTGAGGTGAGCCAAGCTGTCGATAAATATAAGCTACAAGGAGAAGCAGTGTAGTAGGCATGAAGGGACGTAAGACCGCACAAGTCCTTCATACTGAGGTAGTGTTTTGTGTAATGATACAGTACAAGATACAAATTCAATATTGGTTCTCAGGGCTGCTGACAGGAGAGGGGTCATACAAAGGCAGCACTGAACACTGGTCAAGCCACCCCATAGTCCTTTATACAGCCCAAACTTTGGCAATTGCCATTCTTATGAAAAAGAAAGCGCACAGTTGCTACAGAAAAGACTTTCTGAATATACAGTACAAGTAGATACATACAAACACAGAACAAATGCTGAAATGTCAGTTGGAAAGGATGCATTATTGCCACAAAACCAATTGAATCATCATCATGCCCTTCACAATCACGTTTTCCCCTTGTTCTGCAGCATATTGGTAATTCACAAGATTATTATGCTACAAATAACCTATTCAAAACAAAGCACACTGTACCCTGCCCTTAGTATAAATATGATTCTTTTTATAAATGCAGTAGCACAGAAATACACAGGGAGATAAACAAAGTGAGACAAGCAGGGATATTTTTCTTCTATTTTGCTTTGGTTTTTTTAAGAAAGATGTACCACATCTGGAGTCAACTGGAGACTTTAACAGCGGATTTTATGATTGGATTACAGGAAAATTTTGTTCAGGCAAGAAGAAGATAAACTACAAAAATTATCAGAAATACATAAATCAAATAAGTACAAATATTTCAGAAGGAGGCAATTTCAAGAGGCAATATTGATTCTTATGGCTGTTTTTGAGGCAAAAAAAAAACAGAGGAAAAAAGCAAAGCAAGACTCACCTAAAGCATGGCATACTGAGATTCAAATGCTACGGATTTTGAATAGCTTTATTATATGGGGAAAAAGGAAATTACAAACATGCAGAACAAAAATAAATTTGAAAACCTCAGTATGTGTCAAAAATACAATAATTATTATTATTTTTTAGGCATACCTCACATGAATTGGTTTTGACAGCTGATTATTAACTCTTAATAATCACAAACCTTAAAATTTGTACCCATTTTAACAAGTTTAAATCTCTAGACAGAAATTCAGTAGTGATTTTATCTGGCACTCACCTGGGAAAGAGTAGTTAATATTATACTATTCTCATTCTAGGACTAGAGAAAAAGGAAAACAAAATTCCTTGTTCTAGGCTGTACTTCAATCAATAGCGTAAACCAGACAAATATCATCCCCCGGCTAATATATATAAAATGCCTTAAACACAGTAGAATTACATGGACTGTAAAGCCTCTGGATCAGGCATAATTTTTAAATATGTGTTTGTACAACGTGAAGCATATTATAGGTTCTTATGTGCTTGTAATTGGGACTTTTGGATATTATTGCAATACAAATAGTAAATAGAAACAAAAGAAGACCTTAATCTCACTTAGTATAACAATAATTAAGAGAATAAAAAATAAAAATTGATCCACAAAAAGCTTCCAAAAGAATGCTTTGGAAATCAGAAATAGCTCTATGAACTCAGTGATGAGGAAAGTGTATTTTAAAATGTAGCAAGGAAAGTTAAGAGTTTTGGAAACTAACAACAGATAGATTGGCTTAAGTCATATCTATCTATCTATCTATCTACACATATATTCTATTGCCCTGCAGGTATCTGTAGGTATTTTGCCTAGTGGTGGTTTACATGTTGTGGACCTAGCTGGGATATATTTCAAACAAACTACTAGACTCCTATAGACTTTTGGTTTTCAAGATGACTGGAAAATAAACTGAAGTTTTAAATTATTCTTCAGTGACTCAGACAGGTTTTTATTTTGATTTGCCAGTAGGATTATTTCCTTTAGAATGTTGTCCTCTTTCAGAGATACTTGTTTTGATCTGTTTCTTGCATTTATTCTGTCTTTTAAAGAATAACCCATATCTAACTGGGTTAAAGAGCTAGGTATTTCCTTTCTCTTTCTTTTTTTTCCCATTGGTTTGGTTTTGTTTATTTATTTTTCTTAATCTCTCATAATGTCAGTAATTCATTGTTTTATTTCCTTTGTCCATAGGATGTAATTTTACTGCAGTATTCTGTAACCTGGGTGGTATTTGTATCTGTATCTATGATACAAACTGTCTATGTTTAGTATCTCTATATAGATAGATACTGTGATACAAATTAGATACTAGATTCCTGAAAGGCGCTTTTTTTTTTTTTGCTATTGTTGTCATAAAAAGACCAAAGAACTCAGTTCCCATCTTTTCCAGCAATCCAAAGGTACAATCTTAGGAAATGATGCTTTCTTCTGATCTTTTATTTTCTTAAATTTCAAGAGTGACTGCATATGATAAGATGTATTGGCATCAAGTCTGACAGCTACTTAAAGTGACGCTTAAAATTCAGATTTGATGCTTTTGCAAATTTCATGCTTAGAAAGCTGGTAACTATGGCCTGCAATTCTTTGCATGGATTGAGATCATGGCAAACCTTTCTCCACAAAGAAATGTTCCTTTCCGCCCCCCTGGGAGGCCTGAACAATGCCTTTGAATAATGGGACTGCTTGGGAGACCAAAGCTAAACAGCAGCTCCTGCTGTGTAGGATGGGGACCAAAATAAATCTGAGGAGAACTCAGTGGGACTGGTCTGCTTCCAGCCCTGTAAGCCAAATCAGTGTGTCGTGTCTACAGATCCTTTCGTTCTGTGGGTTCAGCCTTGTTCAGTAAACATTGCCAAGTGGAAAGATAAATCCAGACACCCATAAGTAGACACAATCTTAACCCTGCCCTTACTTGTGATTAGGCCAGTGGAGGCGCAATTTTGCATTTTTCGCTTGTATTTTTTGTTCAATAACAGCAAAGCTCTCACATAAATATCAAACCAGTGCTCAATCCATAAAGCTTGCATTGCAGATACCCATAGGAAGCTTTGATGCATTGAGACTGCATATTTAAGAATGTTGTAATTCTTATTAATGATCCTGAAAAGTTAGCTAGAGAGCTGACATGCAGTCTTTCTATGCTGGAAGTTAACTTTATTGTTGTTCATTTCAAATCCCATCTGTTTCCATAATACTGCCTAATTTTGAAGTTATAACATTTATCTTCAGTAGAACATAAATCAAAAAATTTCACCACTAAATCAAGTATTTGCACATATCTCTAATCCAAAACAACAAAACAATAATGATTAGTTATTTTCTCCCATCAGACCCTTCAGCTGGAAATACGCAAATTAATTAACTGCCAGTTCTGTGGGGTTTTTTTTCCTAGTCTGTTGTATTCATTAGTTCTGTGTTTGTCTAGACAGGGTCCTGATTCTATTTCCTTATTCACGGGAAAATGAGGTGGGTAAAATCAGTGTTCCCATTCTCTCCCCAGGCATAAGTTGTTGGAAAAACTCCCTCTGTATGACTGAGAATACAGAGATATTGTCTTCTGTTTCTTTGATAAATGAGGGTAATAAAAAGGAAGAATCCACAAAAGTGGTGTCCTCTTAGCAAGTTCCCACTTTGAAAGCCCAAAGGAAAACAGGCAGGCAGGCTTATGTAACAATTTATGCATTGGTCAAAGACTAAGATTGAATTATAATTTTATCTCTTTCTTGAATACTTCTAGCAATGTGGGGTTTAGAGATTGCCAAAGAACTTGATGGATGAACTTCAAGTTCTGTGTAACACAAGCCCCCTGCAATGCGCAGTAGCTCCAGGCAGCAATCAGCCCCATCACTTGAAGGTGCAATTACCTACCTCTTCTTTCACCAGCTGTACAATGGCTGTCACCAGACAACAATAACCACTTGGGAAATAAAATATTTCAAAATCACATGCCACCCACTAACTAATAATCAGAAATTCTTTACTATAACTTGGAGCTGAGATGACATAATTGGTGCTCTCCTGATGTGTGGGCAATGGTGCTTTCAAGCACCACCAGGTCATTTAATTTTCCTTGAATCAAGGTCCTGGGACTGACTCACCCTGGCTGTTGGGCTGCTGCCAGAGAGCTCTTTGTGAAAGAGGGCTTACAGCTTCTGATGCCTTTTCTGTGGCTCTGAGGCAATGGTACCTATCCTTTCACAGTGTGTCTCTCTCTGGACTAAGAACATCACATCAAAACTGTATCCTGTGATACTGTGATTTTACTCTGTCAACAAGCGAAGATCATTCAGAAGAACTGGCAGCAACTCAGTGACCTCAAATCATGCCACTTTTTGGTGTCTTATCTCTGTTGTGTCTAAGTCTGCAAGATTTAATGTCAGTTTTTAGGAATGTTAGTGTTCTTGCTGTCAGTTTTCTAATGAACAAAATATCCACAGTGGCAACCTATGTGTCATTGTTTACATTCTGTATTTTACCAAAGCTAAATACAGCTCTTTTTAGGAGGCACTTTATTATTTTGACACCGTTCTCCAGCAGCTCACTAGATCACACAAGACAGAGATGGTTGTCTTGACACTCTACAGGCCGCTGCCAGATTTTATTATTGTTAGTCTACTATAGATGTGACATGGTGATCATGACTTTGGAAATCATATCTTCTACTTAAGTTTTCCCAAGAAAGTAAGAAGATCAAATATAAATATTTTTTCCAAACTACATGGAAGTGTCTAACTTCTCTTCCTGGATCAGTTTTTTGGAGTCTCACAAGATTTTTTCAGCTATCTGATGAGCCTTAACAAAGTTAAGAACATTGTTAACAATGTTAACAGCTTTAACTATATTTCTACTACTGTAAATGAATCACAGGTTTTTAGGCTTTTCAGTTTATACCAATCTTACTATATCCTTCAAATGTCTTTTCCTTGTAACAACTTAGAAATGTCATATGAATGCAACTAAACAACAGTGCCTTCTTCCCCTTAATAGTAAAGGTTAAGACTTCCTTTTTATATTATCCACTGCAGTAGAACCAGATTGCACTGGATGCTATATTTTATTTTATATAATTTGATTAATATATTTAAATATATGTATACTGTTTGTTACTCATAAGCTCTTCAGTCATAAGCTGCAGTGATTGTGTGCTGGTAACCACCAAGTTTCAGTCCGGTTTTGAATTCAGTTTGTAACTTGAGAATTCGTAGGTAAAGCTGGGGCAGGGCAGAGTGCAAGGAGGTTGTGGTACGTGATCTAGAGGCTGAGGAAGCTGAGTCTGCATAAGCTGAAAGCAGGAACTGTAACAGGTAACCTAATAATTTTCTTCTACTACCTAATTACGGACTGTAGAGAAGACAGCACCAAGCTCTTCTCAGAGGCGCACAGTAGGTGGACAAGAAGCAATGAGAATAAAGTGCAAAAAGGGAAATTTGAATTAGCCACGAGGAATAAATCTGTTCACAGTGAGAGCTGTTAACCACCAGCACAGGTAGCTGAGAGGCTCCCCTGAAATCTGCCCTTATGCATTTCTGAAGCTCTGCTAGATTTCATCTCCTTTGACAGTCATGTACTTTGTGCAGAATATTGAACTAGGAGATCTCCAGAGGCTTATTCTAACCTATTTGACTATGAATCCATTCTATCTGTGATACTATGTGTGATCATGCTTACATGTCTGTAAGTATAAATATACACTAGATTATATATGTATATAAACAAGTAAAACATGTATGTGTGTATATGCATACAAATGGTAAGTATTTATTTACCTTCAAAAGTAATAAACAGTCCCCCTATATTTACTACACACACATATATATTTATACAGCGTACAACGTATTTATATACCGTATCGTATATGCTATGGATCAATCAACTGATTGATTATAGTCATAAACAAAGACTATTGGCTATATCCTTCATCGTAAATCAATAGTATTTTATGGCCAGCTCCATCTGACTATAGTTTATTATAAATAAATAACTTTCTGTCCATAAACTAAAGCTAAATATTTCTTTGCTGTTTGAGAATTGTGACATCCTGTTTCAGTAGAGATACATAAGTCACTTCATTCCAGTTTTGGCTGTATTGATGTAAAAAGCTGACGTCAGTTTTATTCTCATGGGAATCTCTGGACAGCACAGGCTTCACCGTCTTTCATGGCTGCAGATATATAGATCAACTCCTTTGCCTTCCCAGACCCTACATTTAGAACCAAATCCTGTGTCCCCTGGATACTTTTTGGTTTTTGGTTTGGGTTTGGGTTTTTGTTTTTTTTTTTTGTTTTTTTTTTTTTTTAGAGTCCTGCTGTAAAGCAAGCATTTTGTCTTATGGTTGTTTTTACTTTCTGGGAGTCTTTGCATCCTTCCATTGCCTACCAGGACAAGACCGACGATTATCTGAACTTTACCTGTGATCTCTATGTGCACCTTGCTGTGTCAACATCTCTCCAAGGTGTACTTCATGTTACTGTTTTTACTGTTTTGTTCTAGTCCAGGAAGTCTGACCCCATCAGAGCTGACAGGAACCTCTGGTCATATTCTTCTACTGTTTTTCATCCTCTACCCTGCAAAATATCATCTGTCTTGATCCTTCTATTCTCTGTATCACCAAAAAAATTATTGCATTTCTGTGAAAAATATTGTCTGTAGAGAAAAATCTGTGTGATCTTCTGAAAAAATGTCTGGCCAAAGGGGTATCAAACATGCACAAATATGGGAAGAGAAAACTATTTGGAATCATCCATCTTTGCTTCCTACATTAGGGATTATTCTGTTTTACATTTTAGGGGTTGATAAAGAACCATTAGATTTTCTCTGGTTTTATTCTCCTTCCAGAAGCAGTCATGGATCTATTATCTCTCCTTCAAGTCATTTTATTCTAGCAAGCAAAGCTTTCTCTGAGAGCAGCCTCATTTTTTTTTTTCAGCTCCAAGGCCATGGATTTGGAACTGAGCTCTTAACAGGTAGGTCTAGCTAAGAATTGCTGGGTGAGTGATTTGGGTCGCTCACATAAGTATGGTGGTCTCTTAGATGACACAGATAATACCACTATTTGAGGCAGCACTGTGACTAATTCTTAGCATGCTCTATGTGAAATATGGGGCAGTTGGGCCGGTCCCCTCTTCTGATTTGTACCCGAAGTCTGATACTCATCTATCATCTGCTCAGTTCCAGGTTCTGGAACTTGAGTGTATCTTGATTCCAAATTTTGGCCAGTAGCATTAGACTAGATGCCCAACATGTCTCCCTCACAAACCATACCTATCTGCTTCTGAAATGTAAATATACTTCTGAAGGAAATATAAATGGTCCCAAAATATAGGTTTCTGAATATATGTTTCTGAAATCTTCTTTATATTACAAGATTTCATCAAATGTTTCCTCTTTTATTTTAATCTTTTATCCATCCAACAAGTGTACTTCTTGATAACACAAAGGAATTGATACATTTTTCCTTCTATACTGGGTATGTTTGCTCATGGTACAATTCTGAATTGTGCTGTATTTTTTCTCAAGTTTATAATTTACCCAAACTTATTGTTTTCCATCCTCGTGAGATGCTCATCACTTGAATCCTATGTTTTATATGTTCACCTCTTATTACTGAAGTTTATTGTGGAATATTTAATTATTATTGCTATTTATTTTATTTATTCCTGGGCTGCTATTACAATTTCAGTGACATATTGGCTTATGAACTTGTGTACCTTAAAGTTAATAAATTCTCTCTTCTTTGACTACTCATACCTCATTCTTGTATAAAGAATCCCTCAGAGCTAAAGGTAGTACAGTCATCCTCTTTGTCCACATTGTGTGTATTCTGCCTTTGCTTGCATATCTTTGCAATTGCTAAAAGCCCATGCAGTTCCTGACCCTTCTACTAAGGCACTGTATTGTATTGCCTTATTCGCCAAAGTATATGCTATTCTGTCTGTTGTTTTTAGTGGACTCCACCCTGGAGCTCTTCGTGCCTTCCTTCATCAGATCGAAGCTTTAATTTGATCTGTGCGATTTCCTTGCCTTAGCAAGTTCTAATTGCATTTGTCAAGGTTTAGTTTCAAGTGTATCTTTGGACATATTTCATTCTAGATACCAATCGCAGTTTGACATCTTATCAGAGTTTTGCTTACTTCACAAATTACAAGATTGGCTCTTGAACCACAAATTCTTCTATGGTTTAATACCTAAAAAAAAGCACAGACAAAACAAAACCTCAAAATATTAGGGCTTATGTTTAGGGAAGTGTTTTGAAATATAAACGTTCCTCCAATTTCTATAAAGTTTTCATTCATTCCGGTTTGCATTGTAAAAGAATTGTTCTGAAAATTACAAACACATCAGGGTAAGTTATTATCATAAATCCTCACCACCTTCCTGTTAGTTGTACCCATTACTTGGGGATGCAAAGAGAAGCAGTGTCTAAATATTTTCCAGTTATCACATACATACATTTCCAAGGTTCTTTGTCTTCATGATGTGGCAAAAGCTGGCTTTGCCCAGAGTCAGACATCCAAGTAGTCATCACAGGGAAATGTGAGCTTCTGCACAGGATAGCGTCCTCCTCCAGCTAGCTTTGGTGGTCTGTGCTCTTCCCTGCAGGCAAATCATGTTGGCACAAAGCTCAGGGTATATAAGTATTGCTCTGGTCAGTGTTACGATGCCTAAATCTCAGCAACTGTAATTGCCTTGTGTAATTTTCATCCCTGAGCAATGCAGTCAGGACTGGGGTAACAAAAGTGTCTGCAGGAAGGGTCTGGAGAAGTCAGCTGTACCTCCATCTTATGCTAGTCAAGAGTGAAATGACATGGAACAGATGTAGATCCCCAAATGTCTGAGATTTACTTGTAAACTTCTCCCTGGGGTTAGAGGAACCCTAACCAAAATGACACTTAGATGGTTAAAACTGATACTTTTACCTTTCAAGCTGGGGACCTGAGCTTTCTACATGAGTAATTCTGACCTCACGGTTAAAAATCAATCTCAGTCTTTCTTACTGGAGCTCCACACTCCAAATAGGTAACTTTTAGTCATATTCCTTGAAAGAAAAACATGAAACTTGTACAGAATACGGGATGCCATGTATAATGCCCTCAGTCCTGAAAAACCCTGAACCTAGTACTGGTATAGTTCTGCTGCACTAGGAGAGTCAGGCTTTGGTACTGGATGCACAGAGATGTTTTCAGTGTCTGTCATTGAAGATTTTCAAGATCCAGCTGCATAAATCCCTGAGAAACCTAGTCTGACCCCAAAGATGACCCTGCTTTGAAATGGACAGTGGACTAGAGACTTCTTGAGGCCCCTTCCAACCTGTTTTATTCTATCATTATATGATTCAATGATTTACTAATGACAGAGTGTCCTAGGACAAGGGATGATTAAATTTCAATCCTTCATTTACAATTCCCCACACTTTTTGGGATATGCTCCAATGCAAAATGAAATAAGGATTAGAAACTTAGCTTGCAGCAGTGTTGGGAGAGTAAATACATTAAAGATTAGTAAGTGCTCAGATACTGTGTTAATGGGGGCCTTATAAGTACCTCAGAGAGATCCAGAGCCCTAAATCACTATTAATGAATTGTATTGATTTCCCTTTAATTTCTGAAATGAAGCTATTATAATAAAGCTTGGCTTTTATCTGACCTTTATCCAATGTAGTAATTATAAACACTATTTTATAATTATTTTATTCTTACTCCCAAAGGAAAATAGTACATGCTAATCTAGTCTGGGCTAAATGTTCCCTCTTCTTTTATCTTTCTGAGGTTTTCTTCTTAGGCAAATCATACCAAATTATTTTACAAAATATAAATCAATTGATAGAATGATTAAAAGAGTAATACTTAAATTTGGGGCTGGAGCTTGAGCATATTGAATTCATTTGTATTTAGTCTAGCTATGTCTAAGGGTCAAAAATATTTAAACAATTGAAATGGAAAAATGGTTTGGTGGGAAAAGCGTGGCTATAGTATGAAGAAAATTTGAGTCCAGTTGTTGATACTTTAGGTTTTCTTTATGATTCTTCTGTAAATTACCAAAAAAATAGAAACATAAAAGACCTTAAATACCAACTCCTATCCATGAAGTTGGGTTTCTAAAAATCATCTCAAGTCTTAGCTTGACACTGTAGTTTCCAAAACTCTGTTGGCGCTGTGGGTTTCACCCACTAATCTGCCTATGTGAGGATGTACCCAAATCCTGACAGTAGGGGGAGAGTCAAGGATTAACTGGAACTGAAACCTTTTCAGATACCCAGCATTCCTTCTTGACACTTGCAAGTGCAGCCCAATCCAGCCAGCATTATCTGAATATACTTAAGCTTTAGACCTTGTGAAAAGAAAAGATGGGAAAGGGAGAGGGAAAAGGAAGGGAAGGAAAGGGGAAGTGTAATGGAAGGGAATGGAAGGGAACGGAATGGAACGGAACGGAATGGAGTGGAAGGGAAGGGAAGGGGAGGGGAGAGGAGAGGAGAGGAGATGAGACAAAAGACAAAAGACAAAAGACAAAAGACAAAAGAGAAGAAAAGAGAAGAAAAGAGAAGAAAAGAAGATAAAAGAATATAAAAGAAAAGGAGAGAAAAGATGATAAAAGAAGGTAAAAGAAGAGAAAAGAGAAGTGAAGAGAAGTGAAGTGAAGAGAAAGAAAGAAAAGAAAAGAAAAGAAAAGAAAAGAAAAGAAAAGAAAAGAAAAGAAAAGAAAAGAAAAGAAAAGAAAAAAAGAAAAGAAAAGAAAAGAAAAGAAAAGAAAAGAAAAGAAAAGAAAAGAAAAGAAAAGAAAAGAAAAGAAAAGAAAAGAAAAGAAAAGAAAAGAAAAGAAAAGAAAAGAAAAGAAAAGAAAAGAAAAGAAAAGAAAAGAAAAGAAAAGAAAAGAAAAGAAAAGAAAAGAAAAGAAAAGAAAAGAAAAGAAAAGAAAAGAAAAGAAAAGAAAAGAAAAGAAAAGAAAAGAAAAGAAAAGAAAAGAAAAGAAAAGAAAAGAAAAGAAAAGAAAAGAAAAGAAAAGAAAAGAAAAGAAAAGAAAAGAAAAGAAAAGAAAAGAAAAGAAAGCAGTGTTTCAAGCTGCTGCCTCCCTAGTAGTTTATCTGAGCACTCAGGGATTAAAGCAGTCGCTGAAGATGTGGGCTTCCTTATCTGAACAGTTTGAGATTTCTAACTGTCAGAGAGTTCTCTGAAAATTGAACTGTATATTCAAGCCAGGAAGCAGGGATGGATTTGGTCTCTCAATCTCTATTGGAAGTCACCCCTCTTTGTACCGAAGAGTTAGTTATGCAAGGGGCAAGAAGTACAAGTATAATTCCCTTTCACGTCAAGCCTAATGACATACATATGGTATGATACAGCTTTGAGTATGGAGACCTAGATACTAATCCGGTTTCTTAAATGGCAGTTAACTAATTTACTTGTTGACTGTTTTATGTGAAATACACAAACAATGGCCCCGGAAGATTGCTGTCCTCCTTGCTTTATTAATGGAAGAATACATTTACTCCCCTTCGCAAAAAGTTCATTTCCACTTTTCTGAAATGAATGCAGAGTTCAGAGATGAAAGAGAACAGCTTCTCAAGGAGGAACAGTTTTCCTATTACTTTTTCTTCTTTCTAATTAATTGTTTAGAACTTTCATTTAAAAGGAAACTTGTACCCTATCAGACAAAGGTAATTATTGAATGTAGGCCTTCCACATCTTCAGTGCTTCATTAACCCAAAACATGGGATGAAAGAAGAGGGGCAGCATCTCCACGAGATTGTTGACTGGAAGAATGATTATCTCTAGCTTTTGAAAGAAAAAGAATAGGAAAGCTCAGGAAACCCTTGGGGGCTGTGAATCCTCCTTTCAAAATAAACAACTCTGCTGTCCAAGAAGATGATTAAATTTCCAAGCCCCCAAAAAGATTAGCAAGAGTATTCAGTTATTTTTTAGGTAGAAAGGTAGGTAAAAGGAACACACATGAACAAACGAGCATTCATCTGGAGATCAAATACCAGCTCATCAGAGCTTTGCCTTGCCCAGACATCTATCTCAGTTCAATGAAAGCAAGGATACTTTCCCTGGAGGTCCCTCCCATCCGGTCCTGGGGATGTTCTTTCTGCCACTCCAGCACCACGTAACCACACAGAGCCATGCAGGGAGTCTGACAGCAACAGCACAGACCATTAACTAAGACTGATCTGCAGGCAGCTCCATGTCCCAAGGAATCTCTGATAACCAGGGGAGTGTCAGATTATAAGGAGCACAAACCATTCAGGTGTATTCACAGAAGTCCCCATTCTCCAGCCTATAGTCTCCATACTACAGTGCCAAAAGCTGAGGAGAAGCCACAGCCCATTCAGGTATAAACTGTTAAATGTCCCTTTGGACAGGATTAGAAACTCCAAACAAAATGTGAAAACCCCAGACTAGTCAAAACATGTCAGTACCAAAAGTGGGAAACAAAACCTATAATACTAGAGAGGACCTTCTGTCCAAACTCAACAGCTCCTTGCTGTGCCACTTTTCTGGCTATAAGATAACTGGGGTTTATTTACTCAGCCGCTCTGGTTATCCTGGCACTCAGTGATTCCATATGGCCCACACTGCATTTGTGACTCATTTGTTGAAAAAGTGTGAGCTAAAACTTAAGAAACAGCCTACTCTTTACCACCACTTCTTATTGCATATCTTTACCATTGTTTTTTTAATATCTTAAACTGTTCCTTGCTTCCAAGATTAAATTTTGTGGCTCTCCCCTTTCTCAACATGACAAGATGAAATCCAGCATTGTTAATTGTATTTTAATACCAAAGCTCATCTAGGTCCTTAAATTTTAACACTTACTCTTTCTGGGTCTCTCTTCCTTATCTTCAAAAAGCAGTAAATCAAACTTTAATTAGTTTGCCTTATTGCTGTGGTTTAACCCCAGTAGGCAGCTAAACATCACACAGCCACTGGCTCAGTCCTCCCCAATGGGATGGGGGAGAGAAGCAGAAGTGCAAAAATAAGAAAACTCATGGTTTGAGATAAAGACAGTTTAATAAGTCAATCAAAACTAGCACACACAAGCAAAGCAAAATAAGGTATTCATTCACTGTTTTCCATTGGCAGGCAGATATTCAGAAATCTCCAGGAAAGCAGGGCTCCCTCATGCATTAATTGGGAAGACAAATGCTATAATTCTGTACATCCTCCTTCGATCTTTCTTTCCTTGAGCTTTTATTGCTAAGCATGATGTTGTATGATATGGGATATGCCTTTGGTCAGGTGGGGTCAGCTGTCCCTGTTGTGTCCTCTCCCAGCTTCTTGTGCAACCCCAGTGAGAGAAGCAGACAAGGCCTTGACTCTGTTTGCACACTGCTCAGCAATTACTCAAACATCCCTGCATTATCAACAGTGTTTTCAGCACAAATGAAAAATATAGCCCCATAGGAGCTGCTGTGAAGAAAATTAACTCTATCCCAACCAAAACCAGTACACTTATTTAGACTGAGAAATGTTTATATTTGAGACTAATCCATTTGTACATGCCCTTTTGTAGGGATACACTTGCTTGTATCCCTATGGATTGTGTGGCTTTCTTCAGATTGTTTTCCCAATACTTTCTGTGATAATCCAAGTAAATGGCAATATTTAGTGATTACCTGACTCTCCAAATAAGCTTTTGTTGGAGATCTTCACCAACATATTCTTTTATCACCAAGCCTAAAGATCTAAGTTCTTAATTTGCCTCATAGAGTGCTATATAGCCTGACCTTATGTATGGCAGTATTTTTCTCCATGAGTTTGGTTCTGGATTTGTGAAATACTGAGTTTAGCTGGCCTTCTTGACTCTAATGATGTAAGTGGGGATTGAAATCATTGAGCAATATATTGGTTTAGACCCTTTCACTTCTTTAATCTCAGAAGATATCTTCCAGTCACACATGGTCAGCAGGGTACTAGCCTTTCTAACACTCTTTTAGAGCAGTTTCAAACATCTGACTTCTTCCAAACTTCTTATATCTATGAGATTTCTCTCTCTTGGTACAAACCAACTACTCAATAGGTCTCAAAGTAACTTTCCTTCTTTTATACAGTATTTTGTTTGGTTTTCACTGACAGTAAATTCTAGTATTATGGTTCACCGTGTGATCCTGCACTATTCTTGTTAATTATACAATGAGATGATCACAAGCTGAGAGTTTTAAAATTGATGAAGTGAAGTAATGCCTTAAGCCAAGGCTACATTCCCTGGGTTGCTGTTCATACGGAAAATAGCATTACCAAAAAAAAAAACCCAAACCCCACAAAAACCAGCAGGTATCTCTTTGATGCCTGGTAGACAAAAATCTAACCCAGTGCTCCAATGCTGCTGGGGAGGAGGGTGATGATATGAAATAGACTTGAAAGGAAAAAAACTGCAACGGCATGTCCAGCAAGTTGCCAGTAAAGTTGTCTGACCTCTAACGGAAAATGAATGAAAAGAGAATAGGTGAGCAGAGCAAAAGTAAAAAGCTCAGAATTCACAGATAGCACACCTGCAGAAATTATATTTCTGAAACTAGAAAACCTAGAAAACAATAAATGTAGAAATAATTTCACAAAAGCAGGTGTGCTGGTGTGGGGTAAGAAAGCTCTAGTGAAGGTATAAGTGCCTTTAATTACTTTTATTCCACGTTCATAAAACTTCCTTTCCTTAATGAGTATCCACATATGTTTTCACCAGAAAAATAACCCCAGAAAATGTTCCAGGTTCCTGGAAATCCTCCACAATTAAAAACAAATCAAAAATGTGAAGAATCTTGTGATTTGCAATAAGACAGTCCAACACAAAATTGAGTCAGCATGGCATTCTTGTGTGGAGATCTAATGCAACTCAGGGGATATAGCAGAAATTAGAGGAAGACATAGTTAAAACAATTTCTTTCAATGACAAGAATAGATTCTGAGCCATTTTCAGGGATTTTAAAAGGAAACCACTGCTCAGTTTCTTCCCTCTCTTCTTTAAAAAACAAAGAAAGCATCCCACTAAAAACATGCATACAGGAGTGTCCCCAAAACACTCCTCGGCAAAATGGCCTGGATGTTAGCAGGTGGGGACCTTCAGCTACATGTGTGTGACCTCGAAGAACAGCAGGGACCCCACGGTGTACACGTGCAACCTCATCGGGGTTTGTCCCATCATGTGCATCAGGGGTTGCAGGGAAGAGCACAGGCCATGTAGTGCTGGAGCATCTGCATCTTCCATGGAAGCAGGGTGCATGTAGGGACTAACCCTATAGAAAGGGGGATGCTGGTCTGCCACACAGCCTGTAAGGTGTGTGTTGGAGGGGTGCGTGTAGCCATGTGAATGTGCATGGGTTTGCATGCATATAGGTGTGATTAGAACTTCTCAGGATTTGTTTTAGAAGGTTGTTTAGAAATTTGTAGGTGTCCATTAACATTCTGTATCTAGTATTGTGGTTTGTTGATTGTCTTGCTGATACAGGTCCTGAATACATAGTTCACTGATTGCAAGTTAATTACATGCTGTTAATAAATCAATAAACTGTTTCAATCCTATTCTGACTTTAAGTACAAGAACTGAGCAGTTTTTCCCTGTGGCAGGCATCACAGGGATATTTTATGCTTGTGGGTTGTTTCTTGGGTTTTTTTAATAGAGTCAAAATTGAATTTGTTTTCACACTGAACCATTTGAAAACTGTGAGAAGAGCTAGAAGGGTACCTGGTCGAGATTGATGCTTTGGACATGGTTTATCAGTTTGGCCTCAAAACTCTGCAAATATATTTTCATGGCTGTGGCACAATCTCAGAGCTTAGCCAGAACAAACCTGAAACTGTTCAAAATGCCAACAAAGCAAGACCACATTTGCTTCACATTTGTCATAATAAAAATAAAATAGTTGGTGGAAGCTTCCTGTTATGTCGGTACCAATGCAAAGGAAAATCTATGAGAACGCCTGCTCTGTCTCACAGCCAATAGGAAACCTAGACTTTTTTTTTTTTTTGCCAGAACTAAACTAGATTAGAGAGCTGGGGATTCAAAACTTTCAGTCAGATTGCATGAATTAAATTTGCCCTGAAATACTTAGATGACAGAAGAAAGTAGTTTCAGTGCTGTATAAGCTGCACTGAAATACTAGTCAAACCATATATTGCTCACATTAAGGCTTTGCTTAAGCGCTGGGCAACATAGGTCTGGGCAGTGCCAATAAATCAGCACCTAATGGTGTGTAATAATACATGTATATTCACATGTGTATAGTAAAGTGTGTGTGTATGTTGCTGTACGCTTCTACGGGAGAACTTAT
This sequence comes from Phalacrocorax carbo, assembly GCF_963921805.1. NCBI lineage: Eukaryota > Metazoa > Chordata > Aves > Suliformes > Phalacrocoracidae > Phalacrocorax > Phalacrocorax carbo. The sequence continues at coordinate 120,262,086 of NC_087515.1, forward strand.
CTTGGGCCGCATATCTCCGGGACACAGGGCTCTACCCACCCTGGGGACAGTGATGCACAGACACCAATATGATGGATACAAAATGTCTGTTTATTTAGCTGCGTCACACGCTTATATAGCTCTTGCGCTTCCTGTTCCTGCCACTCCTATGGGGAGGAGTCTATCTTTCCGTCACAGCCTGTGATCTTCCGGTCGCCGATCCCTGTCTATTCCCCTACATGTGTAGAACCGTACAACCGCTGTAAGCAGTTCTATTAATCGGGAAGGATATATCATGTAAAATTCTGGTGGGGCTTGTTTTGGGTCTGCAGTTGCTCATTGTCTTGAACTGTGACTGGGGTGGCGAACATACTTATGTATATGGGCACCATCCAATACCACTGTCTCATGTTCAGCTTGTGATCCACTAAGTGGCCAAGATCCTTTACTGAAAAATGGGTACTGACTCAGTAACTTCTTTCCCTCCTTTATATACTGGAGAACCAGATCAGAATTTCCTTGAGAAGCTGGAGGAATGGTCTAAAAATAAGTTGAAAAAAATGAAGCACAACTTACTAAGGTGCATAAAGAGCAATATAATTTGTGCAACATGAAATAACTCTTTCATTTTCTTCAGCACTGCATACTGTGCTCAGTCTCAGCAAACACACTGTGTTTCATTTTCTGAACTGCATTTGAGAAAAAGTGTGGACCAGCTTCAAAAGGAGCTAAAGGAGACCAACCGGGAATTGTCAGTGATCTAGAAAGCAAGACAGATGAGGACAGTTTGAAACAATTGGGGTAGTTTAGTTTATAGAAGAGAAGACTGAGAGCAGACATAATAATGTAAAAAGTAGCTGTAGAGAGTAAAGGACTAGACTGTTCATGTCCCCTGTGGTTACAGCAAGGGTAATGGGTTTAAGTTGGTTCAACAGAGATTCAGCTTCAACAGTAAGAAAAGAAAATCTATGAGTCTGGTCACCAAGTTTAGGTCGGCTGTGTTTTAAAGAGCACATCTGTGAGGAACAGTCAAGGACAGTTAATCTTGCATTGGGGCAGCAGAATAGATGAGGTGACTTCTTTATCTTCTTTCAGTCCAGTTTTTTTGATCACCCAGTTCTTCTGGATCACATGTAATTCAGAAATTATGGAAACCTCCCTGTGGCTTGCAGTGTTTCCCTTACCAGGACTGCATCTTCTGTTGTATCCTCAACAACTCGCTATAATGCTCTGATGAAAGTGTCTGTAAAAAATCAGCCACAGATATCTTCCTCCCCACTTCTACCAAGGAACCTGTGCTCAGAGGGCCAGAGGGCCCTGTGGACGCATGTTTTGCCATAAAGGCGACTGACATGGATTGGCAAGGCAATTGATCAGACATAAACTGTGCCCCATGACAGAATGGTGAAAGCTGTGGAGGCCCTTCTATGGTCTGATAAGGGAACTCAAGGAAATCATGTTTAGAAAGACAGAACTTAAAAATGTAATGGCACTGTCTGAAATAACAGAAATATTGTGAAAGAATTTGTATTCATGTGTGAATTACAGCTTTTCTGTTACAGAGTGCTGTAGCCTACAAGATTGGAGGTTATAGCAGCTCACCGTCTTATTTTATGAAAGAAAGCTGTATTTTATAATAGATAAAGAGCAAGTTGATAAAAACTGAGGGGGTTAAAAATAAGAAATTATGTTTAGTAACAAGGAAAAAATGTCGAAGCATAAAATACTGTCCCTTTAAGTGAGGGAAAACTAGGAGTTGAGGAAAGGTGGATGGAAAAGCCTTGATATTTTATCAGCTGAGACATGCAGAATGGTATCATGAGGCTAGTTTCTAGCCTTGAATCCACATACAAATTACCCTTTTGTATTCAATATCATTCTGTTGGTTTGTAGCATGCCATGTCTGGGTAAATTAGCTTTTCAAAAACATTGCAGTACCGCTATTCAGCGCATAGTCTAACCATGTCACAAGGTGATATACTGCACTTCAGCTGTGCTATCTACTGATTTACATCAGTGAATTATAAAGCATTTGATACCTTTAATAGAGTGGCATGTTTTGTTTTTTGCAAGAGTTGTGTATTTGGTGTATAGTCATAGCAGTATATTTTATTGAAGTAAAGCTTATGTAACACTGAGGGAATGAAGCATACAAATAAATATTCACTCATGCACAGAACAACATTTTCCTTCTAGTCTCACAGAAAGCACCCATAAGATTGTTTAATAATAAGGTAATAGAAAGAATCAGGTTCCATTCATACCAATGATAACCATGACCCCATATCCTCTGAAACCAAACTTTACTTTCTTTTAAAATTTTTCTCGTGAACATCTGGTGACTCTCCTAAGGACTGATTTCAAGCACCTTCATAGGATTCTTCTTTTCTGGGTTAACAAACCTCTAAATTCTGAAATATGTGGGATGAGATGGTTAAATTTTTCAAAGTTTAGCTACAGCAGTGAAACAGAATTGCTATTTCTCTTGTAGCAGACTTGATCCAACAGCAACATATGGGACTAATGCAGTGGCATCCCCTAAATTACAGACACACTTTAGGGGTAAGCACCCCTTACATAATGAGCCCTACTGAACTCTTCTCCACCTTCTTTCCACCAGCAGGAAAAATTCTAGTTGCAGACTAAGAGCATCTTGTGATATGCTATTATCTCCTCTTCTGGCTCAGTAAATCATAAAACTGGGATATCTACATTGGATGAAGAAAGATGGAAGGTGAGGTGCACTGCTTTTACCAATTAATAAAGATACAGATGCCTTAATAAGGGATCGAAATAATGCCATAAAACTGAAGAAAGTGACATCAACTAATCTTGCAGTGATTACTTTGGCCAGAACCTTAATAGTATTAAGGTACCTAAATACCATTAATTTCAGTCAGAGGAGTTGAATGCCTCTGGAGATATGGCTTTAGATACCTTAAATAACCCTGGGAATATGGATCACTGTTCATCTTTTGCTACATTTCTCCCCCACGTTTTTCTTTTTTTCTTATTTTCATATTTAGTCATAGCTCATATCTTCTAATTTATTTTGAGATACTTATTATAATACAGAATCAGCTGAGGTTGACAAGGGCCTCTGGAGATCATTTAGTCAAACCCCTCTGGTCGGAGCAGGGACATTTAGAGCCGGACCATGACCGGTCAGATTTTTAATATCTCCAAGGATGGAGACTCCACATCACCTCTGTGCAACTTGTTCCAGTGTCTGACCACCTGGCACCCTGCCCCTTGACCAGCATTGTCAGAGTAAAGAGTCTGATAACACCATGTTACTTCACACACTGCTCCTTGACTGATACTGGCAGTGTAGGCAGGGTGCTGCCCACATTTAATGTAAGGTGTGACTCTTTCAAATCATGATACCATTGATGGAGCCAAGGGGTGGTGTGACTCTTACCCACATTCAAAAGAATTTTGCATGAGTGGCTGTTGCTGTCATATGATCTGGAACCTAAGTGTCACTGGCAGCCTGCCAGAGCCACGGCATTGCATATGATTCTGTGTTTGCTATCAGTGTATGGGCACAAGGTTGCTCATCTTAGTACCTTAACAAAGTTTGGTTTATAATGTGTTGTTAGACTCCATTACTGTTCAGACCATCCACCCTGACAGTGAACTGAAGGCTCCTGGCTGAGGTGGAGAAGAGGACATGGATGCAAGCTTCAGGTGGGGTTGGTCAGGGATGTTAATACCTATAAAGTGCCATCAGGGTGTGTCAAAATCCTTGTTTAATTCACAACATCTACTGCTATTCCCTCATCCACCCAACCAGTAAACTCATCCTAGCAAGCTACCAAGTTTGTACATCATGTTGTCCCCTTCACAAATTCATGATGACTGCTACCAATCACCTTGTTAACTCTCATGTGTTTGGAAATGGTTTCCATGATTATTTGCTCCATCACCTTCCCAGGAAGTGAGGTGCAGATGGCCAGCCTGGGTACTTTTTGCCCTCCTGGAAGACAGGAGTGGCTTTTGCTTTCTTCCACTCCTCAGGAATTCTCAGCATTTCCTTATTTGTGTGCCTATGTTTAGGGTGCGCCACTTCTGCCCTGGTTTGTAGTTTTCAAGCTCTCTTGTCCATATCTGGTACTTATTACTAGAAAATAATAACGCATTATTCTTGTTTATTATAGTGCATGCTATTCTGCATGTACCACCAGACAGAAATTTTCAACACAGTGTCACAGTCCTGACACAATTAACAGCTAACTGAGATTCACTCTTTCAAATGGAAGAGTGTTTTTATTGCAGAAGGAAGATCGCTGATGACACCCTAAAATCCATTGGTCAGGATACATGACGGAACGACAAAAGTAAAGCTGTTGCTGAGAACAGATGTGTTGTCATACTAGAAATAGAAGAACAAGAAAAAAACAAGGCTGTTGCCTTCATTAAGGTTAACCCTGAAATAAAACCATTTGTTAATATTTTATTTTCTAATTCATTTATTGTGACACAGAAAGTTAAAAATGTTCATGCAAAAACCTTCTTAGCACCATAACAATTAATTATACCTATGTAGCACCAAAAAATAATAATTCACAAATAATGAATAAACTCAGTGAGCCAATAAATCAAAATAATATGCCTCTACTAATCCCAACTTTTCTTTTATACTCTGGCTAGAATTGAGTGGAAAATTAACATTTAACACTAAACATAATATTTCTGTTGTTGTAAATTATATATATGTGGATGGACTTTGGTTCTTACTAGGTTTGTCATTATTTGAATTTATTCCATGTATGGGATATGTAGTTTTGTTTTAAGCTATAGGATAACATTCACAAAACCTTCTGCTTTAACTTTCCATTATGCCCACTTTGCATTTGGCTTCTTCATCTAATATGCTTTATGGCAGCTCATCAGTGCATCAGAAAACACTAAAAACCTTGTACTGTGGTGATCAGAAGAGCTGTAGTGTCTGTTTCCACAAGCATTCCAATGGATGAATTTTTTCTTGCGTGAGTATTTAAAAGACAAAAAACAACAGGAAGGCCATAAAATTAATTCATTATTTTCAGTCAAGTGTGTTCTATAGTATTTGGCCGGCCCTGGCACTGCCACTGAATACCAAATGCTTTGTTTTGCCAAGTACAATGTGAAATGGACTTAGAAACATAAATACTGTTTGATTGTTGTCATCTCTTCTCTGATATTAAAGTATTCAAATATTCCTTTCCAGAGAAGGGATTGTCTTGAGTTTATAGTTTAGGAATTTACAATGAAGTCAAATTGAATCCCAGGCTGAATCTGCAGGGGCATTATTTGCAAAGATAGAGATGTGATCGTCTTACTCTACTCTGCTTGTCAGGCCACATCTAGAGTACTGTGTTCAGTTTTGGTCCTCACAATTCAATAAAGATGCAGAGACACAGGAGAGGGTCCAAACGAGGGCCACAGAAATGATCAAAAGGCTGGAGAACCTGCTGTATGATGACAGACTGAAAGAGTTAGTTCTCTCCTTCCTGGAGAAGAGAAGGCTCAGGGGGGAACCTCATCACAGTATGCCAGTACTTAAAGAGCAGCTACAAAGAGGATGGAGACTCTCTCTTCACAGGGAGCCACATGGAAAAGACAAGGGGCAACAGCTACCAGCTGCACCAGAAATGGTTTCACCCTGATATAAGAAACAATTTTTTAATAGTAAGAACAAAGATTCACTGGAACAACCTCCCCAGAGATGTGGTGGAGTCCCCATCACTGGGGGTTTTCAATATGCAATTGGGCAAGTCGCTAGATAATATCATGTAGGCTCCCTTTCCCATGAAAGGTTGGACCAGATGATTTTTCAAAGTCCCTTTCAACCTGGGCTGTTGTATGATACTATGAATATCACTGCTGACTCTGGCACAGCCGCTGGCACCTAAAGTCTTAGGTCCCGAACCTCAAAGTTATTTAAATCCCTGACGCATGATAAAAACAACAAGAGTAAGGTGCTGGAGTAGGGTTAGTAGCCATTGTTTTTAGAATGAAAAATAAATATCCCCCACCTTTTTTCTTTTTTTAATCAAATTAATTATCTATTTGCAATAACAAAGTTCTGAGGTAAGAATGGTCTTGTAGATAATACTCTGATGCTCCAGTCTTAATAACGCCTTTGGTTAACACACTATTATAAGGATAAAATGCAGTTCACTAAACAGCAAAAGATTCCAGCAGAAATATTTCTGTAGCCTTTCATGAGATTTTGACAGGACCCATCAATATTTGGGGTAGAATTATCTCACCATTTCTTTAATTAAGTTACAACATTATTCTGGAATAGTCCACTTCTAAAATAGCAGTATCCAGTTCTGACTATATATAGATTTTCTAGAAACTTCTAGAACTTGATGACCAGAATGTTTTCTTTTGTGTGCACGGTACTGGGAGAGACATTCTCAGGTTTCTTTTTTTTAATTCCTTTTTAATAACTATTATGCATTTTTTCTTCTACTAAAAATGAGTTCCATGTACAGCTTTATGTATTTTCATGAAAACCCAACCATATGTTCTTCATGAAAGTGGACTTTTTTCAAGAACATTTTGGTTTAACTGAAAAGCTATTTCATATTATTGAATGTGGAAAACCTTTCAGCTAGTGCTAGTTTTTACAGATTTCTAAAAGATTGAAGGATACTTTGCAGACCTCTTCCTGAGAGCCAAAGTGGGAATAACAGAGTTGATCTTTTATCTTCTTCTTGGCATTCTGTTGTAGGTATCATTAAGCATGACAGTTTTTAAAAGTCTTCTGTTTCAGAATGCCCATTTACAGAACTCAATATAAAACCGTCTCTCCTGTGAGAGCACAAAGCAGTTTAAAATGCAACCTGATTTAATATAATTGCCATGTTCCAGTCCCTTACCTCTTCACTTAAGAAAACAACAATTTTTATGTTTGTTATTTTTCCATTTTAAATACAATTTTGAGATAAAATGTAGCAGCCAGCAATTTCTTTCTCTCTTGATAAAAATATAGCAAAAACAAGCTCCCTCTCACGCTCACCCTTATTAAAAAAGACACAGAAGGGACACCTGTCCTCTCAGGTGAATCAGAGAAATCTCTGCCAAGGGTAACAGAATCAAAAATTTATGTTTCATGATAATAAACAAGTCATTGTCTTAATTCCACTGCTTATTCAATACATCTCACTTCACAAAGTGGAGTTGATGTTCTCAGATGATGTACTCAAATAAGCCACCCTTAAGTCTTCTTCCTCAGAGAACACATTACAGTATGTGTCCCTAAACCTCCATCTTCAAGATCCAGCATGGGGAGCCAAGGGGAAGGCATTGAATCTTCTACCTCCAGATCTCTGATGATTTGAGAGTAACATACACTACCTCTCCTATTTAGCTGCATGGTCCCTATTAAAACAGGTAAAAAGTGTTTCAGCCCCTTCATGAAATATCATTGGTAGTAGTAGTAACAATAAATATGTTTATACCACTAGCAACAAGAAGGGCATTAAGAACAGTAGAAGTGTTGCTAATATTAGTAAATCCACAGTTCCCCAAAATCTGTTACAACCCAACAGAAATATATCAAAACAAGTAGCAAGCTAAATTCTCTATTAACAAATCCAATAGTTTAAAATTAATGTAGTGGACCTTCTTTCTGCAGCTCTTTCTGGCTTCATCCAAATAAACTATGAAAGTGGCAGAAATATTTGAGGATTTACAGATATATACAATATATGCAGTGAGTTCTATTCATCTTGTGTATTTGAAGCCTTGACAATTTACTGAAGCTGTTTTCAAGCTTAGCTGCTCTGCAAAGTTGAGATGCAGATTTAAAAAAAAATGGTTGAGATTCTCACCTAAACACATCTTCTGCAGCCAAGATTTTAAGAAAAACATCACAAATGGCAAGATCACCAATAAAATTTTAAGAGCTGACAACACTATAAAAATCAGCATTGTCCTGTTGAAGTCAATGGAGTTATACTTATTTTGTACTAGCTGAGAATCTCATCCATTGTTTCTACTGCAAATTATTTATAGTCTTATTAAGAACTTATTGCTCTGTCAGCATTAAGTAATGCAGCCGGTAAGGAAACAGAGTTTTGGAGAGGGTATCTCTCTTTAGTTTATGAAGTGACCAGAATTACAGTCTAAATTGTTCTAGGAACAACATGGACAATAATTTGTACAGCTTCAGGTGTCACATGAATTAGGTAATTTTTTTAATCCTTTGAGTCTGTCTCTCTCAAATCTCTGCAATTACAGTCTAATTCAGCAGATTAGGAACCCACCACCAAGCCATGACATACTTGTGTATAGCATTAAGTGGAATCACAGCCTCTGGCAAGCAAGAACCATCTCTTCCTTTCTGCTGCACGGAGTAAGAACTTTTTAAGTTAATATCATATGCCTACTTGCAGTGCCCAGCAGTGAGCATCCCCTGGCTCAACAGAGTTCTCTGCTTTTGGAGTAGAATGAGCTTTGTCACAGTAATGTCAAAATCTCTGTTTAATCATCACAATTGGATCTGGGGCCTCTGAGTCGGTCCTCTACCTGTAGAGGTGCAGCACACAAGCACATCAGACACATCAGGCTCAGCAAGCTCTATGACAGTTCCAGTCACCTCTAGACAGTGCCAAAGAGGATGAATCCAGCCAAGTCAGTGGAAAGGGATAGGAACTTTTAAAGTTAGCTTTCATATAGGTGCTTAAACAAACCTCTATAAAGGCTTCAAACTTCTGTGATCTGCATGTAGAATGACCAGACATCAATGCAGCACAGGAAATAATGATGCACTATTGATTCACTTGACTTGCTTCTACTAACTGGACAATGTTATTCTTCTCTAAGTATACTGTAGATTCTGTATTGTTGACAGAGACTGCATAGACTTTGATATATATATTCTGCAGGAACAACTGAAGTGAAGTGCTGCTAAGTGCAGCACACAAGTGTTGCACAGGTGGGGTATACTAATATTAGCAGTATTAATCATAATGGTTGTTTGTCTAGCCTAGATTTTTATGAAAGATGATATAGTTCTCACAAATCTTTTTAGGAAAGAACATAAAAAATGGTTTGATGGCTAGGTAAAGTCTTGGCCATTACCAATTAAAAAAAGAGAAAAGTTTATTAAAATTATCCTATTAAAGGATCTAAATAACTGGAGGAAAGCACTATGAAGGAGGAATTGGTGGTTGTGCTGAGCAAAATGTGGAAGATGTGCCATTGAGAACCTTGAACAATGTTGATACGAAGAAGCTTAAACAAGTCACAGAAAAAGTTAGTAATGCCTTGGAGAAATAACTATTAAGGACATGAGGACTCTGCAAAATCTGTATTGCAGTGCAAAGAGAGAACCGAAAAACATAGGATAGAATGAAATAAATAGTTCTCAGAAACAAAGAAAGTAATTACTAGGTGACCTAGATTAATCAGAAGTTCCAGTGTTTAAGGCAGTTTGACGGTTGGTGACTGAGTCAAGTGAAACTGAAAAGTTGATCCATACAATGGAGTTTATTTGTAGTAGCATGAATCTTATACTTTGATTTTGTGAGAGCCAAGGAGGAATTAAAACCAAAACAGCAGAGGTGCTACATAATATTATGCACATTAAAACAATGATACTAGCATAAAAGTCTTTTAAAAATGTATTGTTGATTTGAAGTAGAGGAGTGAAAGAATATAATGATAGTCCACATTTGAAAGGGAATCACAGAGAAAGAAGTGGAGTCCACACTTAGGTACCCTTGGCTTCCCTACAAGAAACTGAAGTAGAACTGTGCCTGCATAGCAAATTTACATGGAAAAGAAGGTACTCTACCTGAAATGGTTGACTAGGAGGAGTGTAGAAACATTACAAGGTGATACTACAGATATTTAAGAATACTCAACTTCTCATGAAGAAATAAAGATATATCAAAACTATTGTGTTTGGGACAAACAGCAAGTTCTTGGGGAAAGGGGAATTAATGGTAAAAAATGTGGCCAAGGCAGTGAAAAAACATTCCATCACAAACACGTAGAAATTGGTGGCAGTATTGCACTGGGCAAAGACTGATATAAGAGACCTGGGCAGAGGAGCTAGGCTAAATTTAACATTTTTTGCAAGGCACAGAACATGAATTTAGAGGGAACAGGCTTTATGATCAAAGAAACAATACAACTAGCTGAAAGTGAACTAGAATGTCCTGGAACATATTTTTCTTGTGACAGACTACTCTTGTGGAGACAGAAAATGGACTGAATGTATCTTGGATAAAGTTCTAACACTAAAAGAGGAATGAAATGCCACTCAGAGTAAGTCACTGTAAAGACACTAATGTGAGATCTGTAGCTAGAAATAAATGGAAAGAAAAATAAGTTAGAAAAGTTACGTACAGATTTACAAAAGAAGGTGTCAAGTTTTAAATGGAATGCAAACATGAGAAAATAAATTAACAGCAGATTTAGGTGTGAACCAGTGCATTAGATATCTAACATCCTTTTGTACTAAATGGAAAGGACAGAGTTCGGACAGCTGACAAAAATCTGGATGTTTACTTCAAGATAAGCTCAAGTTTCACTGTGTGTAATGATTAGGGGTTTTCCCCCATGTACAGGTCTGCTGCCATTTGAAGTGCCCTAATCTAGTGACACCTGGGCACAATTGCCTGAATGTGGGTATGCAGCACCATTTATGATGCTCTAAGGAATTCTCTCTGGCCACTCTAGAAAGGCCAGTGGGGTCACATAGGCCTGCATCATAGCTAACTGCCTTGTGTAGACAACTTGTACAATCCAAGGCACCCATGAAGACCATTGTTTTTATGCACTTAAATTAAGCCCCAAAGAAACCTTTACATATATACATGGAAACATCTAAATAAAAGCATCTCAGGTTGGCACTAGTTTTTACTCAGGAAGTTTAATTATGGATATATAGAGGATAACTCATACAATATAAAGGAAAGAGACACAGTAGAAAAAGTGTATATCTAGAATATATGATATGTAGCCAGAACCTAGAGACTATTAATCGTATGTAAGCAGATGTACCAGATTCGCTAGAGATTAATATAAAATACAAAATTGACAGTCTTAAGTGCTAGGAGCTTTGCAGGAGTTATGGGATTGAAACAGAAGAAATGCAATACTGTCAGAAATGCAACAAAATGGTAGATAAGAAAGACACAAAAAGTTATGAGACTTTTGAAAATCGTTAATCTTCATAAAATGCATTGAAGACCACCAAATAGGGAGCTTATATAAAGGAAAGGAAAAGAGTGTCTCCCTATGGACTTTGCTGTTTTATAATTTGTTTAATTAAAAATTAAATACAAAATGGCAAATAAGTTCTGGCAGGAACTGAAGAAACCATGGGGCATGAAAATATAAGCATAAAAGCAATTATTGGCTGTGCACTAGAATCTCATGATGTATTATCACAGCAGTTCAGTGCACACTGTATATAGGCACACTGAATATAAACATGACAGAAAGCAACCTTGATGGGAATGCTTGCAATACTGAAGAAGGTGATAAAATTCTGAATTCACTTACAACAGTCTAAGTTAGAGATACATTAGTAGTTATGTTCCCATTGAGATCTCAGGTAATGGGAAGAAATAACAATAATATATAGTTTTTATGTGGGATGATCCAAATGCCTTTGACTTTGCTAGAGCTAAGCAGTGAGCATGTATTTAACTTCAAAGTCATTGACTTCATAGATATTTCAACAGAGATAAATCTCACCTTTTAGAGAAAATAAGCTATGGATTTTACAAGTGATTCATGTATTTGGCTTATGACTTTTCACTGGACTAGATTATATGCTTTAGAAGATCACCAAACATGATTTATCATCTTTAAGTGATTTTGCATCTACACATCCTTTACTGAATAGATCAAATGATTAATTACCACTACCGTTTAAAAAAAAATTAAAAGTAGGTTGATAGTTAGCTAGTACAGTACCTCAAATACAATCAGTAGATTAAAGTCTTCATTGCCAGTTAGGTAGGTTACAATGAGGACTTCAGGTAAAAGAAGTACAGTAATTTTTCAGATTGACACATGGCAAAAATGCATTTGGCTGTTAAATTATTTGGAGTCTTTTTTTTATTGACCCTGTATAGAGGTCATATATGTTCTGAAATTCAAAAAATATGAGGAACCTGAGCTTCTGTCATAAGTTGGACCTACAGATACTCAGCCTTTTTTTACTGTTAAGAAGTCTAAATAAACACTCAGAATCCTAACTGCACTTATCCTTGCTTGAAATGTTGGTTGTACATGTATACTAAATATTGGAAACTATTCTTGTGTATTGTTTCATACAGATGAAGAAACACCTTCAGCCATTGTGAAAAATACATCTGAGAATGTACTGATTAGAGCAGCTAACACAAGGATGAACCAGCTAACAAGTCAGCCAGATGAAGAATGGAGTGCCTAAGTCAGACAAGACGACATTTGAGAGAGTGCTGCGTCTGAAACACTGGATCATTACTATTTTTTTATTTGAAGTAGTAGAAAAAAGGTTTCTGGTAATCCTTGAAGACCATACCTGACAGTACTAGCTTCTGTCCCAGTTTGCAAGCCTCTGCAGACACATTATGAATAGCATACTGCAAAGCTTGCTCCAGAAGATACCATGAACAAACAAATGAGCTAGAACTTGCTTTAGGGTGTTTGATTGAAGGCAGTGGCAGTTGTGTTTAATTTTCAGTGACAGGATTTGTCTTTAGTTGAAAGTAATCTACCTTACCCAGAGACATAAAGCCAGACTGGCATAAATTTATGAGATAAATTCATATGGCTATTTGTGTGAGATGAGAATTTATCTAAATATTGTGTGTTCACCAGTTCCAGACCTTTTTTCATTGTTTGAGTCTAAAAGTTGGGTTTTTTATTTACCCATAACATAAAGAAACCTCCTGAGATTATTTCAGTTGATTCTGTTTACAACAGAACCAGTTTGTTCTAGATTAGCAAGTAATTTAATCAGTGTCTCCAAGCTCTTAGTGACTTAAAGATTTTTAAATCAATATTTAATAAAGATAATGCTTAGTATGCCCCACACAGAGTGGTCCTGTCTGCCTTTTGTAATAGCAACATGCTGCTCTCCTCCATCTCCAGTAGCTGCATTCAGAAATGAACTCATTTAACAGTGAAGCATTATGAATTACTCTCAACTGGTTTTGCAAAACTAATTCAAGTGTGAGAAGAGACTTTTCTTCCCTGAAGTGTAACCTTCCCCCGACCCATCTTTTCTTCTTGCAGAGAAGAAAATAGTTGTTTTCTCTGTGAAGAAGAAATGTGTTCTTTGAGGAACTGAAGAGCCACACACACAGACACAGAGGGGGAGAGTGCACCTATTGTGCTGTTCAGACAATCAGACGACTAACATTCTGCTTCCCCTATGTCAGCTAACCTGGATTTTTTTTTTCTTAACCTAAATCAAGCACTAGTACAGTTTCTGCTTTGTGTGTACACCCAGCAGAATAAAGTGGAAATAGAAAACAGAAGTTTTCAAAGTCTGGACTACAGCTGTATTCGAACCGTGCACTCAGAACTAGGTATTTTCCTTTCTTGTAGGAAATACAAGGGAAAACATGCAAGAAAGCCATTTCCTCTCAAATTAACTATGAAAAGCTCTACTTTTGAAAGGTGATGGGCAGGGGAAGAAAAAAGGAAAACACAGACTATTTGGGCATGATTTTTTTATACATTTTGTCAAGAAACTGAAGTGCTTTTGTTTAATATCAAATTATTTTTAATTGTGTCTGAAATAATACAGGTTTGAAGCAGTAATTTTACAAACAAAAAATTAATATTCACCCTTAAGAGTCACAGATTATCAATATAGATGATATCTACAATAGTTATCTACCACTACCTAGTCATTGTCCTAATTTATATCATATATCATTTAATTTTCTGAATTCACTACTATTTAAACAAAACACAGTTCAAATTTTGTAATATTTTGTTTCTTAAAAGTCTCAGTTTTCCATCAAAAATAATTTCATAGGAAAATTTCTTCCCAGACCTGTTTAGGAATATGATATACAGATAGATTTTAAATTTTAAAAATGAAAATACTTGAAAAAGCAGAAGGATTTGTCTTTAGACAGAATCTTGAACTTAATATATACCAAATGGCATTCTCCACAAGGACTAATAATTCTTCACTAATGCCCTCATGTAGATGCTATACTAAATCCTAAACCAGGCCTGGCACTTTATTACTTTTTAGGAGTTATAATAATATCTTTTGATTTTTTTTCTGGAAATAGGTTCTTTAAATATTTGTTTCTGCTATGTGATGAATAAAAGTATATCAGCTTTATAGCCCATAAAATTCTGAAAATCTCTCCAGGTAATTGTAATCTAGTATATACCACACAGAGTTTGATAAAAGAAAGCAAAAACCTCTGTGAAACCTGCAAGATCAAGTATCTGTTGTGTCAAGGGGTGTTTTAATATAACTAGTTTTCTGGATTCTTGTCTATTCTGTAATTTGGAGGCTAAAAGTCTGGTGATCCCATCACTGTGTTCATAGAGTTGTTGATGGATGTATGTAAATTACTTATTTATTTCATCAACAGGCAGCTTGCTGAGGGCCTCTGCAAATTAGCAAAGCCTCATGTTAGTTTATTGTGAATTCAAGGTTGTTTTCCTTCACGTTGTTCCTCTTTTTTTTCTCTCCTTTATTTTTTCTCGCCATCCCCTGTCCCAAGGCAACTCTACATTCCTTATTATTTTTCTTATGAATTTATATATTTGTACATACCATATTGAAGTAAATTTTTTGTCACCTTTCCCCCCTACTTTTCAATAATCTTCTCCTCTCTTTTTCATACTATGTTTCAAAAAAATTTATTTAGGAGAGAGATGGAAGGGGAAAGGCTTTTTTTCTAAGGTCTGAGGAAGAGCTATAAGCTTTCTTCTACCCACAGGCAGAGGTAATGAATGTGTGTCACATTATCAGGAATATAACATGATGAGTAAAGGACAGATGCACCATGGAAGGGACAAGAGAGTCTTCTTATGTTTAGTACAGAAGAAGCAGCATACAAACTGTCCCATTTATGCTTATTTTAACCTCTGCTTTCATATATCACTGGTATTATTGACGAAAGCTTCTTTTCTACTTTTCCAGTTAATGGAAACAGCTATCTTCAAAGATTCAGAGTATAAAACTAGAAGAGATTGAATAGTCTGTGCTTCTGCATGATACAGGCCGTTATAAAGACTATGAATTAGCGTTCATTTGAAGTAGAGCATATGTCTTAGGAACACAGCCACTATTGATTTAAAAATTTCTAGTGATGGAAAATCTACACTAGCCTTTAATAAGTTCTTCCCATGTTAAATTGTCCTGTTTGTTAAATACATAGACTTTATTTCTAGTCTGAATTTGTATTTGGCCTTCTAGGCACTGTGACTTGGTATATGTGTTCATTCTCTACTAAGACAGGGCACCTTATCTCACAGGCACAGTCTGGGCAGCATGTTAAGTGTTTCCACTCCCTCCACAGCAAATAGAAGGAATTCTGTGTTTCCGAAGGGAGAAACGGATGTCCTAAGCAAGTAACTTCCCAGGGCTAACCAAAGGGAATCAGCCATGAGGAGCTGCCAACCACCTTTCTGCAAAATACTTTCAAACTTACAGGACACGTTCAGAATATGCTAAATACGTCTTTAAGTCCTTTTATCCTTGAAGGTGTTTGAGTCTTCCCATTTTACATCTTTTCCAGCTGGGCAGACTGCACAGCAATGAGAATGCACATAAGTAGATGATACACTTCCTTTCTCCTGTGGAAATTGCTCCACTTTGTAGGGATAAATACAACAGCTGAAAGAGAACAATTTTATTGTACCATTGCTTATTGCATAGCGAGACCAGAGATCAAATCTGTCCTATCTTAGCTGAACTGTCAGTACACAGAGTAACATAATTGTTTCACTGAATCTAATAATAAATCATGTTTTTATTTTCCATATGAAAAATTAAATGAGAAGGGCAGAAAGTGTCAAATTCCAAAATCGATCCATGACTTGGAAACTTGGCTGCTATGAAATTTACTGTTAAACCTAAGTAATTATTCTACCTACAGTGCATGTTCTTTCAAAGGGGACATTGAGGAATCCAACTTCAGTCCGTTGCAAACTACTCTATATAGGTGCTAACCTTCAAAATAGAGAAAGGTTAGCGAGAAAAGGTTAGGTTTTCCTTACATTGGGAAGAACAATGGTTTAGCCTTTGTTGTTTTGTTTTGTTTTTTAAATTCATGCCATTCTCTGAAGCCATGTGTAGGGTTTTAACAAGCACTCTGTCAAGAAAAATCTTTTGCAAGCCCTTCTTAAAGAGAAAAAGAACACCAATAAACCAACGAAAAAAAAAACAACCCACCTTACTTACAGTGCTGCTGTACTGGTCTAGTAAAAATTGTAGATTTGTTTCCAGGGAAGACTATACATTTCTAGACACCTTTAGCAAGCCAAGAACTTGATAATTTTAGTCATGGATGAAGAAATTGTTGGGATTCAGGGTTGTGAGGCTGATAGAAACTGAAGTCAGAGATGAGACTACTTCATGGGTAATATAGTCCAGATTACCACTATTTTGTCAACTTCAGAAAGACTGTAAGGTCCCCAGAGAATTGTAGTCCTTGGATATTTTGTCTGAAATTGAATTATGTTTATTATTTTTAAATGTTGTTTACTGCAACAATTGTGACAACCTTGACTGGCAGTCCCTTTTCTACTGAGGAAATCTGGTAATATTTAGCTAGCAATATTACATATATAGTCATGAGGTGAAGATACCTGCTGGAAAGGAAAATATATGAAAAATTCATGTGGACAACCCAGCAGAGAATGAATGAGTTACTGTAAGATCAGATTTGGTATTCCACCTCCAGTAAATAAACTGAATACAGAGATAAAGCAGTTTACTTCTGCATTAGTCTGTAGGATACTAGCAAGAAAAACTAAAATATTAAACTTCTTCCTTCTGGTTGTTGTTTCATGCATCTGCAGCAAGCTACTTTGTTCCCCAAGGGGGAATGTACTAAAGTTATCACATTCATCTTCCCATCCGTCAACTTACCTCATCAGTAGAAATTCCTTGCTTTCAGCATTTAGGTCATCCTACTCTTTTCAGTCCATCCATCTTTTTCTCCTTTTCAGCTCTCATCCTAAGTAAATTTCTAAATAGTTTTTCAAATTTTAGAGCCGCAACCTTTAGAAGACAAAGTGGTCACAAAAGAAATGAAAGAATAAACCTTAAATTCTTACAAACTTTAGTTAAGAGAATAGGCTTTGCCTCTGTTCCCATATTCTCTATTTCTCAAGCCAAATACTTAAAAGCACTGTATATTCTTGTCACTAAAAATGACCTCTGCAACCCTGCTTCCCCATTGTTGAAGCTCCATGACAGAGCTGACACAAAGACAGGGAGGCTGGAAGCTTGTTCCCAAGCCAACCAAGCTGTTTGCTTGGTCATGCATAATGAACCATTGATGATTAGCCTCTAAGTCTGCACCATAAAAGTAACAGCAACATAATTCAGAAGAGAAGAACACTAGTTTTTACATTTATCAATTCCTTTTAACACTAAGGAATATTAAGATACCATTGAAATTATCTCACAATTCTTGTTGGTTTGTGTTATTTTTTTCCATTGTAATGCCCAAGCCAGATCTGGAACAGACCAGGACTTGCTTTTTACCATAACTGTTACCTTTCTTTTGTTCCTTTTATCTCCTCCTAATAGGAGCAACGCAGATGAATGCAGAAATGAGTTAAAAAAATGTTGAAAGGAATGGAAATATTCCTGGTGAAAAAATTCACCTGACAAAATAAACAAGGCTGAGAATTTTGGCTGAGTAACTTGGGTATAACATCACACCTACAGAGCTATTCTGCCTTAAAAGCTTTACCTGAAGTGTATTACGTGGGCATACTTCCTTAGGTCAGCATTAGCCCAGGTATCTTTATATCAAAATGTGTAATGTAGCCATGCCATAGACTCAACAGTTATGAAGTGAATACAGATTTTTATTATAATAGAGTTACCATTATTTTACTCAAAGGCTAAGACATTTTATCCCAAGTTCATCCCACATCAAGCTCTTCTGGATGAAATATAATCCTCAGAAAGTACTGGTTTGTAATGGAAATGCTGACAGGCCCTTAGCTATAGAAGCTGTACCTTGCTGTTCTACAAGGTCCCTAACTGAATTTTTATTCTCTAATTCAATGAGAGGATTTTGCTTCCAAATCACTTTTAAAATCCTCCAGCTGTGCTATTTCTTAGTTTATGATAGCTACATTACTTTTCAATTAAATTATTCCAATGTTCATATATTTTCTATATTAAATTGTAGTTATATCTACACTTTTCAAATATATTGAGATCTGCCCACCTCTCTCATTTTCCCTCGTAACTACCCAAGTGTAGGAGTTTTATATCATATTTAAGGCTAGTGGTGACATAAGCTTTAAAGTTTCTGTTTTATTTTATCAGTCTCTCCCCAAAAAAACTTAGTAGACCTTGTTATGTTCTCTCAGGAGTAACAGCAGCGAATATAGCAAATATATTCAGATACGCCATTTTAAGTATGAGGCAAGAGAGACAGAGAATATGTGTCACAGCATGCTGTTGGCATCTCACTATAGCAACTTCAAACAAATGTGCTAATTTGATACATGCCACCTCTTCTAAACAATGTGGTCATTTGAGATACAGTGACCTGAACAGAGATATCTAATGTTCTTATTTAAGTGAGATGAAGTTTCTCAGTTGTCCTCCAGATACTAGTCGAGAATGATGCCATCTTGTATTGTATGCGCCAGCCCTGCATGGATGCCTGAGATCTTCTAAACGGCACTAGATACCCATTCTGACTATGCTGCTACTTCTTAGCGGCCCTGGGGCCACCTTTAAAGAGTAGATTCATCTTCTCTCTGTGGAGCAAAGCTGAAGTAAGCCTGAAGCAAACCCCAGGTTCTTTCCAGAACGTAGGGGCACACATACAGTAGAGCACACTGCAGCACTAACATGCCAGCAGGACCATTTGGAAAAGTTCTCTATAGTCAATCTTCACGCTGTCCACAGGGCAGACATATGGACAGAAGGTAAGCAATATGTAGACCATGGACTGCCTGAAGCCAATCTAGAGCAGAGTAAAAAATACCCATTGACAAAATCCAAAAGAATTTTTAGGCAAATGAATCTCCATCTTGTTCACTGTCCTTTTGGCAATGTTTCCTAGGAGAGTTTTCTGACTACTGTGTGCTTTGTAGAAGTAGGTTGCCACACTGAAGATTGGGAGCACACCACTGCCATTATAATTTCGAATGAAGCTTGTTCTGCTTCATTATCTTGTGATATCAGGACAGTTGTTGTGTCTCAGAGCGTGACTGTCATTAGCAGTGTATTTTGGGGTGGATGTGAGCTTAGATTCCAGGAGTCTAGGCAGTTTGAGGAGATTTCTGAGGTCATCCCCTTGGATTTAGATATCTGATTTACATATAAATTTAACTTGAAGTATATAGGTGTTATTTTGGCTTTCAGTCTATGTCCTAAACTAAAATTATAGGGAATATGCTGTAATGTTAGCAAAATAGCATAGGAGAATATATGCCAGAGCTTAGAATCAAGGTTGTATTCTTAACTTTAATTTTGGTGGTTTAAAGCAAGATTTATCTCCTTAATTTAAACAAGGGAGGGAGGATTTCCTCAGAGATTAAAATGCTTATTTTAAAATGTCTGTATATACATTTCTAGGAGGACATGAGGGGCAGGATTCAGCTTCCTGAACATAAGCACCCACTTTTGTACTACCACCATGGGATATATTACATGGCCTCCAGCTGTCAAACCAGAATACCGATGGTCTGTAATTTGTGCATCAGAGCTGCCATGTCCACATGGTGCTCAGTCACCCAAGGGCATCTCAGGAACTAAATCACCTCCTACTTATCTTCTTTGGTCTAAGATCAATCACTCGCCAAACTTTACTGATTTCAATTACTGGAGTTCAGACTTCTAGTACTTGTTGACACTTAATAGTGGTGGACACCCAAATGTAGATATCTCAATCTCCAATGAAAGCCTACCATAAGGATTCACAGTTGCTTTGTTATGAGATCCTTGTTTTGTGACCTAATAATCTAGACCCACTTTTTAATGAAGAGGGGAATGATAATTTCTAGAGGGCAATTCATTTAACTTAGTGTGGTGGGTCAACCTTGAGTGGATGCCAGGTGCCCACCAAGCTGCTCTGTCACTTCCTTCCTCAGCAGGATAAGACAGGGGAGAAAATAAGATAGAAAAAACCTTGTGGGTGAAGATAAAGGCAGATTAATAAAGCACAAGCAAAGGCCATGCATGGAAGCAAAGGGAAACAAAAATTTATTCTCTACTTCCCATCAGCAGGTGATGTCCAGACACTTTCTGGGAAGTAGGGCTTCAGTACGCATAGCAGTTGCTCTGGAAGACAAACATCGTAATAATGAATCCCCGCTCCCCCCCCCCCGCCCCTTTCCTCTTAGCTTTTATTGCTGAGGAAATGTCATGATATGGAATATCCCTTTGGTCAGCTGGGGTCAGCTGTCTCAGCTTTTTCCCCTCCTAGGACCTTGCCCACCTCCAGCCTATTGGTGAGGACGGACTATTGGAGAGGCAGCCTAGATGCTGTGCAAGCACTGCTCAGCAGTAACCAAAACACGGGGGTGCTGTCAACACCCTTCTAGCTACTGACACAAAGCACAGCACTATGAGGGCTGCTATAGGGAAAATTAACTCCATCTCAGCCAGACCCAATACAGTTAGCTGTCTATTTTAAGAATGGAATATCCCCATTGGATATTTCCTGACTAGCTAAGAAACAGAAGTCTTCAAAGTAGCTAAGATTAAGGTCAGATGTTACCTACCCTGCCTTACTTCTAAATCAGCCCTTTTAAATTATGAGGAAAAAAGAGAATTCTACAATGAATAAGGCGCTGGATATTATTTTTTAATTAGCAAGGAGTACATATTTGTCTTCATCAAATTGTTCCCTCATTTCATAGATGTGGATTTACAAACATTCAAACTTTGGGAGCTTTGAAATAGCCTCTAATCAAAGCAAATGAGATATACACAGTTTGATGCAAAGCAAACACCAGACTGCTTAAACTGACTTTAGGCTATTGCCATAGTCTTTGCAGTTTCTGAAGCTGAAGTCCGGGCAGGAAGATGATTGTACTAGTGGAAACCATTATATAACGTACTGTTGAATATACCTATCCAAAAAGTCATAAGCTTTAGGCAACCCACAGAAGATAGTTTTAGATTAAAATGCAGGACATGAGGTAAAAAAGAGCAGACATCTGTCCATCTGTATTCCTGTTTTCACTTTGTGTAAGTCTTACTGCGCTGATCTGTCTCCTGCCTTTCTCCTTGCAAATGGACACAGTTGGCCGCCACCATCTCCAGCATGCATTTATAGCATTTCCGCGATATATAGTGTAATCCACCGATAGGTGGATTGTCAGCTCCTTTATGTGCTACATTTTCCTTATCTCCCTGGATGATTCCAGACCTGAGGGATTCAGCTAATCTACATCTTGGGGAGACTTTATGGACTGTGTGGGAAGGGAGCAGATACACCTGTAATTTCACTAGTGTCCTTTGTCTGATAGGAGCACTAGTTCATAATGACAGTGAATTTTCTGATAGCTTCAGTGATCTTTTCCCTGAAGGTCTTACACAGCTGAGTATATTAAACACACTCTCACACCTACAGTAACTTGCTTCCTTCATCCATCTCGTCTTCTCTAGAGGGATTTTTTTTCACTTTGATATGTTGCTCACCTTGTTACCACTCATCTTGTCGGCTATTTCCTCTGTGGTTTCAGACATTTTATGCATGGCTGCTTATGTCTTGTTTTCAGATTCTTTCTGCCTAGGCCTGGAATAATTTTTGTCGATTCAATACTACACTCCATTTCCCATATATAAAAGTTTAAATTCATTTTTGCAGTATCTTCCCACCTACTTTCCCACACTGCCTAGGCTTAAACATTGTGGGAGCGGTACTAAGAGTGGGGGTGGAGAGGAAGACTTTAGTGAAGGAGAGATAAATGAAACAGCCACATGAAACACAGAGTGCGTGGCAGGTTCATTTCTTCAGTACAGCTAATGATGTCTAGGGCAGCCTGACTCAAAGCCTACTGAAATAAACTATAAAATACAGTCACTTTTTTGCAGTTTTGGCCCCCTTGAGACCTGATTCCCAGAACTGGAGAATAATTAAGTGGCATGAGGTAAATATTGAGATGGGCGTGTAGTGCAGTTGGCTTCACAATGAGGACACAGAAGACTATCATTAACAAGTAGAAGCAATCTCCCACTCTCAGGCCCTCACACTACAAGGGAATTTGAACCATCTGAACATCTGTGGATAGGCAACGTGGAACTGGATAGATGGTTCAGGAGGCTCCTAGATCACACTGGTGGCAATTTCTTTATGGGAATGCTTGAGGCATCAACCAGGGGTAATGCTGAACTTAACCAGCTGCTTACAAATGAGGACAACCATGGTGACAGTGGTCATGGACAACATCTTCAAACTGAGTTGAAATGAAGAGGAAGGCTGGAGGCTGGGCAGCAGCAGCATTAGGACTCTGGCCTTTAGAAGAGCAGGCTTCAGCTTGTGTAGGGAATTGCTATGCAGAATATCCCGGGAAGGCACTATGAGTAGAGATGGTACCAGGCAGAGCTGCTGTGGGTTTTTTTTAGGAATAAGCCATCCTGTTATACAGACGGACTGAGAATTTTAGCAGAAGACTAAAATAAAACTTTTTGTGAACGGATACATAGAAAGGCAGCACACAAAAGGTGGTTAAAAAAAAGGCAGCAGAAAAGGGGCATAAAAGCTCACTCTAGCAGA
This sequence comes from Phalacrocorax carbo, assembly GCF_963921805.1. Taxonomy (NCBI): domain Eukaryota; kingdom Metazoa; phylum Chordata; class Aves; order Suliformes; family Phalacrocoracidae; genus Phalacrocorax; species Phalacrocorax carbo. The sequence goes on from NC_087515.1 coordinate 120,284,969, forward strand.
GAAGTTGGATTAGTGCCCTCTCTCTTAACCTTTTCTTCCACTGCAACTGTATTATAGAGCATTGTAAGTGGGATCAGGCAGAGTAATGTGGAAAGGGTGCCTCTGAGTAGAAGTCGAAAAAGCCAAATAAGTGTAGGAAAGGGAGAAAACAGGGAGCTTTCATCATGCCAGACATGCAGTACTTTTCCTCTTAAACTTTGCCATAAGTTCTAGTCTAATACATATTTGCATTAATGAGAATCTGTCCATTGGCTTCACTGGCTTTGGTTTCAGATCCCTGTGTCTAAGGACTGTACATGATAAGGCAGGAAATGAGCAATCAGGCAATGGAATTTTCTGAAACCAGCAAGATGTATTTGCCTAGCCAGGCTTTGGTCTCTGTTTCCCCATGTCATATCTGCACCTTTTCAGTTCATTTTCCTTTCCGCATTTTCACAGTCCTGACATAAAACTTTTAGGAAATACATGGTAGTCTGGAATTAAGGTGTGACAGCAAGAGTACCCATTATTCTATTAGAATGTTATTCTAACAATCAATATTCTATTAGGAAAAAGCTTTTTGATTACTGCAAATTTCAAGGATTAATCAAGTTTTAGCACATCACCTGCACCATTAGCCTTAAGCACTATGAAAATCTTTTGCATAATCTACTGAACGTAGACCCAAGTTAGTTAAAGGGAATTTTTCTTTCCAATATCACATAATCATATTTAGGAAATTTGAATTTGCAGTTCTAAGATTTTCCACTGCTGTGATTCACAAACAGATTGACCAGGACATACCTCTCTTCTATAATAATTACTATCCCTCTATAAAGACTATTCTGCATCAAAGGTTATTGCTTAAAAATATTTCTAGTAGGCTCAGGAGAAAGCTGGAAGTGTGTAATCCCTCGTTTTCATGAAGACAAATTGTATTTTAAAATTCTCCTAATGAAGCAGCATTCATCAGCCCTCCTTCATCTATCTTTTCAGAGTGAGTTTCAGTGCACAGATAAGAAGATTAATGCCTCTGAACTTTCCAACACTTTTTGTGCAGTTATAGTAGTACCCCAGTGAGATGAATTAAATCAGTATGGTTACCACTGAGTCCAGAAACATTTTTACATGTTACAATATTTGTCCCTTCTGCCTTTCTATTATAGATCAGTAAAAATAAAATAAAGCTATTTTGAATCTGATTGGAACTTTGAATCTCCTTCCAATACCTAAGGACTCTTAATGAGCAGAATGAGTCAGACAAAGATCATCAGTATAACGATTCTTCTAAGTTCATTTATGGGTGTGATTATACAAGTGTATATGGATATATGCATCCACCAGACAAGTATTTTTTAAAAATGCTTAGGGAGTTTGCATTCTTATTATACTGAAAGCGTAGAATTTTCATGAGGTGTGTCCTCAGCATCCTACCACAGAATCCACAATCAGAATCATTTGGATACTGAACACCTTGCCACGTGAATCTCATCTTTCTAGCCCCCTTATTATATGACCTCAGAGAGTCAAGCCCCCAGAGTTTCTGTTCAGACCAGAAAATGCCTTGATTACAGGTTTCAGCTGTTAAGTGCTGGAATGAACTCACTCATTCTGAGTAGCCTCTTATTCCACATGCCTTCCCATTGAGGTGAGCAAGGCTGGTGTAGCACAAAGGCATATCCAAAGTTAGTAAAGATACAAGAATCTAGCAAATGTGCCTACCAGAAGTAATGTTGATGGAAAGAGCTTGCAAAGAATATTAGGCTAAAATTACTTTCCAGCATATAAGAACTTTCTAATCAGAAACTAAATTATGTGTCAAACAGTAAGAATCACAGGATCACAGAATCACAGAATGGTGGGGGTTGGAAGGGACCTCTGGAGATCATCTTGTCCAACCCCCTGCCTGAGCAGGCACACCCAGAGCAGGGGCACAGGACCGCGTCCAGGCAGGGTGTGAATGTCTCCAGGGAAGGGACCCCACAGCCTCCCTGGGCAGCCTGTGCCCCTGCTCTGGCACCCACACAGGGAAGGGGTTTTTCCTCGTATTTAAGTGGAACTTCCTGTGTTCCAGCTTGTGCCCATCGCCCCTTGGCCTCTCATTGGGTGCTATTGAAAAGACCCTAGTCCCATCATCCTGACACCCACCCTTTAGATATTTATAGGTATTGATGAAATCTCCCCTCAGTCTTCTCTTCTCCAGGCTGAACAAATCCAAGCCTCTCAGCCTTTCCTTATAAGGGAGATGCTCCAGTCCCCTCATCATCTTGGTAGCTCTCCGCTGTAAGACATCAGAAAAAATAAAATCACATGGTTTGTCAGAAAAATCAAACCAAATTCAATTACAACTGTACTTCATAGACAGGATGTTTAAAAGAAAACACCTGTAGCAGTTCTTTTAGATCAAAATGTTTTGCAGAAGGTGTTTAGTAAATAGTTTTAAATAATACACATAGTTGAGAATATCAAAATCTGTTTAGACTTCCTGGTAATGCAAAAATGTAAGGAACAAAAAACAGTAGTATCTGTACCACAAAGCTGTGACAAATTCTTTATGTCATAAGATTCATACATGAAAGTACTCCAAACACTGTTAGAAATGGCATGAGGGTCAATCAGGTTTTTTTCAAGGCAGTGAAAATTCAAGGTAACATCAAAGAAAGCACCTAAGTAAAATCAGAACCAAGCCCCTGTTTTTTCATGTATGTGTATATATACATATGTATATATACACATCCACACATAAATGAATCAGGGCTCCAGCACAATGTGCCAAGACTATCAGTGACATATTACAGGATGGCTTTTTATCTATAACTTATCTCACTGAAAACAGCAGATTGACATGCCTGTTATTTCATAGAAGCATTCACATTTGTCATGCTTTTGGCTGGGATGGAGTTAATTTTCTTTAAAGTAGCTGGTACAGTGCTGTGTTTTGGATTTAGTATGAGAATAACGTTGATAATACGCTGATGTTTTAGTTGTTTCTAAGTAGAGCTTACACTAGTGAAGGACTTTTCCAACTTCCCGTGCTCTGCTGGGCACACAAGAAGCCGGGAGGGGAGGGGGCACAGCCAAGAGAGTTGATCCAAACAGGCCAAAGGAATATTCTATACCATATGAAGACATGTCCAGTATATTAACTGGGGGTAGTTGGCCAGGGGGGACAGCAATCGCAGAACAGGGACTGGCGGGGAGTTGGTCAGCAGGTGGTGAACAGTTGCATCACTTGTTTTTTCCCTGGGTTTCAATTCTTTCTCTCTTTCTTGTTGTATTCAATTACATTATTATTGTTACTATTATTTATTTTACTTATTAAAATTTTCTTATCTCACCTCATGAGTTTTCTTACTTTTGCCCTTCTGATTCCCTTCCCCATCCCACTGCTGTGGGGGGAATGAGCAAGCGGCTCTGTGGTGCCTGGTTGCTGGCTGGGGCTAAACCATGAGAACATTTTCCAAAATGCTCACACCTCCCTTTCTTTGATTTTTTTAGAATAAGCTTTAATTCAATTATTTTTGCATGACAAAGTAGTGGTCAGGAATATTTTCCTCCTTATACAACTAAATGAGTCAGATTATAGTTTGAATAGCTTTCAGATGACAGGGATAATTCTTATTACATCTTTAAGAACATCAGAAAGACTTTTTAATACATATATTGGTACATAAGACAAAAGCCGAAATTCACACCAACCTAATTTTTCATATTCTTATTATTGCACAACAGTTCAAGACAGACAGCAAAAAGTAATGGATCATCATTATCATTTATTTCTACTAGCAGAGTTGACAATGGATGGAGACTTAACCATAGTACACACTGAACAAACTTAAACTCTCTTCCAAAAATACTTATTTTTTATATATATATGTATATGCATTCCTAAAGCTGCCAGTGAATTTGCTGTGTGGCATTAATGTCATTCCATTAGGAGTATCTTCATAGTTTTTTTAAAATTCCTCATAGACATAGATACTACTACTCCCATTTGGAAGCAGTTTTGATTTGCCTCATATAGAGACACCAGTAATAAGAACAACTATGTACTTTAAAATTATAAGAATTATTCATTTACACTATGATCCTGCTTCAGGCCTCCAATCAGAAAAATGTATCCTTTGTAAATTTTGGGCAAACCCAAAGAGAAAAGATAGTCCTTGCCACAGAGAGCTCATGATCTACATGTAAAACAACAAAGGACAGATAAATATATTTGCGGATAGCAAGGTGAGTGGAAAGAAATGTTGTTTACCATGATATACAGCAGCTGAAAGTGTTGTAACGGATTTTTTTTTTTTGGTAGCTATTATGTTGGACTGGCTAAAAGAATGTCTCAGTGAAACAAAGAAGTTGTTTGTGGAGTTCTTCCAAATTTAGGTGGCAATAAGAAGGAAAGCAATTAAGGGTTTGATGAAAAACTTGAGTTTGGTCTAGAATACATGGCCTAGATGTTGTCTCTAAAGAAGCAAATGTTAAGGGTACACAGTAATAGTTCCCAAACATCCAGAGAAGTAGAGCAATCTTTCACTCTGTCCCCATAACCATGGCAGACAAGACAAGCAGTTGGCTTACTCCTACAGCAAATAGAAGTCAGGTTTCTGATATGAAGATATTAAAGGACAAAGCCATTTTACTGGACAGGCTTTTAATTCTTTATCTCTGGAGGTCTTTCAAACAGGCTAGGCCTAGTATAAGGACTTGAAGTCTCGTGATTGTTAGCCAGAAGTGATAGAGAGACTGAAAATACGAGTCTTGCAAGTAAACACCACTAACTTGTTTTTAATGTGTCTGAGAAGGGGGAGTTAGTGAAGGGTTAGAGGGAAAGTTGTAGCATGATCTCACCCATGTGATAGGAAAATCCCCTTTGCAGCAGAGAAAGCTGTGGGTATGGTGAGATTTTACTCCCTAGGGCGAGGGAAAGGGTGCTCAAGGATGTAACCCAAATAAGTGATCCAGCTGTATGTGGTTGCTATGTTTTGTTTTGGGATATCTGCATTAGCATAAAGATCTGCAAAATTATCTATCTAGTAGACAGCTCCTCATCAAATTTATTTCTGGGGATCCTCATTTGTGTTGTTTATTCCAAAAAAATATTGAAACTCAGCAAAATTTTCTGCATTCATTAGGCAGCAGGTCAGAGTAAATGATCAGAATTATCCCTCCTGGCATTAAAATTATTAAATCCTGAAGCATATGAATATATATTGCACTTAAAAAATGAGCCCAATATTCTAGTTTAAAACAAGCAAATGCAAATATGTGATGCATAGGGTTTAAGTCTAGCATTTTGCACTATAACTGTATAGCATACACACCAATATAATATACATGAAAAATTATGTTAATAAAAATACATATGTTATCCAAATGTCAATGTTTTATATGTACATATCTCTGATTGTGAGTGAGATGGAACGACAAAGCCTCCCAAGACATTACCTACTGCTAGTTTGAGCTAAAACAATTCCACCTTGAAAGTTCTCCAGGTGCTAAGAAGACACAGAAAGATAAACTATGCTTTTAAGAACTGACTACATCAAAGAGTGGTGAACAAAAGGTAGCGTCCTTTTAATTACACTGCCCTGTGTACGGCAATCTCCTTCCTGCTTCACCTTTGCTTATGAGAAGGGCAGTAGGCTTTTGATGATAGCTCATGTCATTGCTAGGTAATACATTTATTTAACTATATAAGAAGGAAACAAACAAGAGTCCATTCCCTCCTTCATTTTTGCCTTTTACCTGTAAAAGATAAGAGATAAGAGCATGCACCTGTCTAACTAGACCAAAAGATCAGGAAGTTTACAAAAAGCTGGAGAAACACTCTTCATTTCTTGAAAAATATCATTTGCCAAAGTATGAAGTTCTGCATATTGTTTGTATGTTGGGGTTTTGCCATTTGCTACTGGAAGTGGGATTCATCTCACCTAATGTTATGTCTCTAGTGCAAACCTCTGTACACTGAATTAGTTCTCCAGACTGTCTTTGTAGTCTGGGGAGAGAAATAGGCACTGCTTGATTATAATTTTTATCCTTCTCCTCCATATTTCTAAACTAGATAAAGAAAAATTACTGCCTAGAAATGCCTATTTCTCACTGTTGATTATCAAATGAGTCTGGACTGGCTGGTTCAAACATAGATGTCTACACTGTGGTCATGGTTGTTCTTTTCAATAACTGAGTTGTTAAGGGAAGAAAAGGATTTGCAGGGTCTGACAAAGCTTTACTGCAGTATTCTGAGCATTAGTAATCTGTGAAGATAATGAGTTTTTATTTTTCCTTCCACTTTCACTATTGTTATCTTTATAGACCTATTGGAATAATGAGCAGAGAAGTGAACAGAAAGTATAGGGTAAGTGGTATAAAAATCTGCAAAATAATATGCAAACTACCAAAATCTCGCTAATGCAGATAAAAGAGTAGGATCTCAAACCATACGGGAAAGCTATGAAGTATGTTAATAAGTATTTTGGGTCTACTGCGTTCACATATCAAAAGCCAATGTGAAACAGGAAGATGAGTTAGAATGGAAGAGTAAAAACTCAGAGAAAAGAGTATCATGAAATCCTTAAAAGGAAAGCTTTGATACCACTGAGATGCCAGTTATAACACAATGCTTAAACATACACAGATCTAATACTTACAATAATTAGATTATCCTGGGATATTTGATATATAATGGTCATAATACAAAGAGTCCATAACTTTAAAAATTCATCTTTAAGAATGCCAAATAATAAGATTATGTAATATTATTTGAAAACCATACAGAGAAGAGATACAGAAAGGCAAAATATGCGTAAACAGGGAGCAAATAGAAGGACAAAGATAAAGTGTAAGTAGCATAACATTATCATAATAATCCCATCATAATATATACCATAGAATCACTAAGAAGACAGAAGAGACTTGAAAAAGCAAAGTAATAAAACACAGCTGATTCACAATTGGTATCAGCCAGAAAGAAGTAAAAGCAAACATAGATGAGAAAAATGAAAAGAAGAGCAACAAAAGGGAAGCAGGTTTGAAAGTATAAAGTAATTTGTACAATAAATTACTACATAGCACAGTACAAAAAGTAGTAATCTATTTGAAATAAGTTATATAATCATAGAATCATTTAAGTTGGAAAGGACCATTAAGTCCAACCGTTAACCTAACACTGCCAAGTCCACCACTAAACCATGACTCTAAGCACCACATCTACATGTCTTTTAAATACCTCCAGGGATGGTGACTCAACTGCTTCCCTGGGCAGCCTGTTCAAATGCTTGACAACCCTTTGGGGAAGAAATTTCTCCTAATATCCTCCCCTGGTACAACTTGAGGCCATTTCCCCTTGTCCTATCACTTGTTACTTGGGAAGAGATAGAGACTTACTTTCAGGTAGTTTGAGAGACCAATAAGGTTTCCCGTGAGCCTCCTTTTCTCTAGATTATACAGCTCCAGTTTCCTCAGCTGGTCTCTATAGCACTTGTTCTCTAGACTCTCTCCAGTTTCAATGCTCTTTGGACATGCTGCAGCACCTCAATGCCTTTCTTGTAGTGAGGGGCCCAAAACTGAACACAGCATTTGAGGTGCGGTCCCACCAGTGCCAAGTACAAAGGGACAAAATCCAAAGTTCACCAATTGTAGAGGTTCCATAAAGAATGTCTCTCAAGAGAGAAATATAAGCTTCTCCAAAAGTGTTTACATCCCATTTGTTGTAGATACTTATTTAAGGATGGAACGAATTGGCATCTGAAAGTGCCAGTTGTTTTCACTTGACTGCTAGGGAGATCTAGTATCTTATAGTAGTGTTTTTAATATCATAAAGTCTGTTTATAATAGAGTAGTTTATAACAGATAACTACATTTTAGTCATCAAAGAGAAGTAAGAATAATCCTATTCTCATTGTGGGGTTAAAATATCCAGGGGTTTTGGTAAAGTCTAGTTTCCTTAATGGGCAGCTAATTTTAGTTGTTTAGGTTAGCCATAAACAATTGGTATTTTAGGGAATAGGAAAAGTAATTAAAAAGAAACCATAGGCAGTATCTGGAGAAGGACACAGGTTAATCCAAGTTAGAAGGGACCTTAGGACGTCTCTGGTGCAACCTGCTGTTCAAGGTAGGTTCAGCTGTGAGATCAGACCCCATTGTTCACAACTTTCTCCAGTAGAGCTTTGAATATTTCCAATGATGGAAACTGTACAGCCTCTTGGAGCAAGCTTTCTGGTCAATAGGTGGCATGTTTGGAGAAGAAGGACTTTTTATATTCCTATACAGGTATCTATTAAAGGTGACAAATACTTTAAAAAATAGTTGCTTATATTGATTAAACATTTTCTGTTTCTGTGTTGACATGTTGCTATTGATCTATGATAGGGATACGATACGGTTGAATTAGTGCTTACACACCTCAGTCAGGATAGAATATATTGTGCTAAAGAGAGAACTAATCAAGAATGTTGTCTTTAATAAGGAGCATAACCACTTAAAACTGGGGATGTGAGACATCATAAAAAAGGGGGAAAAAAGGGAAATTAAAATCAGTCTTAAACAGATAAACATAATGTGGAATGATAAAAATATAACAGTTGGGTGTTCTGTTATGAGAACTACAAGCCTTAAATTAACAACAAATACTCAAAGTAATCTGCAGCTGCTGTTCCTCATTTGAAAAAGTGGTCAATACAAAACATTTGTCCTTAAAATGCCAACATAAGTATAACTGGAAATACCTGTTAGGACAGTTCTATGTGTCCCAGTTGAGTCACAGGGTGCTCTGTTATCTGTGATCTGCTTCAGGGATCTGTCAGATACCAAACTCTTGATTCTGCATAGAAATTCATTGAAAATATAGATTTATTGTTCTACATATTTTATTAATTAATCTATATTACTAGAAAAATCATAAAACATGTATTAAAAATCAGAAGAATAACAGTTAATATCAAAACCTCAAAGTAACCTAAATATCAGATTGAGTCCAACATATTTAAATTATTAGGTCATTCAAGTGCTACATTATCATTTGAGAAGACAGAAACCTTATTTCACTATCAGCTATAAAAGTGATTGAATATTGTCAGCCTCAATTCTGAACAATATATATTTATAGCATTTCCAGCAAAATGTCTGGCTGCATGAGGGTCATATTACTGCCAAGTTTAAACTAATGCCAGATAAGGCAGCCTGCCCATATTATAACTCCTCATGTTATGCAGGTCCTTTGTTATACATGGGAAGACACATTGGTTGACTGTAGAATTCCTCCTGACTTGAAAACCTATGAATCTAATATAATACCTCTTCTCTTCCCTGTCAGAATAGGGTTTCAATACAACATTCCAATACAGATATCCCAAGGTAAGACAGATCATTACATTTCAAATCCATATGACAAATTTAGGTGAAAACAACATGAGTTCTCAAGATTGAACATACAGCTTCCAGTCCATGAAATATATGCATGTGTGATCCTTTAGAGAGCAAAGTTGTTTACCCAGGGGCTCTTTAAGTATATGAGGAAGTATCCTGTCAGCACTTTTCAGATAAATTCTGTAAGAAAAAAACATTCCCATGCATACACCCATCACCAATCACTTGTTGCATTAATGCAAGAATGCTGCTTGAGTCCTTATCCTGATAAGTGAGAGGGGAAACAAGACAGAAACAGTATTCACCAGTATGGTTGTCGTGACAAGGAGATATTAATAAGATTACACTCGGGGTTCACTGGCTTTTATGTTTAACAAGTAGATTCTGTGGCTCAGGGAGGTTTAGTTCTGTACAGGTGTCAAATATTAGATGTTTAATGCTCATGAAGTATTCACTGACATCTGTGTTGACAGACCCTCCTCAAGACTGACTGGGGCACAGGAGAACGTCCTTTTTCAGGCGTGGTGTGATAGGCTGAGTCCAACAAGTGGTTTATCAGCTCTGTCATAGACACTGCATTCAGTAACTTTAGTTCCTCTTGTTCTTTCCATTTTTAAGGATAGAAGTCTAGAACAGAAGCTCTTCTCATGGAGAAGAATCAACGTAAGACACAGTTATGAGAAAATGGTGTCCAGTTGTATTGTTTTCATGTAAAAGAAAAAAAAAATCCCCATTCCAATAACTAGGGGCTTGGGAATTCCACAGAGATATTTGAGGTGACAGTCTATAAATACAATCTTAGCCACAAGATGACTGTTAGAAAATAGCAACAGAAAAGTAGAAATAAAATTATCCAGAATACTTTAGTCAAACTTGTTCAGCTGTTCTCTGAGAGGGATAGTTCCTGCTTTGTATTTACCTTTAGATCCACATTTATTTTTGAGTATTTGGCAACTCAATTCTGTGTTTCAAAAAAATAAAGTTAAAATTAGCCAGAAAATTTGGATTTTAAATTGACCAAAGTAAAAAGGTTTTTATTCTTAAAAATCAAAAGTTGCATTGACAGTTTTTATGTGTGGACCTATCTACCTTATGGTATAAGGTACCTTTTGGAATTCTTATTCTGATTTTGTGTGAAAAGATTATCATAGTTGGTTCAGCTGCCACTTTTATGTGTGCAAAACAGAAGCAACTTAAATGAACCACATTTACACATGATTTGTTATCACTGTGAATGAGATCAAAATTTGATCTAAAAATTAAAATAGAAAAAACTCATCCAACTGACTAAAAATCAAAGGATATGATACCAGCTAAATCCATTGTTCTCGAAAGTCTAAAATTCAAATTGTTCTTTTTAGCAGGGAGGTAAATTCCAGATTTGGTTAATTTCTTTTTTTATTACTTTTTAATCTGATTAATACATTTTCATTTTTGTAAAGCCTAATAGATGGTTGATCTAATTTAAAGCTTATAAATTATACAGTTATATATAATGTAATTACTGTATATAAGTCTAATAGGCTTGTGATCTTTTTTAGAGATTCAAAGAGTTGTTCAGTTCAGTACCCTGTGGATGATTAATTTTCAGTGGTTATCTGGTCTAAAGTTGTGAATTGTTTAATATGAATTTGTAGTGTGGATCACCAGCCTTAATAAGTGGCAAAAGTGGTTCAATTAATTACCAATACCTCTTTAAAAGAGAACAAAAATTAAGACTCTTTAATGAAAGATAGAAATTATTTTTGCAGTGAAGGTTGCAGCTCCTATTAAAAAACAAACAAACAAACAAACAAGTAAACAAAAACAACAAAACCCCCCAAAAGTGGTTTATTCATTCAAAAAGGCAGGGAGACCCTGCTCTATCTTCTTTTAAATATCATGTTCCATGCTGTTTAGAGTATTCTTGCATCACTCACTATCTTCAGGATTCTTGACCATATGAAAAATGAAAAAAATAATTTAAAGAACCCATTTTTCTACAAAATACTTTGTTCTCTTGACTTACTAATGACTTCCCTTGAAAGACAGCAAAATCAACTTTTGTATCTGAGGGAATTTTGTTTTGTTACCAACTCTAAACCAAATCCTTCTTGAAATTACGCCATTAGCTGCATGGCAATAAGAATGGCATACTTGCCCTTTCACCCATAAGCCTGAAGCAAATGGTATACCAGGAATGCTCTTTTGATACACCAATGTGTGATCATGTCATTCAAAATGTACCTTCCAAGATTATTTTTGTTCAGGTGAACATAAGCAACTGGAACTGTGCCAAAACAATGAAGTTAAAACCTGCTTTCTTGCTAATACTTCCTCAGAGCCCTAGACCAGACATAATTATACTAGAGCTTTGTCTTTATTATTCAAAATAAGACACTTCACATTATCTGTTGAAAATGTAAGAATGTTTTGATGATCTTAATCTCTGGGAAAGCAAGTGAAAAATATTGGTGCCCAAGTTATCTTCTCCATACTATCTGTTGGAGAAAAATGGGCGACTAGAAATAGGCAAATAATACAAATCAACTCCTGGATAGGTGGCTGGTGTCAACATGAGGGTTTTGGCTTTTATGACAATGGGATGTTCTTCAACAACCATAGGCTGCTAGGGACAGATGGACTCCACCTGTCTGGGAGGGGCAAGGAATCTTTGGCAGCAGGCTGGCAAATTTGGTGAGGAGGGCTTTAAAATGAGGAACTCGGTGGGAGGGGGACAAACTGACAATGCCAATGCCATTACACACAATGGGGGAATAAGACAGGACAATCTGAGCAGTGATAAATGTTTCATGGCGGCCTCATGCGATGGCAACCAACACATCAACCACCTCAAGGGTCTGCATGGGTGTAGTCCGTCTTCATACACCCCTCCGGGAAAACCTGTGTGCTCAATCACCTCTCTGAAATGCCTGTACACCAATGCACACAGCATGGGGAATAAACAGGAGGAACTAGAGGTCTGTGTGCGGTCACAGGGCCATGATCTCATGCAGTCACAGACACATGGTGGGATAGCTCGCATGATGGGAATGTGGCCATGGATGGCTACAGGATTTTCAGGAAAGACAGGCCAGCAAGGCGAGGTGGGGGAGTTGCTCTTTATATGAGGGAGCAACTGGAATATATCAAGCTCTGCCTTGGAGTGGAAGGAGAACAAATTGAGGGCTTGTGGGTAAAAATTAAGGGACAGCCAATTATGGGTGACACTGTTGTGGGTGTTTGCTACAGGCCACCTGATAAAGAAGAGGCAGTTGACAAGGCCTTCTACAGACAGCTGGAAGCAGCCTCTCAATCGCAGGCCCTGGTCCTCATGGGGGACTTCAACCACCCTGGTATTTGCTGGAAAAACGATGCGGCGAGCTGCGTGCATGATTTGGAAGGTTCCTGTAGAGCATCGAGGACAACTTTTTGACGCAAGTGGTGGAGGAGTCAATGAGGCAAGATGTGCTGCTCGATTTTATCCTAACAAACAAGGAAGGGATGGTTAAGGATGTGAGAGTTGGGGGTAGCTTTGGCTGTATTGACCATGAGATGGTCGAGTTTAGGATCCTGCGAGGTAGAAGCAGGGCTATGAGTCGGGTTACAACCTTGGACTTCAACACGGCCAACTTTGGCCTCTTCAAAGATCTGCTAGCAGGAATCCGTAGGCTAGGGCTCTAGAAGGCAGGGGGGTCCAAGAGAGCTAGTCAGTGTTCAAGGACCATTTCCTCCAAGCTCAAGATCAGTGCACCGCCAGGAGAAATAAGTCAGGCAGAGGAGCCAGGAGACCCACATGGGTGACCAAACTGCTTCTACAGAAACTCAAATGGAAGAGTGAGGTTTACAGTATGTGGAAAAAGGGACTCGCCACTTGGGAGGAATATAAGAATGTTGTCAGGGTGGGCAGAGGTGTGATGAGAAAGGCCAAGGCCTACCTGGAACAAAATCTGGCACAGGATGTAAAGGATAACAAGAAGGGCTTTGGCTTCTTTAAATACATCAGCAGGAGACGGAAGACTGGGGATACAGTGGGCCCATGGCTGACCGAGAAAGGGGCCCTGGCGACGCAGGATGTAGAGAAGGTGGAGTTACTGAATGCCTTCTTTGCCTCGATCCTTACTGTTAAGACTGGCCCTCAGGCATCCCAGTCCGCATAGAAAAGAGGACAACTCTGGAGAAAGAAAGACTTACCATCGGTTGAGAAAGGCTGGGTCAAAGATCACCTACACAAACTGGATCTGCGCAAATCCATGGGCCCCCATGGGATACACCAATGAGTGCTGAGGGAGCTGGTGGATGTTCTTGCTAAGCCACTCATCATCATCTTTGAAAGGTCATTGAGGACAGAAGAGATGCCCGAGGACTGGACAAAAGCAAATGCCACTCCAAACTTCAGAAAGGGCAAGAAGGAGGTGGGAAACTATAGCCAGTCAGCCTCAACTCCATGCCTGGAAAGGTGATGGAACAGGTCATCCTAGAGGTCATCTCCAGGCATGGAAAGGGCAAGAACATTACCAGAAATAGTAAACATGCATTCACCAAGGAAAGGTCATCCTTGACCAACCTGATAGCCTTCAATGATGGCGTGACTGATGGGTCAACAAAGGGAGAGCAGTGGATGTTGTCTATCTTGAAGTCAGTAAGGCATTCAACAATGTCTCCCATAGCATCCTCACAGGCAAGCTAAGGAAGTGTGGGTTGGATGAGAAGACAGTGAGGTGGACAGAGAACTGGCTGAATGGCAGAGCTCAGAGGGTTGTGATCAGAGGATCAGAGTCTGGATGGAGGTCTGTCACTAGTGGTGTTCCCCAGGGGTCTGTGCTGGGTCCAGTCCTGTTCAACGTGTTCATCAATGACCTGGATGAAGGGACAGAGCGTAACCTCAGCCAGTTCGCTGAGGCTACCAAGCTCGGAGGAGCGGCTGATACACCAGGAGGCTGTGCTGCCATCCAATGAGACCTGGACAGGCTGGAGAGCTGGGTCGAGTGGAACCTGATGAAATTCAACAAAAGCAAGGGCAAGGTCCTGCACGTGGGGAGGAACAACCCCATGCACCAGTATAGGTTGGGGATAGATCTCCTGGAAAGCAATGAGCCAGCAATGAGCCAGCAATGTGCCCTTGTGGCCAAGAAGGCCGATGGTATCCTGGGCTGAATAAAAAGGAGTGTGGCCAGAAGGTCGACGGAGGTTATCCTCCCCCTCTACTCATAGAATCATACAATCATAGAATCATTAAGGTTGGAAAAGACCTCTAGGATCATCAAATTTAAACGTCAGCCCAACACTACCATGCTTCCTAAACCATGCCCTGAAGTGCTGCGGCTACATGTCTTTTAAATACCTCCAGGGATGATGACTCCACCACCTCTCTGGGCAGCCTGTTCCAATGCCTAACCCCTCTTTCAGTGAAGAAATTTTTTCTAATATCCAATCTAAACCTCCCCTGACACATCCTGAAGCTGTACTCTGCCCTACTGAAGCCACATATGGAGTACTGTGTCCAGTTCTAGGCTCTCCAGTTGAAGAAAGAGAGGGAACTACTGCAGAGAGTCTAGTGGAGAGCTACCAAGATGATCGGGGACTGGGGCATCTCTCTTATGAGGAAAAGCTGAGAGGTTTGCATTTGTTCAGCCTGGAGAAGAGAAGACTGAGGGGGATTTCATCAATGCTTGTAAAGATCTAAATGGTGCATGTCAAGAGGACAGGGCCAGACTGTTTTCAGTGGTGCCCAATGACAGGACAAGGGGCAATGGGCACAAGTTGGAACACAGGAAGTTCTACCTAAACATAAGAAAAAAACCTGTTTCCTGTGCGGGTGCCAGAGCAGTGGCACAGGCTGCCCAGGGAGGCTGTAGAATCTCCTTCCCTGGAGAATTGGAGACATTCAAACCCCACCTGGACATGTTCCTGTTCCCCGTGCTCTGGGTGTGCCTATCAAGCAGCGGGGTTGTATGAAATGCTCTCCAGAGGTCCCTTCCAACTCCTACCATTCTGTGATTCTGTTTTCTTTTACAAAATTAAAAAATATCTTAATAAAAATCACAATAAAACGTGCCAGAATTGGTACAATGAGAGAATGTAATTATTCATTTGTTTTCTATCAAAAGTTCATATTAAGATAAAAGAAAAAATCCCACACATACTTTAAAAGAGGTTGAACACTGTTACTAGCAGGCAAAACTATTCCAAAATTGCAAATTTTGTGATATAAACTTCAACAGCTGTAATTGTCATAGAAGACACTATTACAAAGTGCAATCTACCTGCAGTGACCAAAACTGGTGCCCCTGGATTTGAAATATAATGTTAAGAATTTAAGTACATGAAGTAGCAGTATACTTGATACAGCCAGTGGAGTGAGACAAAGATCCACTGTGTACTACTAACATTAACAGAGGGGAAAATTAACACAACAGGCTTCCAAAGGGTTTGTTAGTCATGGTATAGTAGATAAATTTTATAATGCTGTCTACTCCCAACCTTTGAAAATTTTCTTAAGAAGCTATGAGTTTTAGCTTATTCTCTTTACTTTTCCTTCTTATGATTAAAAACTGTAAAAGCAAGTATCTTCCACAAAAAATACCCAAAGAGGACATATCACCTTCCATTTACTCAGCACTATTCCTCAGTTTGTTTGCTAAAATGTGTTGACTTGAATGAAACAAATATATGGTGCCCAAAGTACTGATAACCTGCTAACAGTCATGCCAGCCTCGAATATGCTGATGACTTGCAAATCATTAGCCAAGTTTCTGAAAAGAATATATTGTTCACTTATGACTTATTGAACATCTATAGCGTAGCACAATAATCAAGCCTTTTTTTCTCAGCTATTGGAGACTTACATAATTAATGAAAACTGAGAGTCTTACCTCATAGCTATCCCCTGTATAAGAAGATGTAAAGAAGAAGGAAAAGCATATTTACTGAGAGTGCTGCACCCATGTAGAGTGCAATTTAGACATTCCCTAACTACATCTGTATTAGTTAATTCAATTATTTCAAGGACTGCTTCTCGGTCTCAATACCCAATGACGCTTTTAAGTCTCTGGGAATAGACGGAAGTTGAAGTACACATGTGAAAACATGACAAATCAAGATATTTTGGATTACTTTAGCTGTCACAAATCTGTATGTTTTCTGGCCTGATTTGTCCATTGAACCTTCACTTTTTTCAACATGTGTAAAAGGTCTCTCAGAACTCCAAGATCTCCCCAGCTTGCAGCTCCTTTTCTTCCCATCATGGATATACTCTGCCTTTTATGCTCCCAGGTTTCTTCACTTCACTGTAATTACCATTCCTTCAGCTCTCATTTGCCTTCTTTTTTCTTAGCCTGAGAAACTAATCACCTCTCCTTATAATTTTGAACCCCCTTTAAAAAGTGACCTCCTTATCTGCTTCAGCATTATCAAAATCTGTTTCAGTTCATCTACTGCTGGTTACCTGTCCCATGGGCAGAGGAGGTTATATGGTTAATAGTAATGCTCCTTTCAAGTACAATCAGATTTAAACAATCAAA
Organism: Phalacrocorax carbo; assembly: GCF_963921805.1. Classification (NCBI taxonomy): domain Eukaryota; kingdom Metazoa; phylum Chordata; class Aves; order Suliformes; family Phalacrocoracidae; genus Phalacrocorax; species Phalacrocorax carbo. Next base: position 120,301,813 of record NC_087515.1, read on the forward strand.
CCAACAGGGTTCAGCAGCCCTTCGGTTAGACAAAAGAAGGCAGACATATTTTTCTGTCAAAATTGAGCTTGTCATTTTCACAGAAATTTTGAAATTTTATTTCAGGTAAAAATCAACTGCTACTCAATGACTTTCATGATATTCAAAGAATCGACATATTACTTAAAAACAGGTCCTCTAAATGATCTATTACAACTCCATCTCTAGCTTGTCTGTTTTCTTAACATGAAACTGTGGAGATTAAAGTATTCAAACATAGACAATGCAACCTCTATCCACCTCCAGGATCTTAATATGAGCCTGCACTAGTGACAACAGGTTTTTCATTTTTCCTAAATATCTGTTTTGTGCCATATACCCTGCAAAAACTAAACTTTAATTCCTTTTTCTCTATTCAGCTTGCTGCTTTAAATATTTATTTCAGAAAACCACAACATTCATGCTTACCGGAAGTTCACTGAAGGCTTAACAACTGAATTGGTGTGAAGGACATTTCCCAAGGAAGATACTATGGAAAAGTTTGAAATACATTCATAGAGTTATCTCACTATTTGTTACATGTTATTTAAAATTAATTTTAAAAAACTATTTCTTTAAAGAAACACCCTAAATATTCAAATTAAATCTTAAGAAAAAAAATTATGTTCTGCTTGTTTTTCAATGTAATTTTGAAACCATTATTGAGCTCCTCTTGTTTTTGCAAAAACTTTTAACTTTGAGAAATTTACAGTATTAAAATTAAAAAATGTTTTAGTTTAGAAGTATGCATTTAGGAAGAAAATACATGAAAAAAATGAATACCTTATATATTTGAGGATTAATAAATACTTTCTTCCCTTTTCACCCAGAAGTTAATATTTCCTGTATTACAATCAATAAAACAGCCTGGACATCTTGTCAGGTAAACAAGTACTTATATTTAATAAATAACAAAACAGAAAATACCAAAGCTAAAGTTTGGGGCTACTTTTGGCCAGACATAACTGCCTCTATCTTTGTCAAAGAAAAAAAAAACAACTTTAAAATAGCTAACACCTTCCCAAAGGCAGAATAAAAAACAATCTGTCCAAAGAACATGTCTTCATCTCCTGAAAATACATTTACACCAGAATTAAAACTAGCATCCTTTTTTTCTGTTACCCTGTATGTCTATTTTACAATGACGAAGGTAATAACTGATTGATTTTGTCTTACTTTGACCAGACCCTGACAGAAATGGTGACTAGAGGTACAGGAGAGTGCTCAGAGGTAAAGGTCAGGCAGATATTAATTTTTTTTTTAAAGCTATGTTGCTAAGGGGATTAGTTTGAAAGACAGTTGCCTCCTCTATTTAAACAAATTATGTGCAATTACCAAATAAATGTGATATATCTTGTGCCCTCACAAAAAATAGACAGGTTACTCTCTTCAGAAAAAGCCAGTCCGAAGGGAACATCTGGGATGTCCACAGACCATCCAGCACCTTGGTGGAAAAAGCATCCATGTGAAAAAAGTGATGATAGTCTACTCATTTTTTTTAAAAAAGAATACATGTGCTTTATGTTCACTATCCCTGGGAAATGTGAAGTTGATTAAATAGGAGAGGTCTGTGGCAGAGTGGAGAACTTTGATCAACAAATGAAAGCAGCTGGTGAGTGCATTCATCCACATCGCCGTGCTGTGAAAGAAATTTGTAAAGTCAGCTCGAGGAGGAGTGTAGTCCTGGACAAATAGGTCTAATTCCAGGGTCTTGCTCTCTCTCAGAGGCCATGTAGGACAAATGGAATAAGTCAGGCAATGTGAGATTTAACATCAGTCTTGACTAGGTTTCTCAAGGATCTATCCTAAATGCTGTAGTGTTCAGTATCAGAATTAACAATTTGGGTCATAATAAACAACGAAGCTGCTTACTGAGTATGCAGATGTAAAAAAACTGAGACAGACTCTGAGTATGTTTCAGGTAAAATTATAGTTGAAAATTACTTTTTCAAAATGAAGGAATAACTTGGGGGGCTGGGGAGAGAATGGCAGGAGGAATCTTGACGTTCTATTTTCAGGCAGAGGATGGTGAACTGCTAATTAGTTAGCAGTTCTTCGAGAAACATCTGAAGGCTATAAGAGGGAAGCAGTCATCATATGACAGCAGACAGTAAATGCTCTATTAGCATTTATAAACTGCAGTATAGCTCTGATATAAAGCAAGAGGCAGGAAGTGGTGCTAAGCACTGAGAACACTTCAGTCTGAGCACTAGCTGGTTTCCAGCATTACACTTCAATAAGTCGACATAATTGAAGAGAAAAGCAAAAGACAGATCTAGAAAATACATAAACAACAAAAATCAAAACAACACAAGTTTGTTGAATCTGCAAAAAGAAGATGGAGATATATGATACAACCTGTTGAAATAAAGGAAGAGATAACCTGTGTGGAAAATCTATTGATCCTAAGATGAGCATGGAGAAAAAATTAGACTGGACATCAGGAAAAAACATTTTAATACTAATATTGATTCTTTAGGAATCTGTGGTGTTCCCATCATTAGGTGTCTTTTACAGGAAGCTTGAAAGCACCTATCATAAAAAAACCCCAGCAACAACTTCCCTTGCCTTGCATTCCTCTCTTCCCTGGATGATCCCTTGAATTCCTTTTCAGTCCTGTTTTTTAGTAATACTGTGACTTCAGAAGGCTTTCACAAAGATAATGGCACTTTATTGCTACCTAGCTTTTCAGCAGCTAAGTCTCATTAAATTTAATTCTATTTTGAAATTCATAAAGATAATTCTGATGCTCCCATGGGAATTTTACTATCTCCTAATCTTTTTTTCTGCAAATACCCTTTTATCAAAGGATTCCTACCCACACCTCCAGTTGTTCTCATGAGATATCTGTAACTGGTAATGTTGCAGAAACAAAATATTCTGAGGCAAAAGAGAAATAGGAAAGGCCATTCTGGAAGTCAGAATTAGGGTTACAGTATCTAGTATCAGGTATTAAGTATTAGGTACTGATTTAATTATCTCCAGTAATTGTAAATGTGCACCTGACTGCAGGTACTATAAATGATATGTGTCTCTAAGTAGGGTCTTGTTTAATTTTCTTCTTTTTTTTTTTCTGGTGTGTGTATGGTTTTTATTGACTGCATGTTTCATTGCCTACCTCAGCATGGGAGAATACTACAGCAGTCTGGCAAAAAATACACTTTTGAGCTCATATATGAACTGAATGCCTTCTCAGTGCTTGCAGCTGAATTCAATGGAAATTATTATGCACCTGTGATGATACAATCTGATAATTCATCAAGATCTTTGCTTCTTAGCTAGCTCATCAAAAGAGGATAATGTTTCTTTCCTCCCTCTTTTCCTCAGCTTTTTATTTCAACTCCAGTTTAGAATGTTAGCTCTAAAGGAAGAGAGATACAGTTTTGAAATTCATTGACATAAAGCAGGACTGAAGTGTATTTATGATGAAACATTTAAATGTGCATACATATATAAATATTGTGACTGAAAGACATCCATTTTTATTGTTCCTCCAGGCAAGTACTCACTGGGGCAACTCTTTTATCTCTCAGTTTAATAAACTTAATCTTTAACCCATCAGTCATAATATTATATAAGTGTGATAAAGATATATGTGTTGCAAATAGCGTAAGTCAGGAAACTAAGGCACATAAGACAAAGTTCTGGTGAAAACTTGTGTTAAGAAAGGATTCAGTGATTTGAAGGGATCTGTAAGCTATCTTGATTGGAGGAGTCAAAGATTTGTTAAGGTGGGAGAATCCCCTTTCACCCAGAGTTGTCATGGTTGGACCTTTGGTTACTGTAGTCAGCCAACACCAGCTGGTGGTGAATGCCAAAACCAAAGATTAAGCAAATTAACCTTAGGCAAATACAGAGATCCATCATGTTGTCATAACATCATGACCTATAAATGCCATTAAAAGCTAGAATATATTTGAACACCTGAGGATTGCTTTAACTTATGTAGGGCCTCATTTGATTAATCAGCATCCAGTTGTGAAGCAAAAAATTTTCCAGCCTTACTCATATTTATGTTCCTTTCATTGAACTGTACTCAACTGTGGTATTACAAACTGTTACACTCTAAGTTCAACTGACTTGATGAGGACCGTGAATTTATCTCAGTGGTAAGATTTAGAGTCTGCAGGTCATAGATCATCTCCAAAATTTTCTATGGCAGATGTGGATAGGTAATTGGGAAGTGTTAAATATCCAGGAGGACACAGAGGCTTTTTGGAAAACATGATGCTCTAGTACCTGAATCATAGAATCATAGAATCGTTAAGGTTGGAAAAGACCCTTAAGATCATCAAGTCCAATCACTAACCTATCACTGCCCTGTCTAACACTAAGCCATATCCTCAAGCACCACATCTACCCTTCTTTTAAATACCTCTAGGGGTGGAGACTCTACCACCTGCCCAGGCAGCCTGTTCCAATGCCTGACAACCTTTTCGGTGAAGAAGTTTTTCCTAATATCCAACCTAAACTTCTCCTGGAGCATCTTGAGGCCATTTCCTCTCATCCTATTGCTTGTTACTAGGGAGAAGAGTCTGACCCCCACCTCTCTACAACCTCCTTTCAAGTAGTTGTAGATAGCGATAAGGTCTCCCTTCAGCCTCCTCTTTTGCAGACCAAACAACCCCAGCTCCCTCAGCCGCTGCTCATAAAATTTGTTCTCTAGACCCTTCACCCACTTCGTTGCCCTTCTCTGGACACGCTCCAGCACCTCAATGTCCTTCTTGTAGTGAGGGGCCCAAAACTGAACACAGTACTCGAGGTGCAGCCCCACCAGTGCCGAGTACAGGGGCACCATCCCTGCCCTGCTCCTGCTGGCCACACTATTGCTGGTATAAGCCAGGATGCCGTTGGCCTTTTTTGGATGCCTGAGCACACTGCTGGCTCATGTTCAGCCGGCTGTCAACCAGCACCCCCAGGTCCTTTTCCTCCAGGCAGAGGAGGATGTAGGATTCATGTGAGTATGTGTGTGTTACACTCTAGGTTGTAAGGAAACTTTCATTGCTCATGGTATCTATAAAGCTACCATGTTTAGAACATTTCCAAATTTGTTTTATATACTCAATACGCTGTAAAGTTTGTTTTCAGGTTCACTGTCTATTGTGCACATGTAGACCCTAGCATTTTATGACAAACTGATAGTTGACCCAAAATAACCTTTCAATAGTTCAACCTGCTTCAGCACATTATTCTAGGAGTACCTGAGGTCTCAGAAAAAGACTGACTGCTATGTATTCTCAGCTGATTAAATATGCCTGGTATATTCATAGGATATTTTTGTTAATATACTCTATACTATATGGTCTTTTCAGTTAATCACATTTAAACAAAAATAAGGCAATTGCTCTTAATTTCTTTTTTTTTCCACTGGTTAGTTGCCTGAAAACCTTCAGTGTGTGACAAAAATATAATGCATTCATTAATAAAGCCATCCCTCCACAATGAGATTATAAGGTATCAGATCACACAGTGATTCCCTTCACCGTTATAAAGCCATACAAATGGCTGTTTTTTACAGGCTTGATTAGGGTGCCCCAAGGGACGCTGTGTCTCAGAGACAACTCTGGGAGACAGACTCACCCTTTGTTTCTTCTTGGCTTTTTGAAGGAATAAATTTGTTGCTTGCTGCCCACCTCAGCAACTAATTACAGCATGGCTGTGATTCTCTTGTGGTAGAGAAGAGGTGTTAACTCTTGGTTAATTCCTCACCAAGATTTTGAATACTAAACAGATTTCTGGTCCTCCAAGTACATGTAGTCGGTACAGAGCACAAGAGAAATTATATTCTCGCTTCATGCCCAATGTGGTCAAATTTTCTAAATAATACAACTGAAATGTTCAGTAAATGAGATTGCAAGGTCAGTAGTCTAGAGGGTGGAGTGAGCATTTTCCGTAAACCACCATGAGCAGAGATTGGCTGATGAAGTCCCACCGAGGTATGAGGGCCGGAAAGTTGGGTTGGAGGCAGAGAATGGGAGTGATTTCAGAAAAGACCAGTATATCCCAGATACAGAGAAGGGCAAAAGATTACACGATGGAACAAGTGCCTGCTTCTGTGGAGTGCACATACTCTTGTCAACCAGAGGGATATTTTAGGAAAACCACAAAAGCAGGTATTGCTTCTTACTCCGTGATGGGTCACAAGGCTGGAATTCTTAACATCAGAAATCAGACACTTTAATGAAGGAGGCATATGAATTGTGTAGAATTATGCAAAAAATTAAGTGGAAGGGACCTCTGGAAGTCACTTAGTCCAGCCTCCACTGAAAGGTGAGTGAATCTCCAGTTGTCTTAGATTGCTCGGTACTTTTTCCAGTCAGATTTTGAAAATCTCCAAGAGCGGAGGTTCAGCAGCCTGTCCTGACAAGCTCTTTTAATTCCTAACCTCTTGCATTGTGAAGAAAGAACTGATTCCCTTCCTGCAACTTGTGCTCCATATGTCTTGTCCATTCACTGTGCAGCTCTGAGAAAAGTCTGTCTCTCTCTCCATTATAAACTCCCTTTTAGGAAGACTGAAGTAAAACTTCATACACCATACCCTTTCCCATAACCTTTTTTCCAGGCTAGGACACTTCATGCCATGTAAAGACAACAAACAGTATAGAATGCAGCATTGATCCATAAGGAACTATTAACTTGGTACCAGTGGACTTTTTACTGCTGAGTTCGAAGCTTTGTTGTTGGTTGCCTCTAATCACAAATCTTTGAGCAAACCTGTCCAGCCAGTTTTCCACCTAACTTACGGTCTTCTTAGCTAAACATAATTCGTCATACAATGTCATGGTATACTGTGTCAAAATCCATGCTGACTGCTCCCAACCACCTTCACACCTTTCATATTCCTAGAAATTGCTTTCATGAGCCATATATAAGACCAAACACTACAGAGAAAGCATCTGAGCTGTTTCTCTTGTCACAACTCAAAAGCAAAGGGTTATTCACTGAAATAGATAACAGATTTAAACACGTCATATTCCATGTGTATCCTATTTAGATGGTGTAAAACATTGCCAAAGGATGCCGAACCCTGTGTCCCTACTGGAAGGGAGGATGCATGCCTTGCACCTTCTGCAGAAGGATGCAGAGCTTGGCCTTGTGCAAATACTGCATCAAGACAAGAAGTGAGTGTGCACTATTCTGCTTCACACCCTCCTTTCTTTAGGGTGGAAATCAACAAAAGAGAGGAGCTAAAGTTTGTTCCAGTGGATCCCCTCAGGTACACTGCTCTGCTCTGCAAGAAGTTGTCCATGATATGTGTCCAGGTTCAGTCTACCATTACACTTCTGCTCTTTAATGTCAACACAGTATCTGAACACAATAATAGATAGTAACGTGCACCCGCAAGAAGACACTTTTATCCAAGTATTTCCTTCCTCAATTGTGCAAATAAAACAAGTTCAAATGGGATTTATTTTTCTTAGGATATGGGTGTTTTTTCCCCTTAGAACCTTGATTTAGGATGGTCACAGTCCTTACTGAAAAGAGTTTTAAGTGTAGGCTAGGCTTTAGAAAAAAATTGCTTGCTTTTATTGATAAGAAGAGCCAAAGTTATACTTAATGCTAAAAAATGCTTTCAGAGCAGTTATAATCCTCAGTCCTGACAGATCAATGAAATCTTAACAGAATGAAGCCTTCCTGGGGACAGGCTCTAATGTATTTTCCTAAGTTTCTCAAATGGCCACTGCTAGAGAAAGAATATTGGATTAGGCAAGGTATTCCTATGTTCTTGTACTCCACTAACTGGTAGAGTAATCAGCAAGGAGTCTATAGATCTGGAGAGAAGGGACTTACTATCTTCCTTAAGGGATGATGCTATGGATGTGCTGATATATTTTCCTCCCTTGCAAATGTTGAACTTGAACATCACTCTTATCAGGCATATCTGAGGAATTTTTTTTTAAAAGGCATTAGTTAAACTTCTGCATCTTTCAAAATTCATGTGCACAAAAACATTAATTCTGAGAGAGAAAATATAACTAGCTTATATTATATATGCCAAAGATTATAAATCCAATAGGCTGGGGTCTTCAGCACCTGCATGTAAATTTTCTGCTTCTCAAAGGGAGATCTGCAAATTCTCCTCCAACAAAATAAAGCTTTGATTTCTGTTGATTACCAATGCTAGAATAATTTGACAAATAGCAAAATCATTGTATGTGTTTCAGGGCCATGTGATAAATTGTAAGATAGCTCTTATAGGCATTGAGATTGAAGCACAGAGAAGAAAAGCTTCCCAAATATTTGAACCCAGAAGTGTTGCCCATGAAATATTGAGTCATCATTCTGAAACTGCCACTAATTTTCAATGTTGCCTTGAGCAACTCACCTAAATCTCTCTTTTCAGTTTTGTCTTTTCAAAACTGAAATACTAGAATTTTATTTTCTATTCTGTGTAGATATCTTTGATTAATTAGTTAATATCTATAAAATCCTATGAAATGTAAAGTGTTCTATAAGTGTGATGCATTCTTTAAGAAGAGATTTTCACGCATAAATGACAAAATTCTCCAGACAGTAAATTTCTTGAGGCATAGATTAAATGCATAAATGAACATGTTCAGAGGGTGAAAAAGAGCAGAGTTGGATAAAACTTCAAGGAGGAAAGTGGGGTATATATGGGATGGACTGGTGGAGCACCACAGCTGTCTATATCAGGCATATTTATGTCCTTTATACATCATACACACTGTAGATCAGCTGAAGCGTCCTAGAAGAATGATGTGGTAGTGTCGTGGTTTAGCCCCAGTCAGCAACCAAGCACCGCGCAGCCGCTCGCTCACTCCCCTCTCATGGGACGGGGGAGAGAATTGGAAGAGTAAAAGTGAGGTCACTCATGGTTTGAGATGAAGACAGTTTCATAGGTAAAGCAGAAACTGCGCATGGAAGCAAAGCAAAACAAGGAATTCATTCACCACTTCCCATGGGCAGGCAGGTGTTCAGCCATCTCCAGGAAAGCAGGGCTCACAGCTCCTTGTGCACCCAGCAGAGTACGGGGAGCTGTAAAAGTCCTTGACCAGTGTAAGCGCTACTTAGCAACAACTGAAACATCTCCGCATTATCACCGCTGTTTCCAGCACAAATCCAAAACATAGTCCCATACTAGCTACTACGAAGAAATTTAACTCTATCCCAGCTGAAACCAGGACAGGTAGTAATACACTAAAAATGATTGCACTAAATTAAGACTGATGTCACTATACAAAAAGGAGGACAGTTGCATTGTGGAAGCATATTTTGAATCTATTTGAAAATCGGAAAGATAAAGTACTGGGGTATAGCAGCTTGCTATAATGAAAACATAATGAATGACAGGACAGAGAGCAAATAAAGAAACTATGACCTCATGCCAAGCCACTCTCCATGATATTTGAAAATTCATGGCAGCCAGATGAAGTCCCTGGGGACTGGAAAAAGGGGAACATTGCACCCATTTTTACAAAGGGTAGAGAGGAGGACCCTGGGAACTACCAACTTGTCAGCCTCACCTCTGTGCCGGGGAAGGTCATGGAACAGATCCTCCTAGAAGCTATACTAAGGCACACGGAGGACAGGGATGTGATCCGAGACAGCCAGCATGGCTACACCAAGGGCAAGTCCTGCCTGACCAACCTAGTGCCCTTCTATGATGGAGTGACTACATCAGTGGACAAGGGAAGAGCTGTGGATGTCATCTCTCTGGACTTCTGTAAGGCCTTTGACATGGTCCCCACAACATCATTCTCTCTAAATTGGAGAGATATGGATTTGACCGGTAGACTGTTCAGTGGATGAGGAATTGGTTGGATGGTCGCATCCAGAGGGTAGTGGTCAATGGCTTGATGTCCAGATGAAGATCAGTGACAAAACAGTGTTCCTCAGGGGTCCATATAGGGACTGGTACTATTTAATATTTTCATCAATGACATAGACAATGAGATTGAGTGCACCCTCAGCAAGTCTGTAGATGACACTAAGATGAGCAGCGCAGTTGACATGCCTGAGGGATGGGATGCTGTCTAGAGGGACCTGGACAAGCTGGAGATGTGGGCCTGTGACAACATCATGAGGTTCAACAAGGCCAAGTGCAAGATTCTGCATCTGGGTCGGGGCAACCCCTGATATCAATACAGGCTGCGGGGTGAAGAGATTGAGAGCAGCCCTGCAGAGAAGAACTTGGGGGTACTGGGGGATGAAAAGCTGGACATGAGTAAACAGTGTGTGCTTGCAGCCCAGAAAGCCAACTGTACCCTGGTCTGCATCAAAAGAAATGTGGCCAGCAGGTCAAGGGATATGAAGGGACAGGAAGTTCCACCTAAACATGAGAAAAATCTTCTATACTATGAGGGTAACAGAGCAGTGAAACAGGCTGCCTGGAGAGATTGTGGAGCCTCCTTCTCTAGAGACATTCAAAACACACCTGCACATGTTCCTGTGCCCCCTGCTCTGGGTGTACCTGCTCAAGCAGGGGGGGTGGACAAGATGATCTCCAAAGGTCCCTTCCAGCCCCCACCATTCTGTGATTCTGTGATTCTGTGATTCTGTGATTCTGTGATTTTGTGATTCTGCCCTTCTACTCCGCTCTGGTGAGACCCCACCTGCAGTGCTGCATCCAGCTCTGGGATCCTCAGCACAGGAAAGACATGAACCTGTTGGAGCGGGGCCAGAGGAGGCCACAAAAATGATTTGAGGGCTGGAGCACATCTCCTGTGAGGACAGGCTGAGAGAGTTGGTGTTGTTCAGCCTGGAGAAGAGAAGGCTGCAGGGAGATCTCATTGCAGCATTTCAGTACTTTAAGGGGGCTTATAAGAAAAGTAGGGACAAAATTTTTAGTAGGGCCTGCAGCGATAGGACAACAGTTTTAAACTAAAGGAGGGTAGATTTAGACTAGATATATGGAAGAAATTTTTTACAATGAGGGAGGTGAAACCCTGGCACAGGTTGCCCAGAGAGGCGGTAGCTGCCCCATCCCTGGAAACATTCAAGGTCAGGCTGGATGGGGCTCTGAGCAACCTGATCTAGTGAAAGATGTCCCTGATCATCACAGGGGGGTTGGACTAGATGACCTTTAAAGGTTCCTTCCAACACAAACTATTCTATCATCATTCTATGATTCTATGGTCATATGCTACAACCTGCTGAAAAAAAGAAAAAATCGTTGACCTCTGGGAAATAAAAAACTAAAATCTAATTTTTAGATAAATATGCTAACACAAATCAAACAACCAAGAAGACAAACTGTTTTGCACTGAAGGGTATAAAACATATTTTTACTGGTTTCATCAAGGATAGCCTTTTATAATTGTCTAATACCATGGACAAAATCTAATTTTAAAGTGTTTGGGAAAAAAAAAATTGTTTGCAGTTGTAATAGTTCGAGTGGAAAGAATGGTTTTAACATATCTCCTTATTTTTTTTATAAAATAATAATTTACTTGCAAGAATTTAGACATGCAATGTTCTGCAATATAAAAGTCCATTATGGTTTGAAATGTCAGCTAATTTATGCCTATAAATATTTTAAAATGGAAAGGTAAAACTCAACCCAAAACTTTTTTACATAACTGAAATGAAGCTTTATGGTGGATTATTTCCTTTTTTTTCCCAAAGGACCTGAGATACATGTATTTTAATGTCAATTTAGCAGAGAAATAACAAGCACTTTGTTGTTGTGAGTTTTCTGCTGTTGAGAATGGTAGTACTGTTTGGGAGGTAACAGAGAGATGCTGAGTAGCTGAGCAGATGATGTATTTAGACATGGTAAGTCTTTTTTATCACACAATTTACTTAATATCATAATGAATACCACTAAATGACTCTTATGAACAATGACATCTGTGAAGACACTGAAAGCAGGAACGAATTGTCATTTCCTGCTGTTCATTCAGGTGCATCCTTCACCCTGCACAACTTTGATTTCTAGTTATCATTAACCGTTGAGGTAATGTTTGCAGTGGCAATCTGAACACATCAAGCAGCACACTCATCTAGACCGTATTGACTAGCTCTTTGGCTGGTCTCAGTACCCAACACAACGCAATGTTTCTTCAGTGGTCCCTCTTTCTTGTCACCCTGGAATGGGTTAAGGTCCTCCAGAGACATCTCCCCAGCTGATGATATGGTCACTCACAAGGGCCACATCCCACACTGCTCCATCAGCGTGGTCAGCTCTGAACAGCTTTTGTATGGTGAAGATCTTGGTCTTGTATTGATCCCAGACTCACTTGGTAAGCATCCCTAAGGGCTGGCTAGTCTTCTGTTGTGAGGGAGTTCCTTTCCATCACAACCACATCAACATCAACCTGCAAAAATGCTTTTGAAATAAAGAACCACCTTAAATTCCCTGCATAACCTAAGACCCACCTGCTGTAGAGAATGTTTCATTTTGTTCTATTTTGGTACATCTCAGATTGCTATGTATGCATACCACCTTCCAAGACTGGAAATTACTAAGCCATATTCACGTCAGGACTTCTTTGAATGCTTGTAAGATCACCAACATAGAGAGGGGAGTTCTGGGCTTGGAGATGCTACAGCTGTCAGATATCTGACTGAGTTGTGTTCATAGCTTTCATTTGTATATCAGTCTTTTGGTGTCAGGTGATCTTTCAGGACGGTGCAACATGAAATAATTTTCATTTTTCCATTATGTGTATGTGTACATACATATAGTATGTACAATTTCTATAAGTAAAGAAATAACAAGATATGTTTCTGTTATTCTAAAAAAAATCCAAAATTCAAGCATGCAAAGAAGCAAACATAAGTCGCTGATATTCCCCTCTTTCTATCTCTCCCCATGTCAACAGTTGAGTATATGTCTAGAATAAAGTACGCAGAGTATTAGAAAAAATCTTGACACATTGGAGAAAATTCAAGGAAAAGCAACATAAATTATTAAGGGGCTGAAAGGATTGACTTATGGTGAAAGATTAAAAGAAATAAATATGTATAACTTGCTAAGCAATGACTGGAGGGGGAAGGGGGAAGAGACATGTTAACTGTCTACATACATTTGAAGAATATAAACATCAAGGGTAGAGAGGAATTATTTAAGGTGGTCTTAGTGTATAACCATGATTAAATAAGATGTACTGCAAATTAATGTTGGTAAAATTAAACCAGAAATGGAAAAAACATCTTAAAATGTACATGCTTTTTAAAAGTAGAAGAGTCTTTTAAGGGATATATGGTTCTTCAGAGTTTTTAGTAGCCTTCTTATTTGGTCAGGATATGGGAAAGGTGTGCTGAAATCCCTCCATTGTAAGAAATAAGAATTCAAGTTTTCCAAAATCTAAGTGAGTTTTCACAGTGATGGAACTTGGTTTGTATTGGTCTGTTTCTATCTTTTTTTGTTCTCCCATGAGTTTCAAATGGTCTTTTGATTCAGAATGAAAATTAATGTAGAAACCTCTGTAGGGGGGGGGGGGTGGTGTTTTGGTTTTCTTGGTTTTTTTTTTTACAAAATTGAGTTGTTTTCTGTCTAGGCCTGCACTACATAATTTACCATAGGAAATGTTCTTGCACTGACAAAGACTGGGATGAAATGATCTAATAGGCTTATTTCATCTGTAACACCTATATTTATGTGACTCTTTTTTTTCAGGAAAACAAAGGCTTCACACTCAGACAGTGATCAAAAAGCTCACAAAATAAAGCACAGAGATAGAATGCCAAAATGGCCTAACAACACTGGACTTTCAAGCACTTTTTCCCCCTGTATCTTCTATTCTTCCTTGGAAAGTCTCTAATTCCTTTAAACTTCTGGATTGTTTGTAATCTTAACAACTTGTGCCATTCAGGGTTTTTTTTAGCTAGAAATGAGAGCTCTAAAGTTATTCTAAATCTAGACATACTGGAGTCATTAATGTAATCTTAGATTTTCATTTTTCAGTAATGAAGAATAGGTGGAGTCATACAGATATCATGGGATCAATGCTGAAGTAACTTGTTAGGTCACTGAAAAAAAAGCTCTGGAGAAGAACAGATTGGAAACCAGACTTTTATTGTATAAAAGTAGGTTGCCTGCTAGCTTGGGAAACCTGAAATAACAATTTCTGGTAACAGTGCATCATTCATCTTATAAATATAATTTCTTTAGGCCAGGGCTTTTAGGAATTGCTGATAGAGAGTTTACTTTCAAGCAGTATTAATGACCTCTATTATTTTTGCTTACTAAAGCGGATTACTGGAAAATAAGTAGTATAACATGTCCAGAACTCTAATTGAACACATTTAATGGAGTTCTTTCCTGTGTTCTTTTTCCATCAGTTAGTAAATACACACTTATGATCCTTCCATTCATGTGTCCCAAACCTCAAAAGGAAATGGAAGGAGTCTCTAATCTGAACCTGTAGTATATAGCACAGTTTTGCCAGCAAGAATCTGTGTTGAACCTGCCAAGGTAGTGGATGTCTATGTAAGTTGTAAAGCAAGAGAGAAGCTGATATTTAGCAGATATTAAAATTTATGAAAGAGTTCTGAATGATCATTGCAACTGTGAAGTGTTGGTTATTGTGGCTTAATCCAGTAAGACACAAACTGTGTATGAAACTCTGCTGGTGTAACAGACAACTCGTCATTTACTGGCTAGTTATCCTTAGCATAGCCAAGCGGTAGACAAGGCCTCGTGTCAGAGCTATCAGCTGTTGGAAAGTACTTCAAACTATTCTAACACTGGAAGGAAACTTGAAAAGGCATCTTCTAAGAAGACCATTCAGTTTTGTATGGGAGAGTTTTGTGGTTTAACCCCACCTGGCAGCTCGCTCTCTCCTCCCAAGTGGGATGGGGGAGAGAAGCAGAAGTGTAAAAGTGGGAAAACTTATGTGTTGAGTTAGACATGTCTAACATGAAAATATGTCTTAGTTTAACAGGTAAAGCCAAAGTTGTGTGTGCAAGCAAAGAAAAATAAAGAATTCATTCACTACTTCCCATTTGCAGACAGATGTTTAGCTATCTCTAGGAAAGCATTGCTTCATCACACATAACATTTACTTGGGAAGACAGACACCATAACTAAATGCCCACCTCTTTCCTCCTTCTTTCCCTGAGATTTTATTACAAAGCATGACATCATATGGTATGGAATATCTCTTTGGTCAGTTGGGGTCAGCTCTCCATGCTGTCACCCCTCACAGCTCCTTGTATATGCCCAGACCACTTGCCGGTGGGGTGGGGTGAGATGCAGAAAAGGCCTTGACTCTGTGTAAGCACTGCTCAGAAATAGCTAAAACATCCCTGTGTTATTAATACTGTTTCCAGCACAAATGCAAAATATATAACTGTAAGAGCTACTCCAAAGAAAATTAACTTTATCCCAGCCAAAACCAGTACAGAGAGAAAGGGAGGAACACAGGTCTGACTTGCTATAGTGAAAAACTTTTTCACTACTAGGATAGTCAAGTTTTGGAACAAGTTGCCCAGAGACATTTTCAGGATCTGAAGGGAGAAAACCCTGAGAAACCTGGTCTGATCTCATAGCTGACCTTACTTTGAGCAGGAGGTTCAGCTAGAGACCTCCTGTGGTCCTTTCCAGGCTGACTTATCCTATGGTTTTGTAGGGGTGGCTGGATCTGGCAGCCCAACAGAGGCGAGCTCCGGCTCCATGTCCCCATGTTCAGCCACTAGCAAGGCTGAACATGTACTCCCAATAGTCACAGAGAAAGAATTAAACACTGTATATAGATATACACATGGCCAGCCACACATATCAACACAGATGGAAATACAAACAACATTCATGCAAACACAAAAAGCACCAACAACCTCATGCTGTTCCCTTCTTTGGCTGATCAGGATAAAAGCCCATTAGTGGAAAATATACTGGCATATATAGACATATATACAATGTGGATCCCACCAGGAGCTGGCTTTAGACACTGTTTTGAGAGCGGGTAGCCTGAAAACTTTAACATTTCCTTAGTGATATTTTGCATCTAGTCTACAATATGATCAAAATACAGTAGGAAAGTGTGTACTTGAATTTTGGGTCCAAAGATCTTCTTTAGTGAGCTAGGATCTAATGAACACATGAGACAGAATTTTAGCACTAAACTTCCTAGGAGAATAAAAAAAATATTAAAAAAACAAAGGAAAAAACCCACCCCATCCTCTTACCCTGAATATTAGCTGAGTAATCTTGAAGCCAGAAGAAGTGAAAGATAACACAGGTACAGGGCGGTTAAATCCTTCATATCTTGCCTCATTTTTAACACTTGAGCCTGAATGGTGTTTAACTCTTTTACCTTAAAATGTCTCCAGCAGACATTCAAATTACTCTGTAGTCATTGCTTCAGGAGTACCACTGATGGTTTTTATTTAATTTTCAAAGCAAATTTGGATCTATTTCAGGCAGTTACTGAACAGAAATATTAAATTTGTGAAGGTATTTTCCTTTAAACTATATCAAGATGCATTTTTACAACAGTACTTTGTATTCAAAAGGCTCTGGCAAGTAAATTCCACATTCCATTATGTATTAATCAGTGTTGTTAATTATTGCAGTTTTCTCACAAGTCTCATAATTGTTGGTAATAAACTTAAAGATATTATTCTGGGGGCAGACAACTATAGGATACAACCTTCTATATTTTACATAACTGATTTTTATAACCTTATTTTTGTGGTTGAAAATGTCATTAGTAGACAACTTACAAAAGATTTGGGAAAAAATATATACATGACTATGTGAAACTGCATCAATATGTATCTGTCTGTCTTTACATGTTAAAATCAATTTTATATATCTATATAGATCACAGGATCACAGAATCACAGAGTGGCGGCGGTTAGAATGAATCTCTGGAGATAATCTTGTCCAACCCCGCTGCTTGATAGGCACACCCAGAGCAGGGGGAACAGGAACATGTCCAGGTGGGGTTTGAAAGTCTCCAGGGAAGGGATTCTGCACCCTCCCTGGGCAGCCTGTGCCCCTGCTCTGGCACCCGCACAGCGAAGGGGTTTTGCTTCATATTGAGGTGGAACTTCCTGTGTTCCAACTTGTGCCCATCGCCCCTTGTCCTGTCATTGGGCACCACTGAAAACAGTCTGGCCCTGTCCTCTTGACATGCACCATTTAGATCTTTACAAGCATTGATGAAATTCCCCTCAGTCTTCTCTTCTCCAGGCTGAACAAATGCAAACCTCTCAGCTTTTCCTCATAAGAGAGATGCCCCAGTCCCCGATCATCTTGGTAGCTCTCCACTAGACTCTCTGCAGTAGTTCCCTCTCTTTCTTCAACTGGAGAGCCTAGAACTGGACACAGTACTCCATATGTGGCCTCAGTAGGGCAGAGTACAGCTTCAGGATGTGTCAGGGGAGGTTTAGATTGGATATTAGAAAAAATTTCTTCACTGAAAGAGGGGTCAGGCATTGGAACAGGCTGCCCAGAGAGGTGGTGGAGTCATCATCCCTGGAGGTATTTAAAAGACATGTAGCCGCAGCACTTCAGGGCATGGTTTAGGAAGCATAGTAGTGTTGGGCTGACGTTTAAATTTGATGATCCTAGAGGTCTTTTCCAACCTTAATGATTCTATGATTGTATGATTCTATGAGTAGAGGGGGAGGATAACCTCCGTCGACCTTCTGGCCACACTCCTTTTTATTCAGCCCAGGATACCATCGGCCTTCTTGGCCACAAGGGCACATTGCTGGCTCATTGCTGGCTCATTGCTTTCCAGGAGATCTATCCCCAACCTATACTGGTGCATGGGGTTGTTCCTCCCCACGTGCAGGACCTTGCCCTTGCTTTTGTTGAATTTCATCAGGTTCCACTCGACCCAGCTCTCCAGCCTGTCCAGGTCTCATTGGATGGCAGCACAGCCTCCTGGTGTATCAGCCGCTCCTCCGAGCTTGGTAGCCTCAGCGAACTGGCTGAGGTTACGCTCTGTCCCTTCATCCAGGTCATTGATGAACACGTTGAACAGGACTGGACCCAGCACAGACCCCTGGGGAACACCACTAGTGACAGACCTCCATCCAGACTCTGATCCTCTGATCACAACCCTCTGAGCTCTGCCATTCAGCCAGTTCTCTGTCCACCTCACTGTCTTCTCATCCAACCCACACTTCCTTAGCTTGCCTGTGAGGATGCTATGGGAGACATTGTTGAATGCCTTACTGACTTCAAGATAGACAACATCCACTGCTCTCCCTTTGTTGACCCATCAGTCACGCCATCATTGAAGGCTATCAGGTTGGTCAAGGATGACCTTTCCTTGGTGAATGCATGTTTACTATTTCTGGTAATGTTCTTGCCCTTTCCATGCCTGGAGATGACCTCTAGGATGACCTGTTCCATCACCTTTCCAGGCATGGAGGCGACACTGACTGGCTCATAGTTTCCTGGGTTTCTCTCTTGCCCTTTTTATGGATGGAGTAACATTTGCTTTCCACCAGTGTTTGGGCACCTCTCCTGTCTTCCAACTCTCACATCCTCAACTACCCTTTCCCTGTTTGTTAGGATAAGGTCAGGCAGCACATCTTTCCTTGTTTGTCTCTCCACCACTTGCGTCAAAAAGTTGTCCTCAATGCTCTGCAGGAACCTTCCGAATCATGCACACAGCTCGCTGCATTTTTTTTCCAACAAATATCAGGGTGGTTGAAGTCCCCCATGAGGACCAGGGCCTGCGATTGTGAGGCTGCTTCCAGCTGTCTGTAGCTGGCTGACGTGCCACTACAGTGCCCTGGTCACTCGCTCTCCCTCAGGTTATATAAATCTCTTATGGTTGCTCCTGGCAATGTCCCCGCTGCATCAGCCTGGCTCATGAGAGCTGCCGGGACCTGGCGGGCTGCTCTGCTCTTCCTCACATTTCTTACCGTTGCCGCTTCTTCATTCCCCACCGACAGGTTTTAACATGCATATATATACATATATACATTGCATGTATATATAAATTTTAAATGTTATAAAAATATATCTCTGTGTGTTAAAATATTAAAATTAACTCTTGGGATTTGAACCTTTTAATTTTCCATAACCTGGCTGCAGTATATGCTTTCCTAATATAATATATTATGTTACAATTATACAGTAATTTTCACCCCTAAAAGTCAACAGAGGCCTATTTCTCAGTTTCACAGAAGCCATTTTACATTTCATGGCAATATAATGGATCATTTGGTGGGCACAACTTCACTTTATTCTCATTTTCAGTCCCCTTTAAACTGCCACAGATGTACAATCTAGCCTTTGTGTGACCAGAAATCACCGCCAGGATTGTCATTACAAGAATCACTCTGCTGGTCACTGTGTGGGACTCAGCAATGTTGCATGACTCTTAGGACAGCAAGAGAAGGGATATTAGATATAAAAGGTAAAGAGACACCTTTACAAAATGTAATTTCCGTTATCAGGATTGATTGGCAAACCCATTCCTCCTAAAGAAAAGGTGGCATTTAGTTTTATTAAATATTACTAAATCACTCAGCAATAAAATTGGTAGGTTTTGGTGAAGGAAAATCTACATGTTGTAATCACTAAGGAACACATCATGAGCCTGAAAGCTTCAGTCTAAAAAGACATATAAGCTAAGGCTGAAGGAATTATATCTATTTGCCAAGTGGCCTCTAGAGAGCCACTTGAACAGGATCCTCAGTGAGTTACTGACTGCTACAGTCACTAATGCAGCAGGAAAAATACCCTAAAAGCATATGGTTCTTGGAGCCAGCTCTACCACCCATTCATACACAGCTGATCAGGCTGAACTGAAGGTAGCAGACATTCTAAGGAATTGACTAAAGCAGCAGATTTCCTTTCAGAGAGAGATTGGTCAGGGCTAGCACTGGTTATCCATCTTCTTTACAGAGCCATCTTAAAAAAAAAAGATGTTTCATCCATCACAGCTTCAATGGCATTCCCTGCAGCAGGATCACTGGAAGTCCATGTTTCCAGAGTGCCAAGATCACCTCTTAGAGATAAAACATCCCAATAGACTTATCAGGGTCAGGAACCACAGTGAAAGGCATGGCACTAGGCGGACAAGGCCATTATCCTAACTGCTTGTCCCCCAACCCTGCTTAATTAGACCTACAGATTTTGGCATCTCCTGATAGCAGGGCACCCTTATATTCGCAGAGAGCATTGCTTATGGTTGGTGATGTTTTCAGTGAATCTATATGTATGAAAAATAAAGGCATGACTTGCTTTTTAATCCTTCATGAAGTTTCTGTACCTTCCTCAGACACACACCCAGGCCAAAATGAATACAGTACCAACAAAATAGCTCAGAAGTTTATGAGATATATTACTTCCCTCTTCTTGTAAGGATGTGACCTCCCTAGCCTTAATAATCTTTCTTACGAGTCCTCTTCTGTGAATGATAGACGGTTTTTAACATTAGAAGCCCTAGCTGATTAAATCCGAGCAGAAGCGACAACCAAGTTTTAAATCTCAGGGACTCTAGAATAAGCACCAAAATCAAATAACATTGCTTTGGATTCAGGCTGGTAAATGTGAGATCATAATATGGAGCACCAAAATATAAACACCTTGATTTTATATCTCAGTACTTCATATTATGTTCACTTAGTAGTCAAATGGCACCTTCTAAATCAGCAATACTTCTTGCAGACTTTTAAGCGTTTAAAAGACTCCTACCCTTGTACTAGTCTAATCACACCCAAGTTCATGTCAGCTACTGACATTGAGATGTCTACACCCTTCCGGTCTTTTTAATTTTTTCTTATGCTAAAATCTTAAATGAATCATTAAAATTCTACTGTGCTAGGAAAAGCCTCTAGCAAAAGTTTGTCAGCCTGCTATCAGGCTTATGTTTTAGGGTGGTATTGAAGAAAACTTTCTTGATTATAGTGAGATAAAGTCTCCAGACAATTTATGTTAATTTTTTTAATGGAAGGGAAGTTTGGAACACAGTGATTATTAAAACAGGGAAACTCATCCAGCCTCTTATTAGATTAGATAAGGAAGTCATTTTGCTTAGAGCAACAAATTTGAAATCTCTTAATTTTCTTTCCCGTTCCTGTGACTCTAGCAGTTTAGATAAAACAAGCAGTTAAAGCAGATGATGAGTATCAGATCTCAAGTTAATACAAAGTAAATTGAATTCTGAAGTATCTCTTCTCATTGTAACTTTGCTACAGGTGCCAAGGTTCACTTTGTGAATAGCTTCACTTATTTAGCAACATTGCAGAGGTCCCAAAGTTGGTTAGGGAGAGATAAACTTAAATAAACAGCTTTCAGCTTGACAGGTTTTTCCACCCTAAACAAACCTGAAGTAAACATCAGATTCTCATATTGTTTTTAATGAAAATTCACATCATAAATCACCATCACTATTTTCCTTTCCCAACGGTTATTTCCTATTTTCAGCCGTTTGGTTAATCGGGATACGTACTCTAGGAAGCCTCCTGTAGAGATGCCTTAATAAAACTTTGCTGCAAACAACCAAAGGACTTTAATTGACATCCATGGGGTTTCAGTCAAGCTCTCCTTCAACACTGCATATCTGTGCTCAGCACAGCCAGATTTGGGATTGTGCATATGTGTGTCCAAAGCTATTAGCTGGGGGATTATAAGGCTAGGCTTATGCTATTCTGTGAAACTCAGTGAATTCACATCTAGTGGTAATTCAGATTAGCACATTAATATCATTTGTCTCCTCAGGGCTCACCAAAAACACTTTGGAAAGGGAGGCTTTGTTCTCCAGAGTCAAAAGACTGGGAAAAAGGCTCAAAGGACTACATTCATTTGCTACACGGTCACCCATAAGTTAGGCAAAGCTGTGAATTTGACTTAGTTTGGTGGGGTTTTGTTTTTTTATTTCCCACACACTGGAGATTATACACTTCCTTCCATCTTTGTTATTCATAATTACATTCTTTTTATTCATATATTTGAAATAGTCTGGGGTTTGGATTGTCTGAATTTGGTCGTGTTCTGAAATTTGGCTGAGCTATATACAAGCAATGAATAGACCAAAACTAGGATTACAGAAACCTGCAGAGACAGAAAGGAAGAGGGACCTCCATCTATGTTATCTCTCTATATGCCTCATTCCTCCAATGGAGATTTCCCTTCCATAATATTTTCTTCTCATCACAATCATCACAGTGATAGTCATATCATTGCAATTCCCTTAGTAACTGAATGACCAAGCTTGGTGTCTCGGTCCTCCAAGTCATATAGCATTCTTTATACCTCTCCCTATTTCTATAAATAAGAGGAAAACATGGGAATTTTGCTGTCTTAAGGGAGATGGCATCTGAGGGAAAGGCATCAGGAAAGGAGACCATGTCTTGAGAATATTAGGTGTCAGACCACCCAGCTGCTGACTTAGGCCCCACACATCTCCATGGGGAAGAGAATGAGAAGCACAAAAGCAAGAAAACTGATGGGTTGAGAAAAAGATAATTTAATAAGTGAAGAAAAGCTGAGTATGCAAGCAAAGCAAAATATGGAGTTCGGTAATCTCCTCCCATCAGCAAGATGTCCAGCCACTGCCTGGAAAGCAGGGCCTCAGCACATGTAATGGTTCCTGGGGAAGACAAAGGCCATAAACCCAAAAGTTCCCCTTTCCTCATCCTTTCCCTCAGCTTTTATTGATGAGCATGATATCATATGGCACAGAATATCCTATTGGCTAGTTTGGGTCAGCTGCCCTGTCTGTGTCCCTCCCAACTTTACGTACAGCCTACTCGCTGTGGGGAAAAAAGAAACCCTCGACACTCTGCTAGCACTGCTCAGCAATAGCCAGGACACAGATGTGTTATCAACACTGTTTTAGTCACAGACTCAACACACAGCACCACAGGGGATGCCATGAAGAAAGTTAAATCCATCCCAGCCAGGCACAGCACATTAGTTTAGAAGAGAGTTTGGAAATTAAAAATGTTAGCTTTTAGTCTTGCATGCAGAGGCTTGATTGTCTGTGTTGTTAAATTATTCAGGTGGTCACAGGGTTTTTCAGCCAAAACTGCTTCTCAGACAGTGCCTGGCCATAGCTCAGAAGTGAGCACAACCCAGGGACCAGTCTCAGTAGACAGTTTGGATGCAGTCACTCTGTTTTGGAAAGAAAGGGTTTGTAGCAGTATTCATGTGATCTCAGAGCCAGATAATGGACTCTGCTTCTGATTAGTTTTGTAATAAAAAGAAACCTGCATTAGGTGTCCTCCCTTTTATACACATATTATCTTGTAAATATTTTGATTAATATTTTTTAAAAACACAAATCTTTTAATAATAATAAAAACTGAGGAGAAAGACATAAAGCACTTTAATCCAAAATTTACTGGCAGTGTACAGAAAGCTATCTTTAATTACTTTTTGCCATCATTATACATGGTAATCGTATTTGCAGTTGCAATCCTGCTTGAAAAGGGCATTGTCACATATCTTTGCCCATCTTGCTTGATTAATTGCCTCAATGTCAGGATGTTAACCAAGGATTTTGGTACTCTGTTTTCCTGTCACTGATCTGATATTCCATGACTGTTTCTGTTAAGTCAGTATTTTTTTCCTATAGTGTTTCAGTGATCTTACTAAGGCTCTTACTAAAGGCATCTGATGTTACATCATTAGTAAAATCCTTACATCTTTAGATGTAAGGCAAGTAATTTCTTTCCTTAGATAAGCCGATACAGCTGGGAGAAAACAGACTAGAATTTGTACACATGGATGTGTATGACCTATAACTCCCTGACCTGTAAGAATATTTTTTTGCTTAAATTCAGGTCACCTCTTCATGTTGTTATCTTTTTCTATTCTTTTCCAGGTGGGAAACAAGACAATTATCCTAAATTATAAAACCAAACAAACAAACCAACAGCAAAAAAACCCAACAACATCCCACCCCGCAAATGTCCAAATCAGACTTGACTTAAAATATGAGAGAATAGCTTCACTAAAAGTGCTGTGGAATTTGAGCTTCTCTTCTGTCATGGAAACCACTGCAGTTTAAAAAGTGCACATTTGAGCAAAGACACATTTGGGCATGGACAGACCCACTACACAAGTACAGCAGAAATTTGCCATGGGCAGTGCAAGCAGACCTGTAGAACTGCACTTGTAACAGCAGAACCTGACTTATAGACAGCAGGGAAAATAACCTCATTTACTACAGACGCCACACAAGTAGCAAGAAAAGGGAAAAACTCTACCAGTAATCTCTGGCTAATGCTGGGTTTGTTAGAAAGCTTACATCTTTCCTAGCACATGAAGAAGAACTAAGCCTGAGATTTGACTCCCCAGCTGACAGCTTTCGTAAACATTGAGGACTGATGACTCTTAGATGTGAGTGCCTATCGTTCAGGACAAGACTGCTATTAATTTAATTCTTTTGTAAACATTTTTCCCTTAAAAAGAAGAACAAGGCATTTAATCACAGTCCAGGTTTTGAGTTACTGTTTTGGTTTGATTTATACTGCCTAGATAATTCTAAACACCAGAAAATCTGTTATTGGGATCTCTTCAGTCCCTAAAATACAGCCACATTTTGAAGTGAGAAACATTTCAATAGTTCCCTTTAAAGAGGTGTACATAGAACTCAAACAGCATTAATATATAGGGATAGTTTGACTGAGTCAACTTCAGTCCTGTAAAGACCTTTATGAAATCAAAGTTCCCTAGGACTCCATTTTTCTGTTTATATAGAAACTTCACTAAAAAGTATTAATGATTCATAAAATATGAAAAGCTGAAGAGGAAAAGGGAAGTTCCATATCAAATATGTGCATCTTTCTCCCACAGCTTCAGCTGTGCATTTAAGTCTATCACTTTCCACATTCCGGTGACTTTTCTGTTATTTTTAGCATTTCAAGAGATGCTTAGTAACTACTTAATTCTGCGGTGATTAGAGACAACTTTACAAAATAGTATCAGTAAACAAGGTTAAATTTGGAACTCAAAAGGAAAACCAAGTAAACAAACAGAAAAGAAATAATATTTTTTATAAAGTAACAAAATTATCCTGTCATCAAATAGCAATTTTCCTGAGTTGTATACATGATATAAAAACTAATAAATAATTATTCCCCAAAATACTATTCACTATAACATAATCATCAGATCTAGATCAACAATGACAATTTTTCATAAACGTCTAAGACAATTAAAATCATGATCTCAAAAATATAATCACCAGCTATTTAGCACTTCTGAATTTGGAATATCATTTGGAATATTTTATGCTGCAGGAGCTACTTGAGCCTTTGAGTAGGTCATTATTTTTTCTTTCATCTAGTTAAAGAACCCAATATCGCTCACAGTTGAATGGGAAAAATCTGCCATGTATAAAGGTATTGTATCACAAAATCACATAATGTCACAGAACAACTGAGATTGGAGGGTACCTTTGGAGATATCTAGCCTGAAACCTTTGGACTCATCGCAGGTTAAACTAGAGCAGGTTGCACAGGACGGTGTCTATTCAGGTTTTGAATATCATCAAAGGCAGAGACTCAACAACCTCTCTGGGTAACCAGTTTCAGCACCTGGCTAACCTCCCAATAAAGTAAGTTATTTATTACGATTACATTGAATTCCTGTATTTAAATTTGTGCCCATTGCCTCTTATAATTTTACAGGGCATCACTGAGACTGGCTATGTCTTCTTTACTCTTCCTGATCAGATATATGCATTGATGAGACCTCCCCTGAGCCTTCTTTTCTTCAGGCTGAACAGTCCCAGATCTGTCAACCTCTCCTTGTAGGTCAGATGCTCCACTACCTTAATCATCTTCCTGGTCCTTTGCTGGACTCACTCTAGTACACCTACGTCTCTCTTGTACTGGAGTGCCCAGAACCAGACCTAGCACTCCAGTTGAGTCTTGCCAGGACTCACTAGAGGGGAAGGATCACCTCCCTTGACCTGCTGGCAGTACACTGTTTTCTGCAACCCAGGAGGCTTTTGGCCTGCTTTGCCACAAGGGCAAACACAAGGTCAGTTTGTTGTTCCAGCAGAATCCCCCAGGTTCTTCTCTGCAAAGCTTGTTTCAAGCTGGTTGGCCCCAGCCTGAATGGGTGTGTGGGGTTATTCCTCCTCAGGTGCAAAACTTGGCATTTCCCTTCATTGAACATGAGGATATTGGCCCATTTCTCCAGCCTGTGGAGGTCTCTGTGAATGGCAGCACACCCATCTTGTCTACCAGCCACTCCTCTCAGTTTTGTATCATTTGCAAACTTGCTGAGGGTGCACTGTGTGCCATAGTCCAGGTCATTAATGAAGAGGTTACACAGGAATAACCACAATGTCAATCACTAGTGGTCTACACTAGTGACTATCATCCAGCTGGACGTTGTGTTGCTCTTCACAAACCTTTGGGACTGGAAGTTCAGTAAATTTTCAGTCCATCTCACTGTCCATTAGCTAGTCTGTAGTTAACCAATTTATATATGAGAATATTATGGAAAACAGTATTTAAAGCCCTACTAAGGTCAAAATAAACACAACCACTGTTGTCCCCTCACCAACTGAGCTAGTAATTTCATTTTAGAAAGTTATCAGGTGGATCAAACATGATATCCCTTTCATAAACCCATTCTGATTGCTCCCAATCACCTTGTCCTTCATGAGTTTGGAAATGATTTCCAGGATTAGTGGCTCCATGACCTTCCCAGGGATTGAGGTGAGAATGACTGCTCTGTAGTTTCCTGGGTCTTCCTTCTTGCCACTCTTGAAGATAAGAGTGGCATTGGCTTTCTTTCAGCCCTCAGGAATCTCTCCTGACTTAATGACCTTTCAAAAATTATCAAGATTGGCCTCACAATGACATTGGCCAGCTTCCTCAGCACTCATGAGTGCACCACACCAGGTCCCAGGTTCTTATGTATGTCCAGACCCTCTTCCAAGATACTCTTTAAAATTCAACTGTTCTGTAATGATTATCTTTATTGTGGTACAGCTAAGCATACCGGTCTACCATCTACAAGCTTTCTCATACTGCCCTCTCCATCCCCTGCTAACTCCCGTGTGCCTCAGACGCTAGCTAAATATCACAGGTCAGGTGTGGTCTCTTTAGAACAAGGATTGACACTTTTTTTACACATTTCTGCAAGAGTTTTGTGGCCTTGGTTGTGTTGTTTCTTGATGCAACTCGAGTTAAGGAGTGTAAATACATAGTAACAATAAGAGTCCAACAACATGAGACACACTGACTGGCCATGCAGCTACCATTGGAAAGTCTATAAAATAGAAATGAAATGCCAGCAAGTACAGTGGTAAGACAGCATTATTTTTGTGATGCAACTGTGGAAGTTTAAAGATTGATGATCATTTGAAGATGATTCAGTTTCTTTAATGTATAATTCTTTGAGCTGTTGCATATCTGATTTCACTTTAGTAATCCTACACCATATCCAACATAAAAGAATAAAACCCTCAAATTAATTTGATATTATTATCATGGTTTCCTTAAGATTGTTCCAGGTTTATTTCCTTTGGAGTATTGCAATTCAAATATCCTGCTAAGCCCATAGCATGTGTGAGAACTAACAAGTGCAACAAGTAGCTACTTGTGGAATGAGAACATGAAAGTGGAGGAAACTGCAAGCCATCTAGATTCAGGACATTCCACTATTCCAGACATTTCTGATCATCATCTATTCTATTTGTCCATCAGACCTAACTTTAAATACACTTTTCAGGCTCTACTTGTTTGTAAATATAAACCCTTTAAAAAACAGACAGATAATATCTGTGCTAAATTAACATCAGTACTTTCAAAGTCTGTTCCAAAAGGAACACAGAATTTGACCTGCAAATAAAAAAAAGTATCCCCCTCCAGATGTCCAAATATTGCTCCTTTAACCCATTGTTTCCATACTGCCTATGATGTCTCTTTTTCCATAGGCACATTAAAGGAAACAAGAATTTCTGTCCAGTGCTAGAACTGAATTCAAATGGATGTTTATTAGAGATGTCATAATATCCATGACACCTAATTTTTCTTAAAACCATTTGTCTTTTTTATTATAGGCACGCCACCAAAAATGGCTGAAATAGTCTTCCTTCCAACACTAAAAAACAGTTGTGCTGGGAATCTCTTAACACCCCCAGGCAGCACAAGACTCCCAAAGCAATTTTAGTACTGGTAAACTTCAGGTGAACGTCCAAACCATTAGGTATAAAGCTGACACATACATGAGCTGAAGCATGTTTGAGATTTATTTTTATTACCAGCTCCTGGAATAAGATAAGTATACCAACAGTGAAGGTATATTTGAAAGGCACTCTTCATGCCTGATACTGAATTGCAGCAAGCCCAACAAACTTCAGATGAAATCGATATGGTAGTAGAATAGTCATCAATCTACTCCGTACTTGTTTAATCCAGGCAAGATTTAGACAGATTACATATGGTGACACTGCATACTAACACAGGTATTATAAGTATTTGGAAGCTGGAAAGCCAGAGAGAGCTCTTTCTGTGTATGAGCAGAAGAAGGACTCTAGTAAAGAGCAGTGACTTTACTTTCCATGTTGATCTGAAGGGAATCTCATGTAACTTGCAGTGGATAACCTGAGAAGGGTCTTCAATGTACAAGAAATTCACTGTGTGCACCTGAAACGGTCTCATGGCGGCATGGGCAAAGGAGGGGTTGTTCTGCAGTCTTCCTTGGTTCTGACTTAATGGCATACAATGTATCTCTTTTTATGGTGAATGGAAATTATAGGATTTCTTCCAGTGAAAAGTAGTTTTTCCCCTTTTACTTGGAAATGCTTGCAGTGTGTAGAATTGCTAAGGTTCATACCCAGAGGGAATGTGGAGAAGAAGAATAGGATGTTGAGGATAGGAAAGAGAGTGATAAGAAAATAAAATAAAAACAAAGAATGAGTCAATGCTCCATATGTATTCATATATGTTTCCCTTAACAAACCCAGCTGTTGACTTCCTTTGTTCACACATCTGCTGTGATGCCTGTGAAACTTGATTTTTGTCTTAAGAAGTTAATGTTTCATGACTGATGTCTTCAGCAGAATTCATGGTGACTGATATGCAAGGATGGCCTGAGTCCTGACATATCTTTATACTGACAATCAATGCCAGGCATTGCATGGTGATTAAAAGGAATAAAACTGTGTTTATTCATTAAGAAGTAGTCTTCTAAAGCTGCTCAGTAACATGAAGATTTGGCCATCTAATGGGTTATGGTTTATTCCTCAGTTTTACTGTTCATTATCACACGGTCAAAACATTTGGCATCTCACAAAGCTATTTTAAATACAGTCATTATTTTTATTTTTGATTCAGAGGATATATTTTGATCAGCCTGATCAAAATATCAGGCTGATGATTAGGGTAAAAATTTGCAATATATTTTATGAGAATTTCTATTCCCAAATTGTACTGTGTTTTCATACTTGTGTAGTAGTTAACATCCTTTTAAGTAGACTGTTTCTGTCTTGAAAATATTTGATGCTGCTCTCAAACCAGAATGATGAGGTGGAAAATAAATTCATCATGACCAGCAGACTCTAAAGGAAAGTGAAACACAAATGACAGCCTGTATTATGTAGCTTTAAGGGTTTGGCTTGAAACAGCTCAGGAAACAAATGAAAATCTATTCCTGTTGGAAATAAAACCACAGCATGCATTTTCATATTGTTGTGATTCTAATCATAGTAATCATGGAATTTGTATATGAAGTGAGGGCCTGAGTGATCAGTTTTAAATCCTATCCTTGGACCAAAGATCTGAAACTAGGGTGGATTTTTCTGATTTTCACATTCTTTCTATTTCTAGAGAAATTATATCAACAGCAGCCCCCACCCCAATCCCCCACCACCACCCCCCCAGCAGAAATTGGGATTCCTAGTCAGAAAGATGCTGCAGTCTCACAACCCATGTGTCTCTTCTCCAACACACGTTATTTTGGAACCATGGTGGGGATCACACTGCCTTTAGCATCTCACTAGCCTCTGTCCTTGGTACAGTATATGCAGACCTCAAACCATATGTTCAGCAAGTGTAACCTCATTTGGTTCTATTGCCTTCAAGGGATTTATGTTAAGTAGCTGAGGGTGTACTCCCACACATCCTCCTTTTTTTCTTTTTAATGTAAGAATATTATTTTCTATGGAGAATACTGTCTGTCATTTCTTTATATGGTACTGCCATTCAATTCTACACCATTGATAACCAGTGCCAGAGGCATGGAGTACTTCACAATACTACAAAGAAGCTAAATTCAGTTTAGACCCTAGGCAGACTAGACAATCTTAGTCTCTAAGTCTCTAAGTCGCTAAGTCTCTAAGCAGTGTAGTTTTGACACTAGAATGACAAAGTTCTAGAGTACCAACCTGTGTATGCACAACGTGAAAAACAGTGGAATGAGAATCCAAATAAACAAGAAAAATGCAAGGGCAAGAACATGGCTTCTGACCCCGATGGTTTCAGGAAATACTGCAACTATGATTCAGGAAATCAGAGACTTTGGAGAGCTTCTTAAAAATATATATAAAAGGAAAACAGGAGAATGATGCAGGAATATCAATGAAGGAAATGTGTGAAAACCAGATAAGGAAAAGGCAACATCAACACAAAATTATTGGCAATAAACTAAATCATTAACAAAGGTTATATTCAACACACCTCTCTCCCCTCCTTCCCCCCCCCACCCGCCCTGAAAAGTAAGTAACTATTTGATTGAGACGCTGAAGGTAGAAGCCTTGCAACATGTATATGTACGTAGAGTACTGAAATAAAACAGTTCGGATCATAAGAAGGATGAATCTATCCTCTAGTTTGAGATTAAATGAACCAGGTCTTTTTGAGGGACACTCCTCAGTCCTGTTTCACTCATAAATTTAGAATGCTGCTAAGATTGCTACCACTAGATTAATGTGAATTATTTCCCCTCTCTTTTTGCATCACTTCCTGCCTCCTTTTTTCTTATTGACTAAAATAGTCTTTGGATGAGTGACATTGCCTCTTCGCGTATGTCTCTCTATTGATTACTGGAAGTGATTAGTGTATTTAGACTTTGAAGTTAGGCACCTGAATAAAAATTCTAAATTTTTATGAATCTGGCTTTTGGCGTGCTGTCCACAGAAGACATTGATTTTGTAGTCACAAAATAAAGGACTATGGCATTGGGATTCAAAAAGAATAAGGTAATTCTTACAACGGTGAAGAAAATTCTTACGATGGTGAAGGTAATCTTTACCCTTCCATTTATAAAAGCAGAGGGACCCAGTTTATGCGTTTCATTCATAAACAAATCATTTTTTGTTTATGAATGAAAAAATGACGTTTCTATTAATAAATTATTGGAACTGTTCTGGCCTCTGTGTAATAGCAGATAATAATATTTACCTTTTTTACAAAGCAAAACATATTAAACATTCTGTCAAGTCTAGGAAGTATAGAATTCTGCTGCTAGCACTAATACTGAGAATGTAGACTATTTATGTTCAAAGCCATTGTAGCTTGCCAGAGTGACAGATGAATTTGGTGGTTTGGATACTTACCTAAAAGCTTGGACACATATCTGAACTTCATCCAAAGAATGAACTTCTTAAAATGGAAACATTTGGCTAGAAATGTTTCATAAGCAGGTTCTCTTGCACTGCATCCAGTATTTTCTGCACTCAATCTGGTTTGAAAAACACAGAGAACAATGAAAGCTCCACTCATTGTTAGCTGATGTTTTTGGTGCAAGGTCTATAGCATCAGTCCAGTCTGGAGAAGACTATGCTGTGGATAAATGTGTCATGCCTTGTCCAGCATTAGCCTGAAGTGGAATCTAAGCACAAAGTATTAAGTCAACTTCAAACATCCTTCAAGCCAGTATAATTTATTCTGTTCTGAGAGGAGACTCTGGCCTTCACACATGTTCCTTATAGGTAAAGTGTTTACTGTAGGTCTTTCCTGGTTCAGGATTTTCCCTCTGTTTAAATAATGAAGCAGAACTCTTTTGAAATTAAAATAATGGCAGCAAGTATGCCTCTGCTGAAGCAAATGATGATTTTGCTGTCAGGGGGCAGGATTTCACAAGTAATGGTCTTTTTTACATACAAATTAGAGTTCTTAATAATGGCTTAAACTGATTATTTTCAAAATACATAACAAACTATATTGCAGGCAAATCTTTGTATACTGGATCAACTTTATTATAAATTAATTATCATTTTGTTTCCTAATCTTCCCAGATGGCAAACAGGAATAGATAAGAGAAATTAATAATATTGGAAATCATTCTTCATTACATTGGTGTATCTTCACTGGATTAAAGACAAGTACCTTGGCATTAAAATAGCGTTGTGAAATGCAGAATCAAGTCCTTTGAAAAAAAAAACCCAGAACTTTAATTATACTGCCGCTTTACCAGTGACCCCCCTGACGATAGGCATCCTCTTTAGTTTTGCTCAGGGTTTAGTTGTTGAATACTCTCATAATCCTCTCAATGCCTTTTCTTTTAAGCAATGCCATTTGCCCTGAATAAAACTGTTTGTTGTCATAGGCTAGCAAGAATAAAACGTAGCTCTTACTGGGTGCTTCACATTTTCTAGCATAGTGCTGTTGTGGATATAACAGTCTACAGACATAAACAAGTCAAGTTTTACAGGTTGAGGTAATCTTTGATATAAAAGCTGTTATGACTGAAAAAATAATGTGGGTGTTGTGGGTTGGAGTTCCTTGTATAGTATGTCAACTCAGTAACTATTCAGGTCTAAGTGTTGACATCATTACATTTAGAGGCAAAACCTATACGTGTATCTCCCATCCGAACTTCCCCCATGCATGTTTGGGGGTGCACTGGAGAG
This sequence comes from Phalacrocorax carbo, assembly GCF_963921805.1. NCBI lineage: Eukaryota > Metazoa > Chordata > Aves > Suliformes > Phalacrocoracidae > Phalacrocorax > Phalacrocorax carbo. Next base: position 120,334,527 of record NC_087515.1, read on the forward strand.
GCAGATGCCACGATGAGCTCAACCCAGCTAACGGATGTGTATGAAAAGGGATGGGGAAATCAGGCCCTGGTGTTGCACATATCTGCAAACCAAGGGAGATGCAACCTATGAAATCCCCTTAGCCAAATGGACAAAAGCGTTTGTAGCCAGAAAGACAGGTCTTTTCCCCACAACAGTATCAGCAGGTTTAATAGAAGTATTTAACTTTCAAAGCACTCTACAAGCATGAATCAATGTTTTAATAAAACAACATATCAGTCTCTTGGTCTTCTTTCTATGCTTCACTGCTTGGTAGTAAAACTACTAGTTAGGAACAGACATCTCCTCCCTCCATCGCTCTAGATACCTAAGCTATTTCCAAATTATAACAGTAGCATTCTCCTATGCTGCTTGTAAATTCAGTCCTAATAGTCTTCTTTTATCAATATACTGAGGTCAGAATGGATCATTAGGCTGTATGGGTATCACCATTCTCATATCTATAATTCCTAATCAAGAATACTTAAATTTCTTAGTCCATTAATACCTGAAATCATGGGGTTTTTTTTTTTCAGAAGAAAGGGGAGGAATTATTCTCTCTCAAACAAGTAGAGCTTTCAATACTGCAACTGAAATACTTACCCACATGGCCTTGAAAGCTGTGAAGCAGAGGAAGAGTCTTTTAGATAGAAGACATGGCCCTGCCCCGAATAAAAGAAACTCTGCATGCAGGAAGAAAGCTTTGCAAGGGAGTTACAGGACATCTCATCACCTATTTTCAGTGCAGCATGCAAAAGAAGTGAAAGAGAAAGTGAAAGAGAGAGCAGAAAATAAAGAAACAAAGCCAGAAGTACACTTGATAACAAATTATTGCCAATTTTGCTAGGGAACGAAAGCATCAATATTGTATGTGAGAAAAGTTTTGAAAGTTCCATTGAGGGGATACAAATGGTACCTGGAATAACTTTGTGATAAAACATATTTTCATTTACTATCATTATCTAAACAAGCACATTAGCATTTTGTCTCACAAAACAACAGAAAATACAATCACTGAGAAACAACCTATTTAAAATATATTTACTTTCTGGGAGCTCTTGACAAAATAGGCATGGCTCTTAATGAAGCCTCATGTTGATCTGCCATGATTACAAGAAACAGATACCATCCTACCTATCACAGGAGACAGAAAGAAAGGGAGTGCAGCAAGGGAGTGCTCTACCATTTCTTTCTGCAAAAGACTTAGGCAAAAATGAAATGGAAATAATTTTGTTTTAACCATAGTTTTAACAATAACACTTGTTTGAAAATAAAGCAATTGAGTTCATCCTGTTCAAATATTTATGACTTCAAAGTAGATGTTCTTGAATAAAGCCATTTATTTTTGCACTCTTCAGAAATTCAGGCTTTTTGCAAAAAGCCACAAGTCATAATTTTCTGTGGTACTTTATCAAACCTTTCAACAAACACATACATACACACACGCTGGTATTAGAGTTTCATTCTAATGATCGACTTCAGATTTTTTTTTTTTTTGTCCTAGTTTAGCATGAGTTCATTTGTATTTCATGTTTCAGATAATTTTCCCTGGAAGAACTCACATATTGAATGAACTTCATATCTAGGAGCAACACATTCCTATCTGTCACAAAAGGTCAGGAGAGAGACTTGTGAAGTGTCATATGTTACAAACAATAGGTTGGGAAATTAAGAATATTTGTAAGAGTCTGAAGGGTCAAAAAGACTAGATTCATGTGTACATGGGTTTTTAAGTGACAGCTGAAATACATAAACAAAAATTCATTAAAACAGTTCCTGTACATTTCTATGAAAATGTGTGCTGGATGCCAGGTGCCCACCAAAGCTGCTCTATCACTCCTCCTTCTCAGCTGGGCAGGGGAGAGAATATATAACAAAAGGCTCACAACTCAAGACAAGGACAGGGAGAGATCACTCACCAATTACTGTCATGGTCAAAACAGACTTCACTTGGGGAAATTAGCTTAATTTATTAACAATCACATCAGAGTAGGATAAGGAGAAATAAAAATAAATCTTAAAATCAGCTTCCCCCCCCCTTCTTTCCAGGCCCAAATTTACTCCCGATTTTCTCTACCTCCTCCCCACCAAGGGGCGCAGGGAGACAGGGAATGGGGGTTGAGGACAGTTCATCACACATTGTCTCTGCTGCTCCTTCCTCCTCAGGGGGAGGACTCCTCACACTCTTCCCCTGCTCCAGCGTGGGGTCACTTCCACGAGAGGCAGTCCTCCATGAACTTCTCCAACTTGGGTCCTTCCCACGAGCTGCAGTTCTTCACAAACTGTTCCAGCGTGGGTCTCTCACAGGGTCACAAATCCTGGCAGCAAACCTGCTCCAGCGTGGCCTCCTCTCTCCATGGGGCCACAGGTCTTGCCAAGAGCCTGCTCCAGCACGGGCTTCCCATGGGATCACAGCTTCCTTCAGGCACATCCACCTGCTCTGGTGTGGGGTCCTCCATGGGCTGCAGGTGAATATCTGCTGCACCGTTAACCTCCATGGGCTGCAGGGGCACAGCCTGCCTCGCCATGGTCTTCACCATGGGCTTCAGGGGAATCTCTGCTCCAGCACCTGGACCACCTCCTCCCCTCCTTCTTCACTGGCCTTGGTGTCTGCAGCATTGTTCCTCTCACATATTCTCATTCCTTTCTCCAACTGTAGTTGCACAGGTTTTTATCCCCCTTCTTAAATATGTTATCACAGAGGTGCAATCGCCATCACTGGTGGGCTCAGCCTTGGCCAGCGGCATTGGCTCTATCAGACATAGGGAAAGCTTCTAGCAGGTTCTCACAGCAGCCACCCCTGTAGGCCCCCAGCTACCAAAACCTTGCCACGCAAACCCAATACAATGGGGAATTACCTTTGTCACAATATTGTAGATTATTTGACTAGGGATGGGCTGATTCAGAAAGGGCAAGGAAATGTGAGTTTTTTTCATTGACCAATGAGTTTATTCCACCTATAACTGTTGTCTGATATCTCTTATTCCTCATTCACTAGGAGCGAGAGAGCCTTGGATAACTTATCTCATCTCTTAGTCACCTCATTTTGTTTGCCTTGAAGTTTCTCTGCAGCAATGAATCTATCTACAGATCAGTTTGTGAATAAAACACAATTGCAGTTACCTGCAATGAAATGTGCTGTGTTAATTCTTTTGTTAATTCTTTTTTGACTGGGAAAATACCTGTAAATAGGTACAGCCCAACGTGAATGCAACATCATAAGGAGAGACAGAAAATGCCCACATCAATGGGGAAAAAACTGTGCTGTCTGAACTTCAGTTTACCATGTGCTCAAAGGACACCTGCAGCTGTGGGAGTGGTAGGGATTCAGTTTCAAAGTCCAGACTTCAAGACTACATGTAAGCTGTCTAAGTGGATTCCATAAACTCAAACTGGTTGTGTAAACACCTGCACCTAGTGCTATTTCAGACAATATCAGAGATACTTCCATCTCCTATAGGAAACTTTTCGGATCTCAAGTGGCAGTAGATGCTTATTTTCAGGCAGCTGAACAAGACCTGAGTTTCTACTAATGAGTTGCCTGTCTCATCTCACATTTTACTGAGTACAATCCATGGACCCTACAGAGCAGTTCAGCTAATAATAATTGGGTCTTTGCTATAAAGCAGTGATAACCAGCTCTCTAGACCCATTGACTGTATTTGCCAGAAGGGGTATCCCATGCTCAAAGTTTGTCTAGCCTCCACCTGTGGTGGACTTGGCAGTGACAGGTTAGTGGCTGGACTTGATGATCTTAAGGGTCGTTTCCAACCTTAACCATTCTATGATTCTATGATATAGATCTCTCCTAGCTTCTGTGCCATACCCCTAAGCTCTATGCAGATGTCTCATCCCCTGAGCCCAAACAGCAGCAGGGACCCATGTTAGGTAGATGAAACTCACCTAAGAGGCCACATAACTATACTGGAAGATTAGACACCAGAATACATCTTGATACCAACATTGTGAACACTGAAATTATTCTGCAACTGAATCTTATTTCTTCTAGAGGGTTCTACAGTAGAATTTCACAAGCATCAGGCTAAAAACTGTTTCACATTGTCTTACCCTCCAGTAATGAGTCTATCTATACTTTGACAGTAAACTTGGCTTAACCTCAATTGCAATTGTATAGAAAAATAGACATGAAGACTCAATTGTGACTCAAAATAAAAAAACAATATGCCTGCAAGGGAACTGGAACCTTAAATAAAGTAAATTAATTTAGTAACGTCATTAGCCAATGTGAATATTGGAGACCCAATCTTTCTCCTAGAATAAATAACTCAAATAGAGCTGCCCACACAAGTGAAATTTATCTGGCACCCTAAATTCAGGTTGTCTGGAGAATTGCTCTGTAAGGTAGAATAGATCTTTCTAGAGGTGTATCTCACATTAGTTACAAAGTAATTTGTAGATGTTTAGACCTGGTGTTGCTCTAGCTTGAAGTTTTAGTCTACTTTTTTCTTTTTTTTTCTTTTTTATTTTTATAGGAAATATTTGTAGTACATATCTGGAATGTCATAAGTAAAAATATTACTGTAATGAAAAAAATAATCCTTTTTTTTCCTCAGATGAAATACAATTACTTTTAGAATTACAAGATTTCCCCCAAATCTAATGCTTTTGTAAGAATATAGTGAATTAATTTGGTCCCGAGTTCTCTATTTTCATTTCATATTGGAGACTTAACAGTTCTTTCTTTTGTATTGGAAGAGTATAAGTCAGTTTTCAACATTGACTGAACTTCCAAGAATGTCATTAAACAAACTAGTGTAAGAAATATGCATTCACATCACTAAAGCTCTGAGTGAAGCCATTTTTTAAACCAGTACATCTTCAGAATAAGCAAAGCTGTCAGTAGCATTTTGCCAGATGCTCTGGAATAATACACGGCTTCCATTATATTTCTTTATAAAAACTACAATTTCATGGGATCCAAATTTGCTACTGGCTAAATTACTGGAGTAACTCAGCTGTGTGCCCAGGATGACTGGAGGGTCAAGAAGGGAGGAATGTTTCCCAAGGCTGACAAATGATAATAGAACCTTTGTTTATCTCCATCTTACTCCTGAGGACAAATAAGCTTGAGACCAGGGTATCCCAGGGTCCAATAGGTCTAATCTAATTCTTAAGACGATCCCTGCAACAGGTGGGCTCTTTCTCCTATAATCCTATTTTGCTAAGTATTAATAACCCAGCTGCAGCTGGTCTTCTTAGTTCCCCCCACACTCAGGTGGTCATTCATCATCCTACATGCTACTGCCAATGTCCCAGAGGCAAGAGGGAAACAGACTAGTCAAACAGCAGCAAGCGGTAAGTTTTGATAGATCCAAGGAGAAAAGGGAGGTGAGAAAGGTGGGGTCTTGTCCCTCTGGCTTAGTCATCTAATGTGATTCCAGGATCCCTGCTCCTTATAACAGGCATATCCTGCTACATAATGCAAGTTGCCTCATACACCATATTAAAACCATTTGAAAGATTTGTTTGTAAATCACACAGTCATACTTAAATCCTTGCCTAAAATATGGCCTCTTAAAAAGTGAGTAATAACCAAATAGACACCAGGAGAAATGTGTCTTAATTATTTTATCTCATCCATAACTACGCTGGATCTCTCCATGAAAGCCAACTGCAGAGGCAATCATTTGGAAAATGCACTGTTCAATAACCTCTGCATATTGCTTCCCATTAAGATATGAAAGCCTAAGCTATCTACTTACGTCAGAGCCTAGGAGTCAATGTAACTTGTCGTGGTTCAGCCTCAGCTGGCAACTGAACACCACGCAGCCGCTCGCTCACCCCCCCCCCCACCCCTGTGGGATGGGGAAGAGAATCGGACGAGCAAAAGAACTTGTGGGTTGAGATAAGCCCAGTTTAATAACTACAATAGAATGATGATGATAAATGATTATGATAATAATGACAGTAAGGTTAATATAATAAAAGGGAAAAGGGAGGAAAGGGAAAACAGGGAACAAAAACGCAGAAACACGAACGATACAGCCGCTCACCACCCGCCGACCGACGCTGCCCGTCCCCGAGCCGCGATTGCTCCCTCCCTCCCCCGGCCAGCCCCTCCCAGGTAGCATACTGGGCATGACGTTACATGATATGGAATATCCCTTTGGTCAGTTTGAATCCACTCTCTTAGCTGTGCCCCCTCCCCTCCCGGCTTCTTGTGCACCCAGCAGAGCATGGGAAGCTAGACGTGTCCTTGACTAGTATCAGCGCTGCCCAACAACAGCCTAAACATCTGTGTGTTATCTCAACAGGTTTTTTTTCCATGCTAATTTCAAAGCACAGCACTATACCAGCTAGAGTGAAGAAAATTAACTCTATCGCAGCTGAAACCATGACAGTATCCACCCCTTATTCCATATCATTGACATCATGCTCAGGTCCCATACTATTCAGTACAACTTCAATAATCCTTATCCATCTTCTTATCCTTTAACAATATATATATATACAGATTTTCATTTATCATTCCACTAGTTTATGGAACACCCCTGTAGAATGCCTGTGAAATGTCCATTGAGTTCATTTAGTCCATGACTTTGGATTTCATCTCTTGTAAGGGTCCTTCGGTGCGGCGGTGTGCGTGGGGTCAGGTTGTTGCATGTCAGTCCTTGTTCCATCACCGCTGCACTGGTAGTTCGTGTTCTCTCACTGCTGCACTTTGCTCGGTTCCATTGAAAGTTCATTTGCTATTATCATTAATTGGGAGATTCCCACCATGATAACATTCCACTGATGCAACCATAGTAGTGATGACATACAACATCATATTACAATTAACAGCATATTATTCAGTTCATTGGCTGTTTTCACCCAGAATTAAATCCCCCTGGGGTACACACCGAACTCCTCCATCCTCCCGCATCACCCACCAAGTGCACCCAGGTCCTCGAGCAAACGCAATCCCACGAGTGGGTTTGCCTCTGCTGGAAGCAGGAATAACCCAGACTGTCTTGCCCAGCATATTTTTTATGTGCACTACAGGGACTCTATCCCCTTCCACAGTACGTAAGGATTCTGATTGGGCCGGGCCAGCTCGCCTGGCAGATCCCCTTGTGTTGACTAACCAGGTGGCTTTTGCTAAATGTGTATCCCAGTGTTTAAATGTTCCACCCCCCATTGCTCTCAGTGTCATCTTTAATAGTCCATTGTATCTTTCGATTTTCCCAGAGGCTGGTGCGTGATAGGGGATGTGATACACCCACTCAATGCCGTGCTCTTTGGCCCAGGTGTCTATAAGGTTGTTTCGGAAATGAGTCCCATTATCTGACTCAATTCTCTCTGGGGTGCCATGTCGCCACAGGACTTGTTTTTCGAGACCCAGGATAGTGTTCCGGGCAGTGGCGTGGGGGATAGGATATGTTTCCAGCCAGCCGGTGGTTGCTTCTACCATGGTGAGAACATGGCGCTTGCCTTGGCGGGTCTGTGGGAGTGTGATATAGTCAATTTGCCAGGCCTCCCCATATTTATATTTCAGCCATCGTCCCCCATACCACAGAGGCTTTACCCGCTTCGCTTGCTTGATTGCAGCACATGTTTCACATTCGTGGATAACCTGCGCAATAACGTCCATGGTCAAGTCCACCCCTCGATCACGAGCCCACCTGTATGTTGCATCTCTCCCTTGATGGCCTGAGGTGTCATGGGCCCACCGAGCTAGAAATAGTTCACCCTTATGCTGCCAGTCCAGATCCACCTCAGCCACTTCAATCTTGGCAGCCTGATCCACCTGCTGGTTGTTTCGATGTTCTTCAGTGGCCCGACTCTTGGGGACGTGAGCATCCACGTGCCGTACCTTTACAACCAGGTTCTCTACCCGGGCAGCAATATCTTGCCACAGTGCGGCAGCCCAGATGGGTTTGCCTCTGCGCTGCCAGTTGCTTTGCTTCCACTGCTGTAGCCAGCCCCACAGGGCATTTGCCACCATCCAGGAATCAGTATAGAGATAGAGCACTGGCCACTTTTCCCGTTCAGCGATGTCTAAGGCCAGCTGGATGGCCTTTACTTCTGCAAACTGGCTCGATTCACCTTCTCCTTCAGCAGTTTCTGCTACTTGTCGTGTAGGACTCCATACAGCAGCCTTCCATCTCCGGTGCTTTCCCACAAGGCGACAGGACCCATCAGTAAACAGGGCATATTGCTTCTCATCTTCTGGCAGTTGGTTATACAGTGGGGCTTCTTCAGCACGTGCCACCTCCTCCTCTGGTGATATTCCAAAATCTTTGCCTTCTGGCCAGTCCATAATCACTTCCAAGATTCCTGGGCGACTGGGGTTTCCTACTCGAGCCCGCTGGGTGATCAGTGCAACCCATTTACTCCACGTAGCATCAGTTGCATGGTGTGTAGAGGGGACATTTCCTTTGAACATCCAGCCCAGCACTGGCAGTCGGGGTGCCAGGAGCAACTGTGCTTCAGTACCAACCACTTCTGAAGCAGCTCGGACCCCTTCATATGCTGCCAATATCTCTTTTTCAGTTGGAGTATAGCGGGCTTCGGACCCTCTGTATCCCCGACTCCAAAACCCTAGGGGTCGACCTCGGGTCTCCCCTGGTGCTTTCTGCCAGAGGCTCCAGGTAGGGCCATTCTCCCCGGCTGCGGTGTAGAGCACATTTTTAATATCTTGTCCTGCCCGGACTGGCCCAAGAGCTACTGCATGAACTATTTCCCGTTTAATCTGTTCAAAGGCTTGTTGTTGTTCAGGGCCCCATTTGAAATCATTCTTTTTCCGGGTCACTTGATGGAGGGGGCTTACGATCAGGCTGTAGTGTGGAATATGCATTCTCCAAAAACCCACAACGCCCAAGAAAGCTTGTGTTTCCTTTTTGCTGGTTGGTGGAGACATGGCTGTTATTTTGTTGATCACATCCATGGGGATCTGACGACGACCATCTTGCCATTTGATTCCTAAGAACTGGATTTCTCGTGCAGGTCCCTTAACTTTACTTTGTTTTATGGCGAAACCAGCTTTCAGGAGGATTTGAACTATTTCCTTCCCTTTCTCAAAAACTTCTTCTGCTGTATTGCCCCACACGATGATGTCATCAATGTATTGTAGGTGTTCGGGAGCTCCACCTTGTTCCAAAGCATTATGGATCAGTCCATGGCAAATGGTAGGGCTGTGTTTCCACCCCTGGGGCAGTCGATTCCAGGTGTACTGGACCCCCCTCCAAGTAAAAGCAAACTGTGGCCTGCACTCTGCTGCCAGAGGGATTGAGAAGAATGCATTAGCGATATCGATTGTGGCATACCACTTGGCTGCTTTGGACTCCAGTTCATATTGAAGTTCTAGCATGTCTGGCACAGCAGCACTCAACGGTGGAGTGACTTCATTCAGGCCACGATAGTCTACCGTTAGCCTCCACTCTCCATTAGACTTCCGGACTGGCCATATGGGACTGTTAAAGGGTGAGTGGGTTTTACTGATGACTCCTTGGCTCTCCAGTCGACGAATGAGCCCGTGGATAGGGATCAGAGAGTCTCTGTTGGTGCGATATTGCCGTCGGTGCACTGTTGTGGTGGCGATCGGCACCTGTTGTTCTTTGACCTTCAGCAACCCCACCACAGAAGGGTCCTTCGAGAGGCCAGGCAAAGTAGACAGCTGTTTAATTTCCGCCGTCTCCAAGGCAGCTACACCAAAAGCCCACTTGTAACCTTTTGGGTCCTTGAAATACCCTCTCCTGAGATAGTCTATGCCAAGGATGCACGGAGCCTCGGGGCCAGTCACAATGGGGTGCTTCTGCCACTCATTGCCAGTTAGGCTCACTTCGGCCTCCAATACAGTTAGCTCTTGGGATCCCCCTGTCACTCCAGCAATGCTGATGGGTTCCGCCCCTATATAGTTTGATGGCATTAAGGTACACTGTGCACCGGTGTCCACTAAAGCTCTATATTCCTGTGGGTCAGATGTGCCAGGCCATCGGATCCACACAGTCCAGTAAACCCGGTTATCCCTTTCCTCCACCTGGCTGGAGGCAGGGCCCCCCTAGTCCTGATCATAGTATTCATCACTCACTTCCGGTAGGTATGAATCACGGGTGTCTCTGTTAAGATCAGTCAGGCCATCAGCACTTCTGCTCCTCTGTCTAGAGAATTGCTTACGGGAAACTGGGGCAGCAGCTCTCCTGGAGAAACTTCCCTGAGTAATTGTTCTCCCTTGCAGCTCACGTACCCGTGCCTCTAAGGCTGAGGTAGGTTTTCCATCCCACTTCTTCATGTCCTCTCCGTGATCACGCAGGTAAAACCATAGGGTGCCCCGTCGTGTGTATCCCTTCTCTTGAGCCAAGGGACGATTACTCCTAATGGCTGAGATACTGGTCCGTACTGGTGGGGAGTAGGACATATCTTCTTTGAGTTGCTGGAACTCTCGGGACAGTTTCTCAACAGCAGAGACGAGCGAGGAAGAGAGATTCGCTTCATATTCCCGGAGTCTATCAATCAACTCAGCCACCGTTGGTGTCTCGTCATCTTTCCAGGACATCACTGCCAATGAGTTTGCATACGAGGATGGTGCGCTCCGTACAAACTTCCGCCACATGGGTCGTGTGCACTCGGCTTCATCTGGATCTTTGGAGGACCGTTGATCGTCCAGGTCACCATAAACCACCTCAAGCACGGCTAATTCCCTTAGATGCTGAACGCCTTTCTCCATGGTCGTCCATTTTCCTAGGCGAAATACAATATCTTCTTTGAAGGGATACCTCTCTCTCACCGCGGCCAGGAGCCGCCTCCAGAGGCTGAGGGCTTGTGTTCCTTTTCCAATTGCTTTATCAATGCCCCCTTCCCTAGAGAGGGATCCCAGTTGTTTGGCTTCCTTCCCCTCTAATTCCAAACTACTGGCCCCATTATCCCAGCATCGGAGCAGCCAGGTGATAACGTGCTCACCTGAATGACGCCCGAAATCTTTCCGTATATCCCGCAACTCACTCAAGGATAGAGATCGGGTAGTTTCCGTTTCTTGTACACATGGTTCCTCCTCCTCCTCCTCTTCTCGTGATGGCCCTGGTTCATCGTAATCTCTTTCTAAACGAGTTGACTTTCTCTTCCATGATTTCTTCTTGCGTATAGGGGCGACTGATACTGGCACAGGTTGGTCCTCTGGTTCAGCTGCAACGCTTGGCACTGGGGTTTGAGTAGCTGCAGTGCCTGTCGTGGGGGTTTGAGTGGCCGCCGTGCTCATCACCGGGGTTGGAGCAGCTGCAGTATCTGTCGCAATGGGTTGGGTGGCCGCCGTGCTCATCACCGGGGTTGGAGCAGCTGCAGTATCTGTCGCAACGGGTTGGGTGGCCGCAGTGCTCGTCACCGGGGTTGGAGTAACTGCATTCTCTGTTGCGGCGGGTTGGGTGGCCGCCGTGCTCATCACCGGGGTTGGAGTAGCTGCAGTCTCTGTCGCGGCAGGTTGGGTGGCCACAGTGCTCATCACCGGGGTTGGAGTAACTGCAGTCTCTGTCACGGCGGTTTGGGTGGCCGCAGTGCTTGTCGCTGGGGTTGGAGTAGCTGCAGTGTCTGTCGTGAGGGTTTGGGTGGCCGCAGTACTTGTCACGGGGGTCGGAGTAGTTCCTTTCTCTTTCCCTTGGGGGTACTGAATAGTGTTAAATAGGGCTCGATAGGCATAAGCCAGACCCCAGCACATGGCAGTGATCTGTATGTCTCTGGAATTGCCAGGGTGACAACATATTTCCTCCAAATGTTCTACTAATTTTTCAGGATTCTGCACTTGTTCAGGGGTGAAGTCCCACACCATGGGGGGTGCCCACCGTCTTAGGCATTTGCCCATACTTTCCCACATACCCTGCCACGCATAGCTATCAAGCCTTGGGACAGATCTCTGGATTATATTCTTAACTTGCTTACTAACCTTAGACAGATCTGATACCACTTGCCAAAGCAATATCAACAGATGTATCTTAACTACACAAGGATGTTCAAGATACTGAAAAGTTGTTGTAAGGAGGGAGGAGACATTACATAAGATATTAGCTACGGTGCCATTCTGTATTTCCTCCATAAAAAACTCCTCAGAGGAGGAGGTATAATTGCTAATTGCCTCCATGAGGTGGTAGCTGTAGTACAGTAACGGCTTCCATGCAAAACCTAAATAACTGATAACAGTCAAGGCCAGTGTTTTAATAACAAGTCTCCTAGGCAAAATATCTCTAATCACTGCAGAGCACAGCCAGCTGACAGAACCAACAGCAAGTTTTAACATGTACTTTACAATCAGCATGGTAAAGACTGGACAAGCTAATACTGCGAGCAGATTAATCAATGCTGTGACCAGCAACTGTTATTATCTCAAACCCTTCTCGCCCCACGTTGGGCGCCAAAAAATAGACTGTCGTGGTTCAGCCTCAGCTGGCAACTGAACACCACGCAGCCGCTCGCTCACCCCCCCCCCCACCCCTGTGGGATGGGGAAGAGAATCGGACGAGCAAAAGAACTTGTGGGTTGAGATAAGCCCAGTTTAATAACTACAATAGAATGATGATGATAAATGATTATGATAATAATGACAGTAAGGTTAATATAATAAAAGGGAAAAGGGAGGAAAGGGAAAACAGGGAACAAAAACGCAGAAACACGAACGATACAGCCGCTCACCACCCGCCGACCGACGCTGCCCGTCCCCGAGCCGCGATTGCTCCCTCCCTCCCCCGGCCAGCCCCTCCCAGGTAGCATACTGGGCATGACGTTACATGATATGGAATATCCCTTTGGTCAGTTTGAATCCACTCTCTTAGCTGTGCCCCCTCCCCTCCCGGCTTCTTGTGCACCCAGCAGAGCATGGGAAGCTAGACGTGTCCTTGACTAGTATCAGCGCTGCCCAACAACAGCCTAAACATCTGTGTGTTATCTCAACAGGTTTTTTTTCCATGCTAATTTCAAAGCACAGCACTATACCAGCTAGAGTGAAGAAAATTAACTCTATCGCAGCTGAAACCATGACAAACTTTAAATTGATGCTTAATATTCACGAGCTCTTGTATTAGTATGCAAAAGCATAAGCTGGGATTTTTTTCGCCCTTCTATTTATTTATTATTTTAGATTTCTTCTGAATGCAAACAATCTCTTTGCACTGGATGTAAATTATTATTACAATGAAAGCAGCCAGAAGGACAGAAGCTTGGAAATTATTTCTCCTCTAAGCAGTAGGAGATTGTTCGGGTCCTGCTGTTTTGAAAACCTTCTTCCCCCCACGCAGGCTACCCTGTGAAGAGAAAACTGTTTGAATATTTTGGCAATCAGAGAAGGCCCCAACATAAATTATGGATACAGAAACTCAGAAGACATTCTAACAAATAGAATACTATGGAACCCATTTTTCAGCCACCATATGGTGTCAACAGAATGCCACTTTGTTTCTTTTGGGTAACAGCTCATCATTAAAAAAATAAACAAGCTGGGGGTTTTTTTGGTGAGCAGAGAACCTAGAGTCATTATGTTGAAAAAATAACAAGTGATAAACTGGCCTATTGCTTTACGATCTTCTTTCATTGCTGCATATACATAGGTATTTACTTGTTTCTATTTTCAAGAAACACCAGGAAAGAGACTGTCATTGAAGCTCAGATACTTTAATTTTCCCATATGTTTTCAAATGTGAGAAAAGTTATTCAAACTCTTTTCTAACATTAGATTAGTTGCAGGTAAATTACAAGTATTTCTTTAAAAGCTAAATCTTGTTTCCTTCTTAGCCATGCTGTCCGTGAATTTCGCTTGTATCCTGGAATATTGTAGCTGAAGATGAGATCGCTTTGGGTTTTTGGTGTTCATTTATGAAAAGCTGGTGTGAACTGAAGAGTCCAATTACATCTTGTTTGCATTGGCAGGGTTTTACACATAATATCATCTGCCATAAACCCAATTATTTCCTTCCATTAAGTGGAAAACTGGAAAAATAGATCAGTTTTTACCATAATCCCACAGACATTTTATGCAACTTTAATAATTTTCTATTCCTTCTAAGCGACCCCTAAATTAAATTAAGTCAGTTTATACAGTCCTTGCTTTTCCTTGATTGAAAGTAATGCAGCTGTTCCTAAAGGACCACCCCAAAAAAGCTCCAGAAGAACAGTTTGCCCCTCTCTTCTCAAGTTTTCTGTACTTCCATCTTCTTTCACTGGCTATCCTGCAGTCAGGTGATGAATTGGGTCTTTGACTTTGATTTGCAGCCTTATGACAATTAACTCTAACAGAGTGCAAAGTCACAAACAGAACAATAAGAATTTGTTGCAGATTTCCTTTTTTTGAATGAAATAAGCCAATGTCCTGGACAGGTACTTATGTATTAGGACTGGAGCCTGAACCTGTTCTTGTTACACTTTATTTTTTTTCTTTCCTATCCCAAAGAAAATGTACTTTGAGAGATCTCTTGCTTTTTTTGTTGGCTGAGTTCTTAGGGTTTACTTTTTCCTTCAGTACTGCCACATTTTATATTAAAAAAAAAAAAAAATCATGCAGAGAAATTGAATAAGCCATACCCACAAGCAGTCATAGCAGTTTGGCTCTGCATGGAAAAATATGAATTTATCAATAGGCCTAAGTGAGTGCTTCCTCCCTCATGGAGGAAAACAAGGTAAATATCTCTCTCTCCCTTTCACAGGTAATAACAGCAAATCATAAAGTAAGTATAGCAACTTCTCCCCTGTTTCAGATTAGTTTAACCTAGGTGGAGGTTCAGATAATAATAAAACAACATTAGAACCCATCTTTGTAGCTAAAGGTCCCACTACTTAAAACAGCAAAACTCAAAACCCAACTTTATGGAATTAAAGAAATCAGAATGAAATCACCAAGTTTTATGTTAATCCAGTATTTTACAAGTTAGGAATGGAATAAACCCAGTAAACCATTCTCCCAAGACAAACTTTCTCTGGAATATTATGCCCAATGCATTTTTCAGTCCAGTTGTAAAAAGCTATTGATGATGTGCAATTTCCTGTAGGGGATCTATTATTAGCCCAAGACATATCACAGCCAGGAAAATTCTCTCTTGATCAGTGCAATATTTTTCCCAAAAATGACCTTGAGTAGATTATCTTTATATATATTTATTTAATCTAGTATTTTGGGGTTTTTTCCCTTTTTTTCTTTTTTTTCCCAAAGAAAGCAAGTAAGTGAAAAACAAAATCAAACATGCTGGCTATAGGCACAATTCTTTTTCTTCACTGATGTTCTGTGCCTGAAATGCATACAATCATGTTATGCTTGTCTGGTTGCAGTTGACTTTCTTTCATTATGTCCGATTGGATAAGTATGAATGAGAATCAACGGCTGCTGCTCTTTGTTGTTTGTATAACACCAACACAATGAGATATATCTTACAAAAAGTGTCATCCTATCTTTGGCTGCATAGGATGGCAGCACGAAGTAATGGAGCCTTGACAGTTTTGTTTGGATTTTATGCTCAGATACAGAAAGTACAGCAAGACTTACCTTCTAGGAAATTCCCTACTATTGGCCAGGGATAGAGATACAGTAGGGAAAGCCTAGAAAAGGGAGTGTTACAATGCATATATATAAATATATATCCATCAGGGAATTAGAGGTCCCCAGTACTTACAAGACTGATAAGTCAGTCCAGTTTAAATCAAAGCTTTGCTGAATTAGTTCATTCATTAACAGTGCACATGCTAATTGTTAGTTCTTTTACATTACTAACCATTAACAACATGCAAAACTATTAGTCTTTATTACCTATATGCTAAATTAGAGATGAGTGGACAATATTACAGCCATACAGTTGGCACTGATGCTACAGCCCCTTGGTAGCTACCATGATCTTGGTAGCTGAGATCAGACTTTAAGCTCATTAATGAGAGAACTCAGCATGCAGTCAGTTTTATCTTCTTTCATCTCCTGACATTTTTGCTATTGCCCCGTTTCCAAAAGTACCAATCTCATCTGCTTTATCTGCTCCTGACACTGCTTATCTTCTTTTTAGGTCTTGCCAGTCATCTTTCCTATATTCAGCAGGATGTTTTGTTTGCAATTAGTTGAACTGTCCTTGTACTTTGTCTAGAAAATTACGACCATTTAGATGTCTCCTATCAGCAGCTACACTGATCTTCCCTTGCCCCTTTTGTGGGCATATAGCTTAAATATGTAAAATGTTTCTATGTTGCATCTGTCTATGCCATCACAGTGCTCCAAAACACTTGCCTCCTTGTTTTGGTCACACTATTTTAATATGCTTACATTCAGGTTCAGAGCAAACTAATATTGATTATATTCTGATCAGATGTCTGTTTTGGTTACAAATGTTTGGCCCCCAGAATCATGGGAAGAAGTATTAATCTCATAATCTGACCTAAGATTCCCTACTTGGGATGTCACGAAGGGCTATAATGAAAGGCCTAAAATAATCTCACCCAAATTTACCTGTTTGCTGAAAGGCCTGATATAGGATCCTAACCCCCTAAGTCCTGTGCAGTAGTGCTAAGAGCAATCTGGAACCAGTTGCTTTCCATTAGCAGCAAAGAAAGCCATCACAGTTAGGCTTCCTACAAAGACAGCTCAGTGAAAAGAGTAAAGCTCTGTGAGGTCAGCTCAGATCTAGGGTCTTAATCATGTTCTACTAATTTTTTTTACAGAGATGAGCAAACTTTGAAGCAGAAGTAATTATTTCTTAAGCAATAATAACTATTATAAACCTTCAAAGAGCTCAAGACATGTTTTTTGGAAGATGTACAATATTGTAAATATTGCTGCTAGTTTACCGTTTTATATCTAATAAAAATCCCTGTGTCTTCTTGGGCAATTATGATGTGAAGGGAGGAAGAAAATGGTCTTTATGTGGCTACTACACTCTTTAAAGTAATTTTTATGGTGCTCTCAGAAAGTTGTTGTTATCCATTCTACCAATAGAGAAATGAATCATGAATAATGGGTAAGCACCTTTGTGCTGTTTACAGGGTTTCAGACTTTAAAGTTTATATCCTGCTAAGCCAGTATATCAATTTAATTAGGTGCTTTGAGTAATTTACCCAAGTAAGTTGTTTGGTGATAAGTCCTTAGTCCTCAATCTTCTTCTGATTAGAAGGATGATTAATCTTCAGTTGCTTAAAAAGCCTTCAGCAACTAAGTTTTTTGCTGACGTTCCCTTTTCCATTTATATTCTGAGCATGGGAAGTAGGTGGAGACGAGCTGCCTGACATTTTGTTTGTTGGAATGTATTCAGTATTCCATAATTGCAAAATTTCCTCATGTCATGCTTCAAGGGTGGGCAATTTTATGTTATTCCCAGTTTTGATGATATGCCAGTTGGTACAGCTCAGTGCTTTTTGGAGCACTGTAAAATTGGAGTTCATGGAACAACTGGTTTTCATTTCAGTCTCTTCTTTCTCATAGCCTGTTGCTTCCTCCTTGGTGTTCTGAAGTTCAGTCTTTACATGAATTTGTCCTTCTGCCTTTTGCAATGCCCACACTCACACCAATACATAATCAGTCCATTCAAAATTGTGGATTTAAATCCTCTGTTTCCTCTTACTCTCCCTGGAAGAATAAATACTTTCTACTTTTCTTCCCTCTGCTCGCTTTGTTTCTTAATATCAGAATTACAGCAGTGGTTTCCTGCTTCCCTAGAAGTAGGGGTTGCAGCCTGAGCAATCCAGGAAAGCTGACAGGAAAGCTCAAATCAGGCCTCTGACTTGTGGAGACCATGCAATTCTCCCTAAACAGGTTTTTGGAGGGCGTGATAAGGAGAACTACCTTCTGCTATGAAGGAAAATGCTACTTTGGGGCCACCAAGGCTTTCTGTTCTGGTTTGAAACCTCTCTGTGATCACAACGTGCTCCAACCATGCTTGCTGGCACCAGTGGTGTATTTGCACACTAGGCAGCCATTCTGCATATCACAACTATTGGCCAGTGCTGCTTGTAGCACTTTGCAGCACAACACGGAAGGTGCTCATTCTGGGGAATCTGAGGTGCTCTCTCTGTGCAGGCCACTCCCCACACATGAATGTAAATGATACTGGGGGAAGAGAAGGGATACCTCACCCTTCTTCTTCATTGTCAGTCAGAAAGTAATAACCAAGAGTTAAGGTCTTTGCATTTTAAAAATAATGGGAAGAAGAATACAGCTAAAGCCCAACCGTCACGCTCCTGTCACTTTACTCAGGGCAGGAAAAAATCTCTCAGAGGTTCCTCATTTGAGTTATACTCAGGTCCAGTAATTTTAAGTCATAAAAATTTATAATATATTTTTATACACTGACTAGATTGGCTCTTATTTCATGCACTACATTTTAGCTGAACCACATTAATTTAACCCATGTTTGTGGCTGGCCATATTTTAGACTGCCTTCAGGATGCTACTTTACCAGATTTAAGTCAGCAGTGAATCACAAGCAAACTTTGGTCTGGCATTACTTAGCTTGCCCTCGGGTTAGTGGCACTGCTTAGAAATCTGTCTTAAAAAAAGTTGCCTAAAACGTTAGCTTGAGAATTTTTAACTTCTCTCCTTTGTATAATAATGCTCTAGGCTTAAAGCAGTAATTACATAGAGTAGATATACCCTCTGCCATGCTCATTTTCTGCACATGGGCAACAGTGGAAGCTCTGGGAATCCACTTGGGATTTTGAAATTTATTATTTATTTGGGGGGACTTAGCCCTGTCGCTTCACTATGTATCCTCCCCCCTTCTCTCCTTTTAGCTTGTTCTTCCTATTTCCTTATGTCCCACAAGTTCCTTGTGACCTCCTTTCCCTCTCCCTCCTTTTTCCTTATCTGTTGTTTCTTTTCCTCCACTGCTAAGCCTTGTCTTTATGCTTTTCTGTTACCTTCCCTGCCCTTATTTTTGGCAAGGTTTTGCAGTTGACACAAAGCTGGTGTTTCCAGAATGATGAACTGTCCAGCAGAATGCCTCTTCCCCTAGTTGTACCTCCATTAACTAAGGAAAGAGGAGAGGGAATTAGCTAGGCCACTAATTCTGAAGGCTTTTTCAGAATAGTCTGTATTTTTCCTTATCTAGTCCAGAAGATACTGCTGCTGTGGGAGACAACTGTGATTTTAGAATACAATGATGACATAACATCTTTTCTAAGCTTTGCCAAACAATCCCTCATTATATTTTCTGCTCATTTACCATGTTTATCGTGGCATGCAGATCGTGGCAGAGGATTTGCCTGATTTATCATCAGCAAATCCATTGGGATCAAAACACTGCTATCCAGTGTTTTCCTAGTTTCAAGCAGGTCATGGTGAGTTAAACTACCTGAGCAGTCTCCTCCATCACCTTGGTTTAGACTGTTCCATGTAAAGGAAACCTTATATAGAATGCACTTTTTTTAGCAAAACATTTCAGAAGCGTCCTGCGTTCTGTACCTCAGCTGAGCACATATTCACAAGGATACATAAAGAACTGCCTTTGCATTAATCCAATACTTTCTCTCAGTAAAGAAAGAAAAAATTTAAAACCCAGCATTAATCCTTATGCATTAAGATATATCACAGGCACAGAATCATGGAATCACAGGATAATTCAGCTCGGAAGAGACCTCAAGAAGATCAACTACAAGGTCAAAGCAGATCACTCTGGGCTTTATACTGAAAACCCACAAGGATGAAGACTGCACAGCCTCTCTGGGCAACCTGCTCCACTGCAAGACAGTCTTGTAAAACAAAAATGCAGAACAGATGAAAAAGTTTTTCCTTATTTCAAGTCTGAACTTCTCTTGTTTCAGCTTATGTTTGTTGTCTCCCATCCTCATATCATGTCCCGTTGTGAAAAGCCTGGCTCTATCTTCTCGCTTTTCCACAAAGCTGCCCTCCAACTCCAGCCTCAAAAGGTACAAGGAGTTATTCCTTCCCAAATGCAGTTGTTCTGCACTTTTCACTGGGTCTTGTCCCATAATGGGGATGAATATTTCCTCTTACTCTTGAACAGAGCCATAACATCTACTGATGACTGTACTTATCTTTTTGTAACACAGTTTTCAGCTGCTACTAGACTTTGCAAGACACATCATGAATGATGACCCAAGTTACTTGTGCTCCTCTTTCCAGCACTTTCACAAGCAAATCTGAATATTTATGTTCTTTCCTGTTTAGTGAGTACATTTTCTCTTTCTCATTTTTTCCTTGGTACCATGGTCATTAATCTTTTTCTGGTCTTCAGACTTTATTTTCAAATGTGTTTTATCCTTCTATTTCATGACCACCTAACTCTTCAAATTCAACTTTTCTTCTCATTTCTAAAATCTCTCATAGGAAAGGGAAAAAAGTCTTGTGACAACCTTTCTGACGTCATCATTTTTTAAAAAAATATTTATTCTTTAAAGCTAACTTTTCCCTTCACCAGTTGTCCTAGTTCATTTCCAAAGTCATCTAAATTATATGAGAGAAAATATCTCTGTTCCTTCAAATCTTTCTGTCAACCTTGGCCTCCTCAAAACAGCACAGGTAAAGAACAACTGCTACAATGTTTTATTTTTCTTTATTTTTTTAATTGCACATTCATAACTTTGGAAAACTTTGGGCATTGCAGTGGTGGCAAAGGCAGAAGCTTGTCCACAGGACTCTGTGTTTGGGCTCTGTTTTCACTTGTGGTTAGTGCAACCATAATGTACTCACTACACCGCTGACATTCAGCAGAAGCAATAAATAATTCCTTTTCTTCTATAATATGCTTTTCTGATCCATGGACAACAAAAAAAAGCATCTCTGCTTCATGTTATTTCCCTTCTTTGATACACTTCACTTCTGGTTTTGGTAATGTTGCTCTAACAGAAACAATGGAGTTTCTACCAACTTCAATCTACAGCTAAACAAAAAGTTGACCAGTTCTGATACACTTTCTAGTTCTTCATGGGCATGGGTACTTTCACTTATCTAAATCAGATACGTCACCAGATTTAATCTCCTCATCTTCAGTGACTTACATTGGCTCTGATTCAGATTTACGTTGTGCTCCCTGCTTTTTCTGATAATTCTGTTTGTTTTTACTTATGTTCATCACTGGTACTGCCAGGTGTTAAAAAACTGTACCTATGTATCTTGCCTTGTTATCTAGAATATCCCTTTTGCACAGGAAACATCCAGGAGACTTCTTCTGAAGTGCTGCTTTCCAAAGTGAGTGTTGAAAGGCCTACTTTTAGCCAACACAGCCTGACAGGACCCAGTGTGACATCAAATATCCTGAATATGTCTTGCCACTAAGAACTCTTATACAGCTTGTCAAAATGAGGACAGCAAATTGATGATGTCTAATATATTGTCTGCCTCACAGTCAAAGGGCCCAAAACATCCCACCATAATGCAGATTTTCAGGGTTACCATCTAGGTAAGCTTTTCTGAAATTCTCCAGGTTTCTTTCCATTCTGTCACCAACATCAGCAGGTCTGTTTGCATGATCCTACCATCTCTTCAGTGATATACACAGCTGTAGGCACTGGATATCCTTTTTCGCTTCTAGTATTATTATTTAGGGCAGTTTCTCCTGACATTACGGTTTCACATGGAATTGGAGCAGATTCCTTTTATATCCCACCAGTCTGACTGATAGATAAATACTTTTGCACTTTTAGTGTCATATTTTACAAATATTTTTCTTTTGCTCTGTCTGAAGGAAACAGTTAAGGTGTGATTCAGTATCAGTTCTGAATTGATGTACTTCTGGCGCTTTCAAGAAGCACCTCATCATGTCCTTTCTTTTTTGAACCTCTCTGGGAGAATTTAATCTTTCTCCACTGACTAGGGAGACATTTAGGAGACCAGCTTCTAATTATGTGGAATTTGGACCAGTATACAAACCTGTCCCGGGAAGCAGCAGATGAGAATTTGAACTAATCTTAAACTGCAATGGGCCTAAGACCAGATTTCCAATGCCTCTGTTACAATTTACCCCACAGTCTACAAAGTGAGACTAGTGATATGATTCTGGTGACAACCTGTTACTTTGGTGCCAGAAGGAAGAGGAGAAGGGGAAAATACAACAAGAAAAATTTATTTTTCTCCATAAAAATGTACCTTAAAAAAAAACCACCATAAAACCCTAAGGCCATATCCCATTCTATAAAGGGTTCCCTGAGGATTTCCCTGCTTGTATGGAGAGCCATAAAGGAGCCAAGGGGTAAAGAACAGTGATTGCTGCTCATTGTTTTGTCTCATTTTTCCTTGTGCCACCCAGCAGGCAGCTAAACACCACACAACCTTTCGCTCACTCCAACGGAGTGGGAAGTGGGAGACAACTGGAAAAAAAGTAAAATTCATAAGTTGAGATAAAAAGAGTTTAATAGGACAGAAAAGGAAGATAAAATAATAACAATAACAATAATTATAAAAGAATATACAAAATTATTGATGCACTATGCAATTGCTCACCACCCACCAACAGATGCCTAGCCAGTTCCCAAGCAGCAGTCGCTGCCCCTGGCCAGCTGTCCCCAGTTTATATGCAGAGCATGATATCACATGGTATGGAATATCCCTTTGGCCAGTTTGGGTCAGCTGTCCTGGCTGTGTCCCTCTCAGCTGCTCTTTGGCAAAGCACGAGAAGCTGAAAAATCCATTTCTAGTGTAAACGCTACTTAGCATCAACTAAAACATCAGTGTTTTATCAACATCATCTCGTCCTAAATCCAAACCACAGCACTGTACCAGCTACTAGGAAGAAAATTATCCATGCTGAAACCAGAATGGTATCCACCCCTTATTCTATACCATCTACATCATGCCCAGGTCCCGCACTTTCCAATACATTCCAATTAATCACCACCGCCTTTCCTGTCTTTTGATATATAGACACAAGCATCATTCCTTTGGTTTATGGGCCATGCCTGTAAACATTCGCTTAGTTCATTTAGTTCATGGCTTTGGGCTCCATCTGTCACAAGAGTCCTTCAGGGCAGGAGAGATGGTATGTGGTGTTGGATTGTTGCATGCTGAAGCCAGTTCTGGTTCCATTATCACTGCACTTGTCTGTTTCTATAATCACTGCACTTTGCTCAGTTTTCATCAAAGATCATTATTCATTAATCTAGGTGATTTTTACTGTAATACCATTCATACAGCATATAGTCACAATAGAAGTGATGATATACGTTATTATATAGCCATTAACATCACAAAATTTAGTTCATTGGCTATTCTCACCCAAAATCAAATCCTCTTTTTGGGGGGAGATTTCCCCATCCTCCCTCATCACCCATCAAGTGCACCCAGGTCCTTGAGAAAAATGATGCCACAGATGTGTTTGCCTTTGCCCGAGGCAAAGGACTAAAAAGTCCTTGACTGGTGTAAACACTACTTAGCAAAAACTAAAATATCAGTGTGTTATCAACATTATTCTCATACTAAATCCAAAGCACAGCTCTGTACCAGCTAATAGGAAGAAAATTAACTCTATCCCAGCTGAAACCAGGACGCACAAGCAAGAGTCAGAAGACAGACTGTAAGATTCAAGAGAATTGCTAAATTATTGTATTGCCTGTAGAATTTGTTTGCTGCACCAGGAGATTTGTAGAATCAATGCTAATAAAAAAAGCTCTGCTCCTTGATTACTCTTACCTATGTGAGAGTTCATTCTCAATTTAAAAGGAAATAAAGACATGGTCATAGACAAAAAGGTCAGTTCACCAATTTTATTTAAAATAGTGCAACAAGGCTTTGCAGCCAGGATAACTGCTGCAAGACAGTAACAGACAATTACTCTGCCAAACAAAACAGAAGCAAGGAGGAAAGTCAATTTGTTTACAAAATAAGGGATGTGACCGTCCTGTAATAAAGTCGCTTTCCAGCAACAGCTTAAAGTGATAAAGCTTAGAAACTGTGATAAAGCCCTGTGATAAAGCTTAGAAACATTTACAGGAGAAAGAGGATGAATTAAATCCCAGAAATTTTTAGTGAAATATTATTATAGTTTGTTAAAATCTAAGTGCCTAACTTCCTTTTCCTCTAATCTAAAAGTGTCAAAAGAAAAATGCTAAATAATGAAGGCTCTGGACTCTCAGTTTAAAAGGAAATAAAGATATGGGCAAATAAAGACATTCCCATTAAAGAAAAAAAGAAAGAAAAAGAAAAAGAACACACAAAAACCCCAAAACTAAACAAACAAAACTCCCACAAAAAAAAACCCAAACCAAAACCACACAAAACCCAAATTCATAGAGGATAGCCAAAAAGTTTCCTAAGATGTTTACCTTAATATCCGTAGGAAGAAAGGAAAACAAATATAAAAACAAAATCCCCCAGTTTGGAGGTTGCTTGCTATTGACTAGGTCACATTTATCTTTTTCCTTGAGAAAGCACTTACGTGACTCAGGCTCATACACCAAGACATTAAACATTGTCAGTCTATAGGCTCAGGATCATTCTGCCAGACTATTTGAGCAATCTCCAACCCAGATGTACCTCACTTTGATAATCTGATACAATTCCCAGGCACAATGCCAGGACTGACACAGGTCAACTGAATGCCTCTTTCCAATAGATGTATGGATGTGGCCATCCTGTTTTAAGTCTTAAGGCGATTCACTTGCATGGATGAGATCTCATAGTGTGCTGGGTCTGGCTGGGATGGAGTTAATTTTCTTCCATGTGTTGCTGTGCTTTGTTTTTATGATTAAGGCAGTCTTGATACCACACCGGTGTTTTGGGTGTTGCTGAGCAGTACTTGCACTGTGTCAAGGCTTGCTTTTTTTCTAATTCTGCCCCCTCAGCAAGTAAGTTGGGAGTGCACAAGAAATTGGGAGGGGACACAACCAGGACAGTTGACTCAAGCTGATGAAAGGGGTATTCCGTGCCATATAACATCATGTTCATCAATAAAAACATAGAGGAGAAGTTTTTTGGGAGAAGGTAGACATTGCTCAGAAACCAGCTAGGCATCATCCTGCTTGTGAGAGGTGGTGAGTCATTGCCTTTGCATCACCTGTTTTGTTCTTCTGTTTTGTTTGTTGGTTTTTTTTTTCTTTTCTCCTTCCTTCACTTATTAAGCTATTTTTATTTTGACCCATGAGGTGGATTTTTGCTTTTGCTCTTCCTATTGTTTCCCCTGTCCCACAGCAGGAGGCAGGGAGTGAGCAAGCAGCTGTGTGTTGCTAAGCTGCTGGCTGGGGCTAACCCACAACACATGGCTAGAGAACAGGCTGTAGTACAGCTAGTTTGCCAGTGGATGTAGCCTGAGTCATCTTGTTATTCATTAGTAAATAAATCTATTTTTAATCCTTGTTCATCTTCTCCTGATAAGTTTTGGTTTAGAAGAGTGGTTCTGGCTATCATTGTTGAGTTATTCATGCACAAACGCTTTCAGAAAAGGCATAAGATCAATAGAATCAATTATTAGAATTAACTGGAAAAGAAAAGAATGACAAGTGATCTCACACTGCAGCAAGGCATATTTTAGGAGTATTTTAGGAAAGTTTTAATCTCAGGGTGTAGTTTACTGTCAATATCAATAAGGAAATCAGTCTGAATATCAACATCGTTTCAGACTTTTAAGGATGTATTTTCATGGTAAAATATGATGCAGAAAATGGCCTATTAACACACTCTAGTCAGTACTACAGAACCACAACTCTGCTGGAAGTTTCTCTATACTGGGTCAAAGGCTTTTCTCCTAGGGTGGCTTGTGGTATTGCTGTTTTCCAGTTCTCTTGCATGACCTTGGACACATCAGACACCCATTCATAAAATACATACTTTAAGAATACTTTAATAGCATTTTGGGGAAAGTTTGTGAAGTGCAGAGATATTATAATGTTGGAAGCTGTATACTTTCTAAAGTAATTGTTTTTCTATTTGACTTTGACTTCTTTTTTTCCCATGAACTATCCTGAATTCATTTCTAAGGTGTTGCTTTTTGAAGTCACTGGGAGGTTTGCTTGCAGAAGCTCTAGATGACTGAGAGGGCTTGTGAGTAATGAGGGACTGTTTGGAAATTAGTTCTAAGCCATGTCATTTTGCTGAATATCATCCAAACTCAAGGCTACACCTGACTCACTAGATTTGTGGAACTCTTTTTTGCCATGGTACAATTCAGCATTTACATTCAAGGCACAGCTCTAGCTGTCACTCTAACCACATTGTATCATGTTATGTTTTTTTGAGAAAATGTAGTATGATTGTTCAGATATTCAAGGTCTTAATAAGCAATAGATTCAATACAAACCATTAAAATGTGTACTGTGTAATGGAGGGACATGACATTGGTGAATTGTTTCCTTTTAAATCATTAACTGTCCATTAGTAAGACAGTTTAATTAAAGCTTTAAAAGGCTAAGCTATTGCTAAGAACTTGTAAAGAATGACAGTCATATGGAAGTGGATCTGAAGCAAAATATTTGCAAGACCTATGAGGTCCAGAGAATATGCCCATCTGATCCTTGAGTTTCTCAACTTCCTCCTCCAAAAAGGCACTATCAACCCTCAAGCTGCTTGCTGTCACCTGGTGCCAAAATATTTGGCACACAGGAGACCATCATTTGCCCAGCTGGAAGAAGTAGAAGAAAGTAAAATTTTTATTCAGCCTCTACTTGGCCCTGGTGAGTCCCATCTGGAGCTCTGGGTCCAGTTCTGGGTGCCCCAGTATGAAAGACATACTGGAGACATATAAGTCCAGCAAAGGACCACAAAGATAATAATGAGCTTGGAGCTCTTAATGGGGACATAAATGGGGAGGATGAGAGAGCAGGGACTATTCAGCCTGAAGAAGGCTCAGGGGGTGACCTCATCAATATGTATAAATACCTGATGGGAGAGTAAAGAAGATGGAGACAGGCCCAGTGGTGGCCAGTGAAATTGCAAGAGGCAAAGTGCACAAATTAAAACACATGGAATTCTGTTTAAACATAAGAAAAATCTTTTTTTGCTGTGAGAGTGGTCAAACACTGGCACAGCTTGTCCAGAGAGGTTGTGGACTCTCCATCCTTGAAGATGTTAAAACCTGACGGCACACTGTCCTGGGCAAGCTGCTTCAGTTGACCCTGCTCTGAGTAGAGGTGTTGGACTATGTGATCTCCAGACGTGTCCTCCAGCCCCAGTGATTTTGTGATTCTTTGATTATTAATGTAAAAGTCTTTCCCAATGTCTGTGTAGCAGCTTCCCAGCTGCAAAATTGCCTTCCCCATCCTTCTCTCCTGTGTATATCTATTTAATCACTACTTAACATTAATAAAACCTACTAAGAACCTAGATAACTGCTGAAAGAGCTGTGAGCTATGAATTCAGTTCCTACTGCTTAAAAGAACTTCTGGAAAGATATAAAAAATTTTTAGTAATCTGTTTTCACCAGCACAATGTGGATATACACAGTGCCTGAAATAGAATGTCCATTTCTGGTGAAGAGAAATTAATACTTCTATCCTTGCTTTCCCTGCCACAGAAGAGCACCAATTTATGTCAATTTTACTGGTGGCTTTTGTGTTACAGATACCTGTCTATGCTGTGCTAGAGAGACATCAACTCGTTTTAATTAGATTTTCTCTAGGGGCAGTTTAGTGGAGCAGAATGTAATTGCCCAGCTAGGAATTTTGTAAGAACATCGAAATTAACTTCCTCTGCTCTGGCTAAAAGTGGCATCAGAGGTTTAATGAAACAAAATGGTCAGGGACCTCTGTTTTACTTTTCATCTTAAAACACAGTACTTTGTCTTGAGTCACAAGTACTGATTTAGTGAGGAAAGCGTTAACTAATGAACCACCAACACCACTTCATTTACCTTTTTGTCCCAGTACAGCATCTTCTTGACTCATTCATGAGAGGTAAATGTTTCAAAGCACCAGGTCAAACTTCACACTTAAAAGTAGCTGAACATGAACAGAGTCATGACACCTACAAGTTTTTAAGTTTTTTTTGTGAGAAAACGGCATTCATTTTAAAACCATTTTTGCTCCTCCCAGGAAATTATTTCACACAAGAGGATGGCTGTTTCTACAGTTAGAATTTATGGAAGAAAATTAAATCTACTTCCCCACTGAAAGAGGAAAGTGAGGGTTTTCTTAAGAAATCATTTATATACCTACCTATAGTTAACTTGGGCTGCAGCTTGGGTTGCAAATCAGTTTACCTAAGAATAGTATTTTGTTTATGCATCTGCAGTTGTCATGTGATATATGAATTAGGCAAGGTACTCATAGAGTAATTGGTAATTGTGTCTCTTAGTACCAATACAAAGTGTCCTTAGAAATCAGAGAAATCATGTTCAGCAAGTTGTCTAAAGCAGACCAGAAGGGAAATTTCCAGCTGCTCTTGTCTTTCTTTTTATTTTTTACTCTGAGACTCTAAATTCAATATAAGCTTCAAAGGACACGCTTGAATTTAGCAGGCCAAACTCATATTAGCAGAGCTGAGATTACTGGGTTGAACTGGTAACAGCATTTTTTGCTTTGTAGGACTGTCTTGCTACAGCAAATTGGTGGCAATACCCTTACAAAGTCAGATCAGACAAGGTAGTGTCATGGCTTTGGCAGGTTGGAACCACGTAACTACAGAAAAAATTACCTTCTTGTTAGACTGGAACTCAACTAAAAGCAATGCATTTAGCCTATGAATTTTGAGGAAAGGAAGAACTGTGTGGTAATCAAGTGTCTTCGGCTGTCAAATTTGGACCATCAGGTTGCATACATTCCAGAACTGGGTCTTCTCAATCCTCAGACCAATGCAATTATTAGGTATTTCAGCTCCCCCTCACTTTCTAAAATAAAGTACGTTTCACCTCAAGACTAAAAAGTAAAGAAGGAAGAAAAACCAGTGAAGTTTATCACACTGTACAAGAGGAAGTTGAGCATCCTGGGCTTTTTTTGCTTGATTGTTTTTTCCAGACCTGGAAATGAACAGGTTAAGGTCAAGTCAAGTGTTTCACTTTTCTGGATCCCCTTTTCAGCACTGCATGTATAGCAGTAAGAAGAGCAAAATATGGGCTCCAGTCACACCAGTTCTTCGAGACCATTAAGAAGAGCTGTTCAGAAAGTCAGGTGCTTCCCTGAGGACTGAGGTTCCAGATTATTGAAGAATCCTAGATATAAGACAGGAAGATCCCTACCTTTCTTTTCCTCCTTTCTATACAATATGCACATCCATAGAAGCATTTGACGGGATCTAGGCCCCTGCCAATTTCATGCTAACTTAAGCATAAAGCCATAAGGGACAGATGTATTTTTTCTATGACTTCTGATCTTTCACAAGGGATCTAAAGATCCTTTACCCTTTAGCACGTACCTTAAGTGCTTGAGTTAGATGCATTACTGGAGTTAGAAATTTTCACTGTAATTGGAGCAGAGATTGTAATCAATTACTATTAATTCCTATATCAACATTAGGAAGGGCAAAAGGAAAATACACTTTTCTAATAATTCTTCTAAACTTAATTAGTTCTACCTGTACAGGCAAATATTGAAGCTTTAATGAAATTTCTGACAGATTCCTCCAAGCTGCTAGGCAATTTAGAAGAAGTGAAAGGGAGGGGAGAGAGAGAGACATGGGAAATAAGAGATACCATTTCTGAGCAAAAGACTTACAAAATATGTCTGGCAAAAAGATTATCAATAAACAGAAGGTATTTTAGTACTGACAAAACATTCAAAAGATGCAGTTTATATTGCTGATAAGTAGCAGTACTCCATCTCTTTCTTACCTCCCCATCCAACTTCTGTGCATATTGTCAATAGCTGAACTCCTCAGTCCTTTATATTCAAATGAATGTTTCCCACCAAAATATTTATTCAAATGGGAATGGTAGTGATTTTCAGATTCTCACAGGCAGAGTGGAAACAGAAAGATAAATGACTTTCTCACATTACTTCAGTGTTATTGTTATCATATATTGTGTGATGTTCCCTCATTATCTGTCGGTTCACAAATGCAAGCAATGCATAATTTCTGAACCAAAAGTAAAATAGCAAAACATTTCTCAAGATGTTTTCAGCATTTTTAGATTTAGATGAAGAGAAAAATGTGCCTAACCCTGGCTGATAACAGTCATTAAAATTCTGAACATGTACATAGACTTGAGGTACCTGAGCAGACAAGCAACCAAATTCTCTGTTGCGAACTGGTCCTTTTGTTCCACTCAGACCATGTAAAAGGGAGAGATTCTGAATTTAAACATCCATAGAGGGATACCATTTCTGTTAGAGGGTTGGGATGGTGGGCTCTGCCCTAATGAAGGCCTCCCTCCATACTGAAAAATGCTATTTTGTGAGAGGAAGGAGACTGCAGCAAAGCAGAGTTCCCCTGAACCTGTTTCCTGCTCTCACAGCCTAAACCACCTTGACACATACACTTAGGCTTTGTAAACCAGCTCTTGAAGAGAGTCAACTCATCTGCTGCAGAAAGAAATCTATGCCAAAACAATTCCCAAGCTGAAGTTTTCTCTTCCTTTTAGCATAGAAAATGTAGAATCACTCATGTGAGAAGGTGTGGGTGAAAGGGAACCAGAATAATGTAAAGTTAGGAGGAGATTTCTGAAGTAGATTATACTTTTAATTGTTTTTATTGTAAGCAAACTACATGAGATATAGAGAACATGAGAAAATATGTATAAATAACAGAGGCAACTCTTGCATCTCAGTTTATGTGGTTGCTGAAGCATGGGCAGGTGCTTCATCTTCCAGATTTTTTTTTGAAATATATATGTAGTTAGATCTTTGGTAGCTGATAGAGACACAGTTCATTTAATTTAGATTTATACCTACATTTTAGTGAGTCACTATTCCTAAATAACTCCTATTATAAAGTCAGAGAAGAAACTAAATGTATTTGAGGACCCCGGAGGAGGAGGTTGTTTGACTAAATTTGAATTGAAACAAAAAGCTTATAAAGAAAACCTACCAATATTCCTCCTAGAGACTTCCATCTCTTGTTGCTGTCGCACATGTCTGGTTTTGTGTGTTTGTGTCTTTGTGTATGTACACTTACTTACAGTTCCCAGCCTAAACAGAAATCTTTTATTTGAGACTGGGGTTCAGTTTTCATGCTGTTTCACACAATATGAGATTTCTTTTTCACAACACTTTGGTCATGAAGAGTTCATCAGTGGCAGAACACACCTTTTGGATGAACTTGGATGAAGCTGACTGCTTGCAAAATGGAAAGCTCTTCTTGCACCCACATATGCACCCAAAGCAACCCAGATATAGAGATCAATATACGTGCACCTCTAAGGGCTTTATAAAAATCTGATTCCAGAAGGCACAATTCTCTGCTTTTAACTCCAGACAAGGCAGACGAGGATGTAGAGAGAGAGAGGTATTTACTGAGCTTTTACCTCATTAAAAAATAGCTTATAGGTCTCCAGAAGGTGCAGTCTCTGGAGCTAGTTTAGATTACAAACATTTCACCCTCAGTTGTCCCATAGCCACATCAAGGAGACAGACACTGACATAACGAAGCACCTCCCTAATAAATGATGCTGTGTAGGGATTCAGATGTCACAGAAGAACATTGTTTGATCTTACATAGACCAGTAGCTCCTGAACTCACTCCTAAACTAATTTTTGTATTTATCATCTACATCCATCCTGGTCTGTAATATGTGTTGTATTGACTGAGGATGACATGTTCACAATGAAACACTTTCTATTTGGCTTCAAATAGAGCTGTAAAGACGTTAAATGCTAGAAATGCCCTTTTTCTGAATTCTCTGGGGTTCTTTTAGCAGTGTTGTTCTGCTTTCTTCCTTCTAAAATATGGAAATACCAGAAATAACCATCTTTATTTTCATGGTTTTCCTGCATGTCTTTAGAGAAAAGGAAGTATGTAACACAGTAGGTCTCTGCTTCTGATGAAACCACCAGTGTTGTGGTTCTAAAGCAAAGAAATGAGGAAGATCAAAACTATTAGACTAGAAGATTGGTTCAGATGAATAATCTTAACTTAAGCTCATTCCTCAAATCTGGTGCACTGCTGAGGTCTAAGTTAGGAACTTAATTACCTGAATTCCTTCAGTAGAAGTTAACAGATAAGTACTTGTGGAAAGACATTTCACACACCTAAGATGTGAAATGCCTTTATAAGTATCCCCTGAAAAGAAAGCCTAAGGGACCAGCTTTTTCAGATAACTAATAATGCATAGTCAATAATGTAGTCTTGACTGTAATCCTCAGATATCCAGCTGTGACTTTTTTTTTTCCTTTTTTGTGTTTATTGAATTTTAGTGTTTTACCAGTTTCTAATCTGTAAAATAATTAACTTTCATCTGTAACTACTTTGGCATCTAAATAGTATAGTTTGAGAGGGACTTTGGAACTCCCAAAAAAGCCATATAAAGCACTTATAACTGGAAATGTACCTTAACCTGTAATATTGCCCTTTATCTGTTTTCCTTTCTGTGACTTTTTTTTTCTCTGAAAAGCTCCAAAAAACATGGTAGATTAGGTCCAAAATTTTAGAGCGAAAAGAATAACAAAAATAAAAAATGGGAGGTGTTTTCTGTCCTCACTGCAGCATGGTTTATAATTATCTTTTTAAATCTTAACTTCAGCAAATGTTGCAGGTCCAGAAATAATTTTGAATGACCTTTACTTTCCCTGGATATCCCTTTTCAAAACTATTGATCCTCCCAAAGTAAAAGTGATTTGCAAAAAGGCCTTCCAGAGTACCGTAAGTGCTTTCTATTGACCACATTGCAGGGAAAAATGTCAAAAACAGCCTCTCCAAGTATTTTGCAGTACGTATGCCCAGACTGTAGAAGCACAGAACATTTGAAACTGGGACTTAAAAAATCATTCATATGAACTTGAAGAAGTTAAAATATAAAATAATCAAGATTTTTGTATTTGTCATGCTTCAGGATATAAGGAAATCTGTAACTAATTGTGTTAAGAAAGAAAACTCTTTGTAGGTAGGTTATTGCATAATTTTAATTTTCTGAGGTTTTTGACCTGCAACTCTGAATCCTGTCATGAATCTGGCAGGATACAGGCCTATTGGGCTATTGGCCCAACTTTATATGACTTCTGTTAAGATCTGAAATTTCCATTTTTAACTTGAGACATGCTAAAAGGAACACAATGTTACATATCCCCGAAGCTGTGTGTCCCTGAACAGGATATTCACTGTAACAGCCAGCAAAGGGTATTCAAATTCAAATATGTCTCCCAGAGTCTCTGTTTTACAAGTAACACTTAAAGTGGTAACAGTTAATTCTTACATCTGACAGTCTTCATGGACTTTCATTTTCCCCACAATCTTATACTTCAGACTAATTCAATTTATCTTGTCCGTTTTACTCAAACAACTGAAACAGATCTATGGTAAATTAATGTGCTATAGATAATTTGGAATGCAGTGCAAGAATTCAATGCACACCAGCACTACTGTATTACCTAAGGTTATAAGATTTTAATTTAAAAAGTTAAAGGTCCATAAATCACATTCTATCTACACTTGTCAACGTTTCTGACAACCTATTTTAACATCTAGAATTATTTCCTTCTTTATCACATAAGAGAGATTTTAGTTTAACTCCACTTTACCCTAAAAAGTGAAAAGGGAGCCTAAAGCAATTGGGAAAAGGAGGAGAATGATCAAGAAAAGGAAAAGAAGCACCAAGAACTCACTGAAAGGCATTCCCAAAATATAGTGGGGGTACTTCTTGGTGAGACAGAAATGACTGGTAACCCACAGGGTGAATTAGGAATGAGAAAATAACATATCTGAGGTATCTTTTATTACTTAGCTTATGCAGATGAGGCTAAGACACGTGGGAGGTAGAACTGGAAATGCATGGATGGGCTGTATGACAGAAGAAAGCTGGTGATATCTAATGCACCCCTGACAACCTAAGTTTAGGAAAGCCAACTATATAGTTCAAGGTTTGGGAGCAAAGTGGTCACCTCATTCCAACCTGGGTGTATAAACAGGGATTACAAGTGACCCTAGCAGAACGAAAACGTATGAACATAGAAATTAACATATATTCCGACTCAAATCTGGAAGGTAGTCAAGGTTTATTATTTTGTCCTCCTACCTATCTCAAGGGCATACTTTAAAGCCTACAGCAAGCTTTGTGTTGCCATGGCTATCTTTCTAACAGCTGTAGAAAGTAGCTAGTTCAAAGCTGCCTTGCAGATGTCTCCAATACATGATAGTCAAACAGACAGGCTTAGTATAAACATTATCTAACAAACTGCTACAAGGGTAGCAAAAAAGGAAATCAAGTGTGAGAATTTCAGATAGGGAAACAATAATATATAAGAAAAAATGGTTTTTCTTGACTATTTAGGACTAGAATCTCAGGAAGTGAAAAGATGAAAGAAGTCTTCCCACTTACACTCCGTGATACTAACAGGAGTTCATCTTCAATATCTTTTACATTATGATTCATGTGTTACTAAAATATGCTGGTACGTAGTAACAGAATTGTAGGAGGATTTCATGACACCCATGTGAAGATTTCACAATCGTGTTATCCTCCCACCCGCTTCCCATCCATCCTCTCTCAGCTCACCTTCTCTTAGCCTCCTGTGCATCTCCCTGCAGCCCAACACCATGAATTCTCCCATACACACATGCCAGATGTGGTTGAGTCAGGGAATTTCTCTTAGTCCCAGCCCCAGTGGGGGGAATCTGTTTGTCCCAAGCAAGAGGTAAAAATATCTTGCAGTTTTTAAAATAGTTTGTTCCCTTTTTGTATTAAACACTCCAACTGTGGACTGTTTGAAGTCCTCTGTCTCCCAAAGCCAACCCTTCCTGTGCAGCCCACCTGGGTTTATATCTTGTTGTTGTCCCCAGCTTTGGGAAGAATAAACAAAAGAACTGTACGCTTCTGCCACTTCATACTTCTGCATTCCCCCATTTGTTTTCTTCTTTCAAGAGTGTTTTTGCAGGCATGCACCTCTCATACCACTCTTTCTGTGATTTTGGATACTAAGAAGTGGGAGGAAGGGCAGAAATGTCAGAAAAATAGAGGCACTTGCTGTAATGAATATCTCCAAGGATGAATGTTTCCAAATGCAATAAATTGTTGGAAGCTAAGTAGTCAGCTAACCAAAGGTGCAAATTCAATGCAGATAATATACCAAGATTTTAACAATACATATATTGAAACAAATGCCAAAGGAAATAACAATAACTAAATTAGTCATGTTTTAACCTACCATTTATATGAACCATTGTTCATTATAGTTTGAAAAGTAAAGTATAGTTATACCAAATGCATGATGGTAAGCACTTTTTCACAAAGAATATCCTTTCTCATTGATTATTTTCCACTGAATTCTTTTTATGATGAGATTTATCCCACCTTATTTCAGCTTTTTGAAGCTGGGCAGCTAATTTTAGCCAGCTGAAGAGAAGGGGAGGTACTTTCAGCAAGCAATTTTTTCAACCTATTTAGGATGTTATGAACTGGCACTCTGCCATTAGACTCCTAAAATATCTTAAAGGTGCTGAATGGAGGGAAATTAAGCTAATTTAATCTCTTTTATATATGCATATTAAAAAAATGCATCTAACTCTTCTACCTTGCTACCAGCATTTTTTTTGTTCCTTTTGGGGCAGGGAGTAGGTGGTAAGGAAGTTGATAGCCTCACTGAGGCTGTTGATATGCTTCATGTAACTTGGTTGAAGAAAGGAGCTTTTTTGTTAGAGGACAGTGATTTTTTATTTTATTCCTCAACACCCAAGCCCATGTCAAACAAAGTTGGCCTTCAGAAATTAAAAAATTCTACTCACTACTTTCTATGCTTCCTGAAGTTCATGTTCTAAATGTGTTTCAATTTAAATTAAAAACTGCTTAGTTGCAGTTTCAAGCCATTGGTTTTCATTGTGATTCCAATGTTAAAAAGCTCTTAAATATCTTGTATTTTCTCCCTTTGAAAGAACATACAGAGTGTGATCAAGCCACCTTGTGCCATTCTTGTAGAAAATTTAAATAGCCTGAGCATTTTAGCAGGTCTGTAACTTTTTCCTCCAGTTCCTGAATGTTTTATGTGATTCTTCCCAGAACTTTCTTCATTTTTGTTTCAGTAGCCTGTTCAAAACATGATCATAGCTGACCAAAATTTCCTAGTTTTACTGCAGTAATGTCTGCTACATAA
The DNA here is from genome assembly GCF_963921805.1 of Phalacrocorax carbo. NCBI lineage: Eukaryota > Metazoa > Chordata > Aves > Suliformes > Phalacrocoracidae > Phalacrocorax > Phalacrocorax carbo. The sequence continues at coordinate 120,370,542 of NC_087515.1, forward strand.
AGAGTTATGAAATTGTATATATTCTAGACACAACCTTGGTTTTTGCATACTCCTTGTTTACTAAGCAAACAATATAAATTTACTCTGTGTTTTCTTCCTTTCCTGCCTGCACCTCTTTGCTTCAACAGTTGTCTCTCACTTATAATAGCAAAATTCTCCTCAACGTTTAAACACATTGTTTTTTCTTAGCTTTGCTGTTGTTAACAATAATGATCTACTCTCTTGGTCAGGTCAGGTACTACACATGTCCAAAAATAAGTGTACTTTGAAGTTTGTGTAAATAGAAGTTTGTTGATGTTGAGTCTGTCACCCAATATTCTCTCATGCAATAATATTGAAAAAATGATATTTTCTGTTCTATGAATATAAATTTAGGATACTCTCCATGATGGGTCTATTCCAGTGCTAGTCTGTTTGGTGTGCTCCTAGGTCTTCTTGACTCTGGGTAACCTGATCTCATTTTACCTGCGTGTGTTAGCTATTTGATTTTGATATTTGATCTCCAACTTGATCACAGGATTCCTTTTTTTTTTTCTATTTTACTTTCTATAGGAGGGAATGAAAAGAATGTAAAGGATAGAGGGCACTGTACCCAGGTGAGATTACATTATGAAAAGTAATGATGTTCACCTGCTCAGATCACTGGAAGTCACTTAATCCTCATCCACCTTTGTGGAATACTGTGTCCTGCAATATGTTGCAATAAATGTTACAATAATTCATGAATCAGTGACCCACACCAAGATGAAAGTCATTTCACTGAACAGTTGAGTAAAAGTAGACATGTTCCCCTTTAGCCATTTAAGCTCTCCCTACAGTATTTGAAGACAAAGCAAACAGAGTATCAGTTGATGTAATTCAGATCTCCTTCCTCACATGCCTGTTCCAGAAAGGGGATGAATAATTGCCCAAGGCATCTGCCTTGTCTATAAAAAGAGTGTCACTGATCACCTTAGTCTGGACAACCAGCTTTTAAATTGCCAACTCCAGCCTTGCTGACTGGGATTCATAGCGGTAGCCTTCCAGTAAGATTTCTGCTTAGCAAATGATCCACACATTTGCTTCCTGAAATTATTTTATCTCATTCTGAAAGAGACACAAGTTTTTGGAAGATTTGTCGTGTTAAGCTAATTAATGCAATAACCATTCCCGTCCTGACTGCTGACATCAAGGCAGAGTCAAATACTCTACAGAATAGTTCATTGAATAGTACTAACCAGTCTGTTTTCATTTATTCTGCATCAGTGAGCACCCTTTTTTGGGTTGTGCTGCCTGTGGTCAGAGATCATGTAGTGAAAAATAAGTGACCTCATTCACAACCCAAAAGAAAGCTAAGGTAAGTAAGCATTCTCTGCTCTGTGTGAGTTGTCAACCTAAAGAAATGACAATAAATTATGGTATGTAAAACATTTGTTGATATTCCAAACCTAGTTAACTGTTAATCATTTCAGCAAACCTCTTGGCTTGCTTTGCATTCCAGTACAATTACATATGTTAGACTTTCCCATAGCATGCTGTCTTCACAGGCTAATTTATTTTTATGAACATTCCAGGGACACTGAAGACATTTTTGCTCAACTTTGTTAACACAACTTGATGTCAACCTGGTGCATTAATAAAAATAGTTCTACCTTTCTGATATGCTACCGACATATAATTTCAAAAGCACAATTAATATATGCAATGTCATTGTGTCTCTCTCTTTTGTAAGCCAGTAAACACTAACTTGGGATTTATTAACTGCTAAAAGCAGTAGACGTTCAATCAATACAGTATACTTCTGGCATGTGAATGTGGCAGGAGCATAATCAATCTCTTGGGTGAGATGTAAAACTTAAATCCTGACCATCTGAGATGATTAAAGTCTTAACATGGTTTTTTGTGGTTTTTTTTTTTTTTTGTTTGGTTGGTTTGGCTTTTGTTGTCAGGTTGTTTGTGGTGGTTTTTTTTGGTGTTTTTTTTTTTTTTCTTTTTCATGAGAATGAGAATCAGCTAAGGAACCGCATACATTGGTCCCATTTTGCATAGCTAAATACCACAGCTACCGTAACCACACCAAAGTACTATGGCCACAACAAAACACTGTTGGCATATTACTCAGGGTGTCCCACTTGAATTCACATTCTCCTGCCATTCGAAATGGAGTAAAATCTTTGTTAGCTGCAGCACTAGGAATTTATAGTCATCTCTACTGGAGAGTTATCAGACAGCTTTTGGGTGGCCTGATACTCCATCCTTTCTAAGCCAATAGAACTTAAATGTTAGCTAGTAGATTATATTGTGTCAAGCCCAATTTGGAAACCTTTTTTTGTTCTAAATTCCTGCTGTGTTTTCAGCACCAGAATCTCTAGGTTTTCCTTTTGAAAGTCTAGCATTGTTATTGAGCTTTAAATAGCATGAGAACCCTCTGTAATAAAATAAGCTAAATAAATATGACATTTTGGTATAAACGTAAAACATTGTTTCTTCCTCTATTTTTGTTACCATAGGTTGAAAATGATAATTTAAAAAAAAATATTAATGGCCCATATTTAAAAATATAAGATGTTAAAGGTTCATTTTCTGGAAGATAATATTTTATTGCATAAAACTATTTTTTAAATGGCCTTTTTTTTCTTATTTTTGTAAGAAAATTCAGATGCATTCAAATCTGCAGCTTGAATGAATGTCCTGAAAATGGAACACTTTGTCCGCAAAAGCATGAGATAAGGCTTTCTTTTCCTAAGAAATGATCAACACACAGGAACGTCTTCAAAGTCAATATCTGTCAGTGTCTAATGTAAATTTTGGGGTACTTTTTAAAAATTTAATCTTAAAATTTAGAACAAGAGATAATATTTTTAAAACTCAGCTTTTTAGAAAAGAATATGAAAAATACTAGTCTTCTAATTAAGAATATGTCAAGTTGGGTTTGCTACGTCATGCTGCTTAACATTCAGCAGTATCCAGATAAAAATGCTGGCCAATAACAGACCCCTGAACAAATGTCTCATTGGCTTGAAGTTCATTGTTTACTATTAAAGCTAAGTAAACCTTTTCTTTTTTTAATGCAAAACTAGGCTTTTGACCTAACAATATGCTCCATCGTTTGTGTTAAGGATCTACTTCCTTGCAGCATTTAATGATTTCATTGAGAGATTAAAAGCTGTGGCCTAGACTATCCGATCAGAAGAACCGTCCCACGATGCCTCACAGCTACAGTATATAATACCTCCCACTCAGGGCCCTACAGAATCAATAAGTGTTTCACCCCATGCAATAGTTTAAAAGGACACAGTCATAGCAGTATTTTGACAGTACCCTTTCCTTTGTGAGCATGTTTTCCTGATGAACTTTGAGTTCTTCTCCATTTAAAAAATAATTATCTTCTATTATTTTCTCTACATAAAATAAGTTTTGCAGGAAAAGGCACTGCTGGTCTGCTGGCACAAGCTGTTGGGAACCAGACATCTCTTTTCTTCATCAGCATAATGCCATCTGCCACAGACAGAAAGGAGGAGATTGAAACTGAGGAAGAAGGAAGAGAATGACACCAACAGGAAAGATGTTCATTAAGTCTGCGGTGATGTCCATTCAGGACTTCTCTAGTTCTGGTTAGGAAAACAGTCAGACTGTTAAAAACCTCATGTGTTCCTAGAAAAACAACTGCATTAATTTTCTCCCCTTTAATAATATTACAATTGATCTATGTGTATTTTTGAAGCCTAAAGGCTCTGAGGTTTTTGCAAAAAATGCATCTAAGAACAACACTTTTGACATAAGGAATATTAAGGGGTTTGTGTTTCAAATATTTGAGGGCATTATGGAAATATCACTCAGGGCAGGAAGAATACCAAGAAAATATCAAAACAAGCTACGTAAAAGTCCTCTCACATATCTATTAAGAAAACACAGACTGTCTCTTTATTTCTGGATTAGCTGCCTGAATCTAAAACACTAAAATAACAAACATAAGATGTAGTTTCTCTTTATATAAGTTAATGGAAACCATGGAAAAATGAAAACTATTTTAATTTTTTTGCATTAAAGTAACGCTTACAGGTTTTAACTGAAATGGATCCTGACTGAGCTACAGTATTGCGGAAATACAGAGTTAGAAACAGCCCCAGTCCCTTAAATGTTACATCACACAAAGAGAGAATAGATCATGAATGAAGAAAAATTAAGTGGGGCTTTTTTTTCTTTACACAGCTTGTGGATTTGTGCAGGGAAGCAGAAGGAAGGAGTAAAAGGACTTCTAGTCTTTTCTTACAACTGCTCATTTATGGAAGCAGAGTATAAGTAAGTTTGATGTTCTCACTGATACTCTAATATGTAAAGAAAACTTTTAGAATCCTTTCTTGAGCTCTGAGAGCTGGGCTTAGGGCCCCTACATCCAAAGAGGGAAACTGGGCTGTGAAACGCAAATGGAGGGAAATGCCTCTTAACAAGGGATAATGCATCTAGAAAATTAATACCAGGAGTATGATTCCTTGTGCTTTTTCAACACTACACTATTGCATGTTTGAATAGATTTCAATCTCTGAAAGTTTGGCTTAATACTCAGCTTGAAGCTACCTTTCTTTTTCTTCACACCATTATTTCTAATTTCTATTAAGATTCTTTAAATGAGGCTCTGCTCAAGCTGAGCAGAAGAGATTCTGCTCAGGCTGTGGTCTATGCTTCAGAAAAGAGGCAGGCTGTAGAGGAAAACACTAAGGGTAAAATACCGAATTACATCAGTGACTTACTGTTTGTCCATTTATCCTATACAGGTTCTTATATCCACTTTGTAGATTTTGCCATTTTAGTTTTGTCCCCCAGGACACATCTCTTACTGATTCTTCTTCCTATTTTTTAAATACTATCAAAATGGTCTCTTTCTTTTAAGCCTGAAGACACTTCAACCAATGAGAAAACAAAGTAGGCTTTCTTTTTTCGTTATTTTTTTTCCCCCTGACAGAATATATTCTTCTCTTCAACTGTACTGGCCAACGTATTTGCTGCTCTGTGATACTCAAGATGAAATATAAAATCTCACCACTTTTTTTCTGTAGCCAGGATATCAACTGTTAGTCATCTTTCAGTTTTCTACCCAATGCTGAGTATATGTGAGGTGAATTATCTTTCATCTATACATAATACAACACTATTCTGTGGACATTTAAGAACAAATCCCGCAGACTAAACCCAGGTGCGTATTTACAGCAAGTTATTAATTTGTAAGGCCATAGGAAAAATCTTACACCCTACCCAAGGTGATATTATTCAGCATAGCTCATCTGGGGCTAATATATCTCTAAAATAACTTATTCATATAGCTTGACTCTTTCTAATACTACTTTGTCACCTTCCCTTCCTAAATCATTAATATAATTAATATTTCTTACTTATTGCTGAAAAGTAAGAAAACACACGTAATACATAATTTCCATCTCACCTTTAAATGTATAAATGCCTTTAAAACTGTAGCCCTAACTGATTTATGTGCATTCAAAACTGAGAATGGGCACCTTAAAAGCTTGCTTAATATTCATAGCCATGTACTTGTCAATTGTTTTTAATGAAAAATCACAGAAACATGCTATGAAACGCTCTAGTACTTACTGTGGGTAGGGCTTTCTAAGTATATGTGTTTACATTTTTAACTACTTGTCTGGGTTCTCTTTAGCACTACTAAAGAAAGATTGACATTTGGGACTATGATTAACCCTTCCTAAAGTTGACACCTAGTATGATTAAGTGGATCATGTCTTAGAATGCCCGTCTCTACATTAGTTTTAAGAGAAACTTGGAGCTAGTTTTGAAGTTGAAGCCATCTATGCTGTAGACATCAATAAGATAGGATCCACAGACAACAGTACTATGGGTGCATGTGTCAGCACTTGTGCCTGTGTGGGTTCATGTGTGTCATCCTATAACTTCTATGGCCTGTTAGTGGTGAGATAATGGGATATGGATTCCATTTTCAGTTCGACTCTCTGAAATATATATATATAACCTTAACGAATTCCTCACTCCACGTTTTCCCCAGGGAAAATGGGACAACACTTACCTTTTTAAATCAGATGTTGTAAGGTTCATAATATATGTGAAATACTTCTAAGATTTTGCGCGGAAGGTTTGGAAAATGTTACAGTATTAGCTTGTACTTTCCTTTTTCTGACTTCTGATTCAAGTGCCAAACTCAGCTTAAAAACAACGTTAAAAAGGAACCAAAGTTTCACTGAAGTGAATTAATCCTGGACTTTAAGTGGTAACAATATCTACAGAATGTGTTGTTTTGGATAAGGCTAAGTGTAAAGAGAGATGCATTAATAAAACGAAAACAACTTTTCATGTTTGCTGAACAACAAAATATGCGGTTGGTTCTCCTTTGTGTTTGATTATAAACTTTTTGAGAAGATAAAGCCTTCTGGCAATGCATCAAACCTTCCTGCTTAGTTTCAGTCTAACAGCTCCAAACCGAGTACTTCTTTACAACTTCCCTCAGCAGTGCTCTTTAGAATGTCCTTAGGTTTTCCTCCAGGCAATGGCAGCTATAGTATGTGCTGAAGGATTTGCCACTGCAGATATTAATACACCATCAAATAGGGAAATTCTTTTTAACTCTGTGTCAAATGCAAAATTATCATCACTAATACAAGAACTTAACAGTGTTCTATTCTTTTTTAATCATCTAATGCATTTTCATTAATGTAGCTCTCTCATCAAACTTGAGGGAGACTGTAACAGACAAACTACGATGACCTTGGACTGATTCAGCACTGAGCTTTTTAATTTGAATACATAATATTGTCTGGGAATACATATTCAAAAAAGGATAATATGGACTACAGGAATAATTTTTTTTACACAATTAGTTTGCCAGTCCTAACTAGTATACTAATTCCAAAATTAATTCTAGCCATCTAAATAATATTTTAGTTGTATATATTTAGAGAATGATTCAAACACACAAAATACTAACCATAATTTAAATTACAGAATTGCAGATGGTGCAGAACACTACTCCAAAACTACTCTTTTCTATGTTAAAGTTTTTTTTGTCAGTCTACATAGACGAAACTTTACTGAAATTAGTATATTTAATTACCTTTGACATGAAGGTCTCAAAATATCTTTAAAATAGATTTTAGTTACTCTCCCACTTCCCTGGGTGAATGGAAGATATGATTGTATTAATTTCTATATTAGTATTCTAAAAGAAAGAGGTTTGAGGGATTTGGTCTTTTCTATATTGTGGACAAATTGGAAACTAACTGGTAAATCAGAAGCTGACTGACAACCACGTCTTAACCAAAAGATCATATACCTTCTGCTATAGGTACAGAGCATTTTCTCTTGTTTTTACATTACTGCAATCAGTTTTATTATTGTTATTATTCACAGCATGTGAGTTTAATCTTGCCTCTGATATGCAGCAATGCACCATCTTTTTTTTTTTTTTCTTTCACTTCTAGGAAATGATTTGTGCTCCCTCCTAACACTGCGTTCACAAGCGAGCTGTAACAGCTTAGCAAATAGATTTTCAGCTTTAAGCCTGGAGACTGAGAGCAAGACAGGATCAGGCTTTAGGCTCCTTTCCTCCATGTTAGCATCTAAGAAGGTTCCTGTCCTTACAAAATGTACAGCCTATCCACTTCAGATGTTTGTAAACCTCCAATTTTCTGTCCCTGCTCTAAGCTGTGTGGTTTGCAGTGGAAGGACGGCTAAGTGCTGTGTAATGTCTGCCAGAACAGGCTGGAAAGTCTCAGATCATAGTTCCTCCAAAGACTCTGCCCCTCGTCTCCAAGGTGATTTTGAACGAGCTATTTTGTCTCATTCTCCATAAGACAGAGATAATGACAATGATCTTCCTGTATAAAGAACTTTGCTATCTATGGCCACAAAGACTGGCAAAAGAAGTTATTAGTATTAATGGGATTGATCAAAATTGAGCTTAGGGCCTTACCAGACTGCTTGGACTGAATTACCACCACCACTGAAAAATCTCCCCTGCTCCATGCCTCACCTTTCCCCGTGCACAGGTGCAAAATCACCCTTCAGAGTTTGGTTATTTTGTGATGCACACAGATTGAAGGGTGTGCTGTCTGACCAACGTTATTCTTCATGGAAGCCTGCTATAATTAAGCCTGACAAAGAAGTTACTAGCAACCTGCCTTTCCAAGAACTTAGAAATTCCTCTAACTCCTACTTCTAGTTTGGAATGTACCTTATTAGTGAATTAGTCTGGAAAATAAGAGTAAAATCTTCTTAATCACTTTGAAGTTCTGGAGAATGGCATGCAATATATATTTTTTCCTCTTTTAAAATATGTTTTAATGTTGTCAAAAAGCTTTAGGCACAGTTTTTGAGAAAAAAAAATAGGAATGTTGTTAGAAGTTTGAAACTTCTCTTGGGTAAGATCTGTGTAGATTTGAGGTTTGGACTAGAGATTTGCAAAGTAAAAAAGGTACTCTCAGCTGCATAAGAACTTGAGACTACTTCCAGGATTTTTACCAGTTGTGATGAACCTTGCTGTAGTCAATCGGTATGAAAAGTATTTATATTAGATCCCAGTTAATATCTTGGACTGAAATCTTACGGTGCTACCAGGTTTAGGCAAAGAATAAGTAACACAGAAATTGAGCTGGTCAAAGAACAAGAATATTTTCCCTAAAAGAGCTTCCAAGTGATTTTCCTATAACATTTTTGAAGAAGCTCTATTGTAATAGTTCTGAACAAGCTCTTGTTTCATTTCTCTTGTTTTCCCTCCAAGGTTTTTTACAAATCAAAAAAGTTATTAAAAAGGTTATTGTAAAATCCTCTTAAGCCAAAGCCCACTTTCCAAACTATTTTTTATTACTTTCAATGATTTAGATTTAAAAATTAAAATTAGAAAGTAAGTCTTATTCTCAAATACTGGTTCTTGTAAAAATAAAATAATTTTGTTGAAAAAGCCAGATTTTATTCATAAACCAAAACCACTTCCAGTTTCATTAACCTGCACATTTTCTTTCTGTAATCTAAATGGAGTCTATTTGATTGTGATAAGAAGAAAAAGTCTTCAAACTTTGCACTCTATTGTTGGGATATTGTCAGATTTGTGTATAATTACATTCATATTTCTTGTTTCACTTGTACAGCAATTTTAAGAAACAGACCCAAATTCTTCCATGGTGTAATATCACTAATGCAGCTATGTTTACATGAGCGATGCCTTTGGTTTACGGCTTTTGCATCTGAATAATCCTTCTGACAAACAGTGCAAATCCTGTTCACACATCTTACATACTGTTTAACTCCACCTGAAAGGAAAATAAAATCTCTTTCTCACCCCAAGTTATTTTCTTTTTTTTTTCTTTGCTTGTATTTAAGTAACAGCACTAGCACAACGATCAACAAATGTACAGTTTTGCAAAGGGCATGCACATTACAATTTCACCTGAACGCACAAAATAACACCCTTCCATTGCATTTATGAAAAGCATAATCCTGACCCTAGTCCCACAAACCCAGGAAAGTAATGATGGTGTTAAAAGGTAAAAATCATCTACGCCAGCAAAACTGTTTTGTCTTTTGGGGAAAAAAAAACCCAAACCAAACAAGCAACACAGAACCAGAATATAATTTGTTAATTTTAAAAACTGGATGATTTCTTTGAGTTCTAATAGATTTTCTGCACTCCCAGTTGTTTTTCAAGTTCAGCAAATATTTTTTTTTATGTTTCCATTAAGTAATAAATAACCTTACAGCCACTGCACAGTAAGAAACAACCTTACAGAAAGTGAAACAGGCCTTCTAGCAAGTGCATGACATTTCCAGGCCCTCTTTCAGAATAAAATGCAATATGGTTTGATGAACAGAAGTTTGGCCTAGACGGGGCTTGAAGACAAGTGTTTTACTCTTACTTTGGCCATTGACCTTTTATGTAACCTACACCAAGCTTTCTTACTTCTGGTTTCCCTTTTCAGACATTGTCTTCTGTGTTTCTGAGGTCAGTTCTTAAGGTCAGGGGCGCTGACTGACTCTATGTCTGCACAGCATTTAGTGCAATAAGGCTTTAATCTCAAATAGCTTGTAAAGACATGTATATTTATCCTTACAGTTGAATGATTTCATCATGTTTGGTCTGGACACATCGTGCAGTTACTCTTGCATGATGAACAGAAATGCTATATAGGATTTCTTCAGATTCATTATTCTCAGGATAGTCTGTATTCATGTACTCAGCACTAGCAAGGATAAATATTTCACACTCGCAAGCACTTTAAGTGCACCCCTTCACTTGCTAAAATACCACATTTACGGTTCACGTAAGAACTCAGCTGATACCAAAATGTGGATATTTGGGCATGCTGCAAAAGGAGTGTAATACCTAGGGAAATTATCTAACTTCTGATGTGAAATAGCCTGCATTTGTAAATCTTACAAACTATCTCTTCCTATGTATGTGGAGAAAAACACACCAAAGGAGCTCTACACTGATGCAAGGAGCACTTGTTGGATGGGACCCTGAAGAATAGGTGTTCAAATACTGTTGTGATGGGCAGCAGCTTTAAATACTACAGCGTGAACATGGAGTTAGCAGAAATGTCAATATGAGCTCCATAAAGCAGAATGCCACCACTGTTCTCATTGAGGGATAGGAAAAAGGAAATGATTTTTTGAAAATAGTCATAAATAATAAAAAATTGTTGGCCTATAGCATTTTTCTTAAGTTAACAAGAAGAACTTGAACCCAGTATAAAGTGCCTTGAAGAAAACCTGTCCAGTCTTGAGGGATGGGGGTTTTGATCAGGATAGATCAAGTGTGTGAACAATTTTCAGATGCGTAATTTATTTCCTGTTTTGAAAGAAATTGCTTAGCCTTGAAAGGTTTGTCAGGAGCATTATCATGTTTTTAAGAGTGTTCAGGGAGTTCAGCAGGAAGAAAGCAATGCATTCCTAGCAGATCCCTTCCAAACTAAAATACAATTTCATAAAATATTCAGCATCTTTGTGAGCTTATAGTTATACTTATAGGAACCCATTCTCCTAGGATAAGGAACTGAATCTGTTGCATGTGTAATGAAGCCATAGATAATCATAGTCATAACAGGGCAGAATCCATCCTTCCTTGCATGAAGCTCTTCTGGGGAACAAAAACACAAGGAGCGCTGCAGCATGTCACAGTTATTATTTGAATTTATAAGCCAGTCATCAAACCGCAGTGCAGCTCCCATATAGGCTAAAAAAACATTCATGGCACCTCTAACCAGGATCTTTGAATCACAGAGACCTTGGTTCTGCCTTTGAATACTACCACAGCTCTTACTCCTCACCCATTTGCAGAGAATTCTCTGGGAACCCTCTGTACTAGTCCCAAGTGCCTACCTCAGCTGGCTCAGAAAGCCTTAAATTGCTCGCACTCTGCCCAAAGAAGAATTTAGATCACCAGAAAACAAAACAAAAACAACAACAAAAATAAACCAAAACCAAAACCAAAACAACACAACAGAAAACTGAAACAACAACAACAAAAAAAAAAAACAAACAAGGAAACCTGTGAGGAGAAAAGAATTAGCTAATGTATTTTTGTCTGGTGCTTGGTAAATGTGAGCAACTGCTCATCAGATTGGAGGCAAGGGAGTCCAGCCAGCTCCACGCTAGACTACAACCAGATGCACAGCTTTGGGTGAATCACATCCATTCTGTTTCTTTTCTAGTCTTTTATTTACTGATTTTTGGTCAGATCCAGGCTTCATAACTGAAATGCCCAACATGTGCTTTTAAAAAAAATCATTTTAATGAAGCTTTCCTCCCTAGCCAACAATGTCTGTGCTGTTTCAAGGTCCAGGTCTTGGGGTTTATCACCTATGTAGGGACAGCAGTCAAGCGTCACCCATTACCCACCTCTGCTAGGGTTTTCCCCTTAAGGGAACCAGTGGTTTTGCATCAAACCAGAGACAGACAGACAAGGGGCATACAGTCTGTGCTGATGATCTGGGAGGTTAGGCTTTGGTGTGAGGACAAGTCCAAACTAATATGAGAAGATAAACACTCAGCCTGGTGCACCTGAGTGGTCAGTGAAGGAGATGGAGGCCCTCAAATGCTCCAAGTGGAGCAGAGATCGTCTTGCTTATAATAATAATAAAACTACCCAGGTTGGAAGGGACCTTGAAAGGTCACCTGATCCAAACTTTCGTGGGAAATCACACTAGATTATCTAGCACCCTATCCAAATACATCTTGAAAACCTCCAGTGATGGGGTCTCTACGACATCCCTGGGAAGGTTGGTCTCATCTTCATGGTAGTTACCACTGACTATGCGAGGAAGTCAAGTATTTTATTTACTTCATCACTATACACTTAAAATGCACATCTTGCTGGGGCTTCCAAGACTGGAGCCCACTATTATCAAGTCTTCAGAGTAAATATTGTTTCTCAGCATGAATCTGTGCTAATAAAATAGAGCTCTGGTTTCATCTAGGTCCCATAGCTATTGCTGTAATACAAATAATCACAAATACAAGATTGAGATTCTCAGAAGGGCTTGGGAAAATAAGTTTAAGGCAGTAAAACTTATGTAAAGAATGTCAAATAAGGCAGACTGAAAATCTGTGAGGAAAATGTTGAAGAATGAGCTAGATAGAAGTGGTAGAATGGTATAAATAGAAAAAAACCCAAATAGTCAAATTTACAAGGGGATAGCATTTGAAGATATGAAACTTTATACACATTTCTTCCTGGCAGATCCCTTCCAATGAAGAATATAAGTCACAATGACTGGATATTTCTTCATCAGTAATTCAACCAGAAAGCTACCGTTTTTAAAACAATTCATGAACAGGAAGGTTAGAATAAACACGTAAAGGTATGGTCACATGGAAATGAAGGTTTGTTTTGGAAGGAAATAGCAGAGTGGCATATGGAGTAACGTACAGTGAAATATTTAGCTACAACATGCTATTTTTTTTTAAACAGTGTTAAATTAGAAAGTAAATGCTAGAACAAATTGACAGAATAATTTATGGATAGTGCGAGAAACTTATTTTAAATCCACCCATGAGTGTGTGAAGGTGGATGCATGTAACCAATTAGTAATGAGAAATGCTAATTATTCAAAGTAAGATAGATGTGAAAGAGAGACATGAGAAGAAGCCTAGGAATCTTTTAGAAAGTTTATAGTTATTATTCATCCACACACTGGAAATTTTACAAGCTGTTTTATACAGTTCCCCTTATCATGTAAACATGACCATATGCCAAAGATAACCTACATAAAAAATACATATTTTAATAAAATAAAAAATAAAATAAAAATTTAAATAATAATCTACATATTAGCCTAAGATGTAAGAGCACACAACATATTTATCAAGCAAAACCTCTACTATGTGAGAAAAGCTATATATGTGTTTGTAGGTGCATACACAGACCTAGACATACATTATTATTATGCCTTCTTTTTTTTTTTGATTTTTGCTATGATACAGACATTACTTGCACACTGTTGTGTTATGTGTCTCCTGAACCTTTAGAAAGTTCATTCCCAGGGAGGGCACAAGGGGATCAAGAGAGACATGTAGGAAGTAAAATTGCACAAAGTAGACAGACATCATTAATCCATCGATCTGAGTGCCTGGGTCTTTCTATGCATTGCTAACTCCCTGGCAGGCTCTAGCCAGGTAGTGTAGGAAGTGCTAATGTGATCCGACTCAAGATCAATACTAACATGGTCTTAGATGCACTGTTTGTGCTTGCCAGAGTACTAGTTTGGAGACAGTACTGGATTATGTTTTACACCTTTTTAACATCTAACAAGCATTCTGGGCCTCTAACAGAAACCAAACACAATTAAGTATCAGAAGCCAGAGAAAGACTGGAGGGCTTGATGACATTGTGATAACAGAGTGAACCTTTGACCTCTGGGTTAATAGTCTAAAACTTCCTTAAATTAGTCATGACAGAGGGCTAAATTCTGCACTGACTTTCACCCTTTAGAGCCTGGTGGAAACAAGCAGGCTTGCAGATATTCAGGGAGATCTAAAATTTGGTCTTCAAACTGAAAAGCAATTAGAAATTAATTGGGATTCTAAACCCTGTTCCTGTGATCAGCTTAGACATGCAGGCACACAGCAAGTGGTACCAGTCATGTTTGCTAGCAACCTCCATGGGGATGCTGTGACCGCAGACTTCATCTTCCCCATCTACAAAGAGACCTGCCCAGCTGGTTCCAAAACCTGTCAGAAGGCAGTGTGGGGTGGTACTGCTGCCATCCGTCCTCTGCGTGAGCTGTGGGTAAAGGTCTTCTGCCTCCAAAGCAAATCCAGCTCCCTCCAGAAGTGCCAAATCCATCTGACAAACAGAAGGGTCTAAACCAACTTAGAATCATTTAGCGGCTCTAATATCCATTCACCACAGATATTCAGAGTTACAGCTCCCATTCTAGCTACAGGATGCCTTGTAGACATTATGATACGTAATAATTTCAGATAGCATACTTATGCAGAGCCATTTAAGCTCCCTAAGGCACTTCATATGTGAGGCATGGACAAGCATTATTTCATTCATTAGCAAAATAAACTATCCATTCACCTGAAATACTCCTCTGTATTTCAAGTATGTTAATCTACTGAGCAAAAGTCACAAAAATACCAGAGAAACCTATGGAAGAAAGGGCATGAAAAGTGCAGTCCACAAAAGATAAAGATAACTTAGCTTTGTTTGCTTCCAAATGCCTTCTCATAGTTTGGGCCAAAATCCTCTCCAAAGAAAAAGAGTCCATCAAAATTTAGGTTCTCTTTCACAAGTTGTGTGTTTTGCTTACGCATATGTCTCCGTCCTCTTTCTGTTTTATAAATTATTCAAGGTGGGACACTTTAATCTATTCAGGCACTTGAGAAAATCTGTCCTGTTCAGACTTTCTTTATTTCTTTAGAGAGAAGATGGTGAAAGTGTGTGGACAGAAGGCCTTCTCCAGATCCAGCCAGAATGCCTATCCCTGCAAAAATTCTGATGAAATTTGTCATCCCCGTTGGCTCAGTTCAGCTTGAATAGATCAGAGAGCTGATGTAGGAAAGGAGTTGCTAGCACTGCTTCTTGGTGTGACAACCAGCTGGGAAGAAGTCTTCATTTGCCATGTTGCTTGAAAAGTGGGTATCAATTCACTACCAAAGGACCCCTATGAAGGACACAGACCTATTATACTGTGTGCTGTGCCAGAAGTCAGGCAGTTTATTACCCAGAAAAATTCCAGAATTAGACTCACCAGAAGTACTACATGGACAAAAGAGTTTGTGAAAATTGTTGTCTGGTGTTTGAAACTACATGGTTGTTTATACTCCTGTTTCTTCCCGTTATGACTGTTTATACTTCTGTTTCTTCCCCTGTTAGGAATGACTTCAATATCAGCATTTCCCTAATTCTTTTCTGTCTAAAAATTGTTACTAGAGATGCTAAGAAACACGCATGAAGCATCGATGGGTCTGAGGCAACGTGGAATATCTGTGCTGCTGTTTTTCTTTTTAACAAAGCAAAGGATGTGTTCACTTTAAAGAAGTCTTATTTTTAATGTAAATAAGCAAATGCTGTACATAATCCACACAGTTCTGGAGCTTACGGATAACAAGTTTGCACAGCACAAGCAAGGCAGCTTTGTTTCTCTTTAGAGCTCAGGAAGGCGAAGGTCAGACAAATCAGAATATGGAACATTTGGTTCCTCATTGGCCTCCCTGGTGCTTTTTCCTCTCAGTGCATTTCATTTTCTTGGCAAATGTCTGTGACTTATCAGTAAGTCATTTTAACACTTCTTCATGCCCTACTATTTCAGTTTCAAGATCATTAATAAAACAGCAGCTTGGAAGGTGGCACAACAGGCATTCTAGTATGCTAGCAGGTAGGGTGGCTGTCTGATTTTTTTTCCCAGCTATTAGCATAGCCAGACCTCAGCCTCATAAATAAACAGCACATAGTCTACAGAGAGTTTCATATGAAAAAAAATATGCACAGTATGCTTTTCACTGACTAGCTATGTGCTATTGAACCATCTATTAGAGAAACTTTACCCTGGAAATTCAGGCCTTATAATTTTAAAGTTTTAAAATGAAACCCCCTCAGGCTAGCCCAGCATAAACAATTAGTTGCTCCCTGTTAAACTCCATATCCATACCAGCCCATTTTGAATGTTTCATAAGTTACACTAAGGGACATCATTAGTATGTGAATTTCTTTTACAAAGATCACAATGAGGGCTTTAGGAAGAGAATGCACATATCCAGGGAAGATTGGCAGACAGAATGTCGCAAGCTGCTCGTGCTGAGTCGATTTAGAATCATGTGAAAGAATTTGAGCCATTTAGCTCTATTTCTTTTGATCCTCAAATCTCTGCCTTCACATAATCTTATGAGTACAGTTTTCTAAACCCAATTTAATATCCTATCTTGATATTCCCTACTGGGTCTCTGGATTATTTCTTTAACTGTTTTTTCTTCTTTTCTATTTTCCTTTTTAAACTTTTATGATTTTTTTTTTGTTCTAATATGAAAGCATCTGAAGTTTTTGCCTTTTAACCTATTTGCTTCTGACACAGTTCAGGGGTACCCATCATACAGTACAATGCCTCATCTTTCTTTATAGGCAAGCCTAATACTGCTTCTGATCAGCTTCATTGACTGCTGCATCTATGATGCTCTGTTTGAAACAGCATGAATTTCACACCACCTCCTCATTGATTTCTAGCTCAGAATCCAACTCCAAAACTTGAAATCTAAGAAAAAATTTTCCCCTTTTATCCACATAAAGAAATTCTAGGCACCTTCCCAGAAATCTTTGCCTGCAGATAAACCTTGGACTTACTGAAATCAATAGTTGGAATTCTAATAATGCATAAAAAATAAGATCTGTTGAGGAAAAACTAAATTGAATCTTTGTGGCAATTAGGCTGAAATAACATCATAGCAGGACAAATAATTTATTTTAGCTCTGCTACTCAATAGCAAGGATTGTACTGGAAACAGCTGAGAAATTCAAACACTAAAGGTTATCTAGGTTTCTTAAATTCACATACCTAATTGTCATGAGAAAAAACAACTAATGACTCTTCAAAGGACAGCACTGTATTGCCAATATATAGCACGTCAGTCTTACTCTGCGTGGACTCAGGAAATCACCAAATCCCTGTGTAATATTTGAGCGCCATAATGCCAGAATCTTTATACTAGTCAGGAATGACTCCACCCAAATGCTCTGATATGTTTTATAACAGTGCAGATGCCCCCAAAGGAACAAAATTGTTTCTTATCTGTAACAATTCATACTTTTTCAAAGAAATCAATAAGTGATGAAATCTGATGCAATTTATTGGTGCTACATGTAGATGGAAAGTTCCCATGAGGAGCAGAGCAGAGTGCAAAACATGAAACCTCTGTCAGATGTCTTCTTTTGTGCCAATTCGTTACTAATACCCACTTCAATGATTTTGGGTTTATCTACGGCATGAGTGGAATTGTAATAACAATCTCAATAGTAATTCATGGCTTTTCCTATTTTGGGTTGAAGCTTTGTGTGGACACTCTTATTTCTACAGAAGTGTCTCTATATAAATTTAGCTAAATTGGAAAGGAATCAACTTTAAGCTACATCAAAATAGGTCACTTAGACTGAAATAATAGTGTCAGCACACAGACTTAAAATAATGAAGGATGTGAATGACAGCTGAGATATTTATCTGGATTCTGTAGTGTTTTATAGCAGAAGCATTAAGTGAGGGTTATTTTTAAGATAACAGCACTGATAGTAGGAAATAAAAAAAAGAATTAAAAAAAAAATAATCCTGATACTGCTGTTTTTGCAGAAGGGCAGGTAGCACTGTTTCATAGCCTGAACTGATCAACAGAGGAATATAATGTTAGAAAGGAAAGAAAACCTGAGGGTCTGACCTGTAAAAGGAAGATTCCTGCTGTACAGCACAAGAGATACAATGCAAATTCATGTCAGGGATATGAGTAATTTACTTAGACACTCCATTCCTACTAAGGTCCCTCTACTCTTGTTGAAAAGTAACAGCAAATTTATACATATACACTTCTGCATCTGTCCCAAGGGGTTCAATATTAAGCAAGTGTTTAGTTCAGTTGTACTCAGGAGGATTAATCTCTTGTATGTAATTTTGCCTGTGACTCTGATTTGCTGAATCAGGGCCAGGAAAATAAGCATCTTTTAGAACTGAGTCCTGTTTAAACTAATGGAATAATATCTAAGATCAGGCAGGCTTGGTCTGGCTATTGATCATATTGGCTTTTATTTTCTCACAATTTCAAGTGATTTTTATTTTCTCATAATTTCATGTGCTTGGTTTGGTTTGTTTTTTAAATTTCTAGTTGCTGAGAGCTCATTTAACTTTAGTTAGAAAGTGAACGTCTTAACAGATTCTCCATTAATTATTTTCAATGTAGCCATTTCAAAAATAACTTTGTGATATTAGAATGCACTTTATAAATTATGCCATACAGCTTCCATATTATAGAAAATGTTGGGAACACCAGGGTGCATATTTTTATTGCTCTGTATGCATAGATAAAACCTGACATTTCCTAAGGGAGTGCTTCAGCCAGGGCTACCACAATGCTAAATGAGGCCACAAATTCATAATTTATTACTCCAGCTTAAAGCGAACACTTCAGCATCCAACATTAATCCATGATATTAAAAGTTAAAATTGTCTTTTAGTCAGTAAAGAGAAAGCTTATGAAAAACAGTATTTTTGCTTTATGTTTATTTTTGCTTTGTCAAGTTTCATCATTATTTTATTTTAAAAGTGAATGTTACTGAACTATCGAGTTAGCAAACAATGCTGGTTTCAACCTCACCTAGTGCAGTATCAATAAGGCAAAGACCCCTTTCACAGGATCATAGAATCATAGAATCGTTAAGGTTGGAAAAGACCCTTAAGATCATCAAGTCCAACCGCTAACCTATCACTGCCCTAACACTAAACTATATCCTCAAGCACCACGTCTACCCTTCTTTTAAATACCTCTAGGGATGGAGACTCCACCACCTCCCTGGGCAGCCTGTTCCAATGCCTGGCAACCTTTTCGGTGAAGAATTTTGTACTAATGTCCAGCCTAAACTTCCCCTGGCGCAGCTTGAGGCCATTTCCTCTCGTCCTATCGCTTGTTACTAGGGAGAAGAGTCTGACCCCCACCTCGCTACAGCCTCCTTTCAGGTAGCTGTAGAGAGCGATAAGGTCTCCCCTCAGCCTCCTCTTTTGCAGACCAAACAACCCCAGCTCCCTCAGCCGCTGATCATAAGACTTGTTCTCTAGACCCTTCACCTGCTTCATTGCCCTTCTCTGGACACGCTCCAGCACCTCGATGTCCTTCTTGTAGTGAGGGGCCCAAAACTGAACACAGCACTCGAGGTGCGGCCCCACCAGTGCCGAGTACAGGGGCACCATCCCTGCCCTGCTCCTGCTGGCCACACTATTCCTGATACAAGCCAGGATGCCATTGGCCTTCTTGGCCGCCTGAGCACACTGCTGGCTGTCTTGGTTTAGCCCCAGTCAGCAACCAAGCCCCACGCAGCCGCTCTCTCACTCCCCCCTGGTGGGATGGGGGAGAGAATTGGAAGATTAAAAGTGAGGCAACTCATGGTTTGAGATAAAGGCAGTTTAATAGGTAAAGCAAAAGCCTCACACACAAGCAAAGCAAAACAAGGAATTCATTCACCACTTCCCACGGGCAGGCAGGGGTTCAGCCATCTCCAGGAAAGCAGGGCTCCATCACGCGTAACAGTTACTTGGGAAGACAAATGCCATTACTCCAAACATCCCCCCTTCCTTCTTCTTCCCCCAGCTTTATATACTGAGCATGATGTCATATGGTGTGGAATATCCCATTGGTCAGTTTGGGTCAGCTGTCCCAGCTGTGTCCCCTCCCAGCTTCTTGTGCACCCGGCAGAGCATGGGGAGATGATGAAGTCCTTGACCAGTGTAAGCGCTACTTAGAAACAACTTCTCCGCATTATCACCACTGTTTCCTGCAAAAATCCAAAACACAGCCCCATACTAGCTACTACGAAGAAATTTAACTCTATCCCAGCTGAAACCAGGACACCAGCTCATGTTCAGGCAGCCATCAACCAACACCCCCAGGTCCTTCTCCATTGGGCAGCTCTCCAGCCACTCCTCCTCAAGCCTGTAGCGTTGCCTGGGGTTGTTGTGACCCAAGTGCAGGACCCGGCACTTGGCCTTGCTGAATCTCGTACCGTTGGCTCCAGCCCAACGATCCAGCCTGTCCAGGTCCCTCTGTAGGGGCTTCCTGCCCTCCAGTAGATCGACACTTCCACCCAGCTTCATGTCATCTGTAGACTTACTGAGGGTGCACTCAATCCCCTCATCCAGATCATCAACTGTGTTGTGTGATTTATTTTAGAAATATAAAAATTAACACACAATGGATTGCTAGAATAAAATCTGCCTCTTAACTGAGTGGCAAATGTTTAGGTGGTTTTTGGTTTTGTTTTTCTTTTTTTCAAATGATGTACAACTGTTGGCCGATGTGTCCACAAGACTGATTATACTTCAAAAAAAAATTTATTTAAAGCAACTTCTGGTTTCATCTGTGTACTGAGGAGATTTTGAGGACATTTAAAATGTCTTTCTGGAAACCTTCTAATTTAAGATGATTTGAAAACTGTAGAGAACAGGGGAAACTAGCTCTAAGAAGCAGAAAAAAAGCAGAGGAGGAGAAAAATAAACCACTCCTCAACTTCCAAAATTGGTGCTGTCCACCTATATGCATAAGTCTGAATGGTCCCTAACAGGGCACATGATATAGAACAGAATGTCATCAGTGCTAAAATCCAAATTAAATACCGCACTCATTCTGTAGGTGTGTACGGCTCCAAGTCTTTCCAGCTCTGAAAGCAAAACCCATTCATTTTATAAGACATTCCCATGGAAGTGTTTTTTCTCTTTCTGCTAGTGTCAGATAAGAAGAAAAGTCAAAGTGGAAAAAAAAAGTATTTTTACTTGCCATTTGTAAAATTAACAGCTGCTTTCCCCAAAAAAATTTCCTAGGACAATATTCCCCTACTACGTAATGTAGTATACAACAGGCAGGGGCAACAGCTGCTGAAGAGCAACGTATCATTGGCATATTGATAAGCAGGTGGTAAGAGAAGAAAGAATGATACTGAAGAAATTAAGTCTGTTTAAAAGCTGACATCAGGAAATGAAGGGCTAAAATGCTGCCTTGAGGAACTGAAGCCTGGGACTGGAAGAAATCACCTAGATCATTGAAGCCGGTTGCTTGTAGTCAAGTACATTCATTGCCTTGGCCAACTTCAGCCATCTCGTGGCTATAGCTCTAAACTAAGCTATTTGTCTATGGACTGCTACTGTAAACAGAGAGATGGAAAGCTGTAGTGAGGAAACCGTCTGAAATAAGGTAGGTCTTGGTGTCCCAAGTTCCAAGAACTAGCACTCCAAACACATCCCCGTCCACTAAAACACATCTCAGCAACTTATAGATAACTCCAGGGCATTAGGAAAAAGATCAAAGCAGAATAAATGACAGACAGGCAGTGACACAAAAAGAAAAGGAGAGCGCCAGAGTATTGCTCATATCCACATTCCTGCAATAACCAGTAATTTATCAGGAGAAAACCCCAGCGGGCTCTAGGAGTACAGAATATACTAGTATATTTAGCTACAGCTCAGTTCTGGGATCCCACTGTTCAGAGCACTTTAATAGTGCTGATCATCATATATGATCTAGCAAACATATCTTTGTACAGTAAATAGGTATTTCTATAAAGTACAGTATATGATAGAGTGAATCAAATGATAACTTTTATTCTGCTGGGGAAACCTCATTATAATAAGGAGGAAGAAGGGGAATAATAAGGTAAATATTCAACTTGTTTGACAAGTGGTATTTTTATGACCAAAACCAGGTAGAGCTGAGTAAAAATAAGAATACTGCCTGGAGAAAATTCCATTACAACAGCACTTAAGGCTTTTTGTTCTTTTTTGTTTGAAAGACAATGACAAAGCGAAATACAGAAATTCTCAGTAAAACAGAATGTTCAATGTGAAGTATTTTATTTTGTGGTGAGGTGTTTCCTCTGAGCCAGTTCAGCACCAAACATCACCACCTGTGTCTCTGCATAGCCTGCTGGGGGCTGTGGTTCAACAGGCTTTGGCCCCAACTCTTGGCTATAACCTGTGCCACCTTGCTGTGCTGTGAGCTAGAAGGCAGTGGAGGTTTCTTGCACTGAACTGCCTGCCTGCCTATATTGCTGCCTATATATATATATGACAGTTTTCAACTGAATCATTATGTTCTATCTAAATTAAAATGAGGTGTCCACAAACAAACTCCCACAAATGAGAAAATGCTATTTATGTGATATCAGCCAAACAAGACTATCAGCTTTAGGCTGCAATTTAATCTGTTTCATATTCTCAAGCAACAATTTTTCTGAAGATATTTGACAAATCCCTGAATTGTCTGAGATATCACATTGTTGGATTCTTGCGACAGCTTATATGGTCGTTTGAATTCTGTGGCATTTTTTTATCCATAAAGTTACAGTTATATTTAAAATGCCATTAATTCCAGACTGTTTTCTGAGTTACACCTTTTCTCATTCTCAGTTGCCTTTTTTAAAAAATGAATTCTGAATCTTTCATTAGCAGTGTCAATATTTCCTATTTAGAATAAAAGTATTTTAATTTAAAAATTACTAAACTTGTTATCTAAGCTTTCTACCTCTTCACAGCTATGTTCACAAAAAAAAAAAAGAAATGTGAATATCCAAATTGATCAATTAACACTTGAAAAGGCTAAGAAGTGCAACAATATATGTCACTCAGTCATTCCCCTTTTATTAATTACAATGACAAAACCTCAACAGAGGATGAGAAAGAGGAAACTTTTGATTAACTGTTTCCTAATATTTTAAACTGCAATTTTAATTTGAGCCAATCTAACTTACTTTACTGAAAACAAAATAATATCATCTTTTTCATGGCAGCAACTCAATATCATCCTTAGAAACAGACATATAGATGCAGGGAAAATGTTAAGTAAATCAGCTGTTTATGCTCAACTCTAACATGTCTAGCTGGGATGGAGTGAATTATCTTCACAGCAGCTTGTATGGTGCTACATTTTGGATTTGTGACAAAAGCACTGTTGATAACACAGGGATGTTAACACTTGGTGGGCAAGTGAGCAAGTGACTGTCTGGAGGTCAGCTGCCAGCTTGGGCTAACCCAAATCATTAACTCATCTTTCATTATTTATAAGGGGGTTTTATTGTTATTTTTCTTAATTCACTACATTCCACATATGACATCTGCAAAATACTATCTAAATTTAAGTCCTACTGTATCAGAGATCTGGCGAATATAAGCAACACGCAGAAATTCAAAGAAGGATCATTCATCCCATCAGAGACAAGTATTCCAAGTTTTCAGCCTGGAGGGATACATTTTTTGCACCACTAAAAAGCCCCAAAAGAGTCAAATATAGTATGTTACAGTAATCCAGGTTACTGTAGCAAAGACATGGATGGCAATGACAGACTTCACACAGGAGAGGAAATATCACAGACTAAGCAATGCAGACAGAAAGACTTTCTTGAGACTAGCACTATTGCCTGTGATATTTCCTCATTCTCCGTTAGTTTTATTATGAATATATTTGAAAATGCACACACTAAGTTATTAGTTATAATCCTTCTGCAGTTAAAAGTTAAAAGTTTGAGCATTTTCCATTGTACCCTCAACTCTGGCATTTCTTGAAAGTTTTTCCTATCTTTCCAAGCACGGCATAGTTTTAGTATCTGAAGGTCAGTTGTAGCAATCAGGAATTATACAGCTCAACCTTACAGTGCTAGGAAATTCTAAATTATCCTATCTCTTTCTTTCCATTTGAAGTGTCATTATGAAACATTATTTCCATTTCTTCCATTTTGTTTTATCTTACCAGCAGTCATCTATTCATATTTAGGGTGCACTTAGAGTTTGTTATATAGTGACTATGTTTAGAAAATATACCTTCTACTCACCAGATCGACTACAGAAATATTTTCAGTATCCTTAACTATGTGGAGGCATTCTCCAGGCAGATTTTGTTCTTATTCATCTATTCTACTCATTATCTACAAGAATGTTAGGCAAGCAGTATATTACCGCCACATTTCTGCAGCCATTCTCAGAGGACTCCTCATCTCTTATCACTTATCTAACAACCAGCAAACAACTTCCGCATGTTATTTGAACTATTATGATCAAACACAATTCATTTGCTTAGTTTAAGAGCTAGAACACAAAATACTTTATTTATTTGCCTGGTTTAAGGTATTTCACATAAACATCAGACTTGGCATTTAGTCAGACTCCAGGGATCATGCCTACAAATTAGGTAGCCAAGAGAGGCACTTAATCGGGTTTTGGATTATTGAGATGAAGTGTGGCCATTGGCGACAGTCCAGATTCCTGACACTTTGCAATATTCTGTAAAAAAACAAACAAACAAACAAAATAAATAAAACAAAAGTTTAGCTTGTATGGAGCCAGCTCCAGGACAGCATGAAAAAACCTTTGCGTTAAAATAAATTTTCTGGCTCAACAAGGACTTGACTTTACTGTAAATGTAACCCAAGTAAATATCCCTAGGGAACCTAGGAAAAAGAAGTGTTTACCATTAACTCTTATATTTCTTTACCATGATTTTAAAATGCCACAATTGTCAAACAGGGTACTGTTTCTTCCACGGTAATTTGGAAAGGACAGTAATGATTCATAAAACAAGCTGCTACTAATGCTCAGGAGGACTAAGACATGTTTAGTATTAGTTTCATATTTTCTTCTAGGTGAGGTAGATAAACCCTTAGCTTCTATAGATACCAAATCAGTTATTAAATATTTAAGTTGCCCATAATTTTGTGGCCTACTGTGGGCAATTAAACTATGGCACAGGTTTTGTTGACTCAGTCTCTCTGCCTTTATTTACTTACATCTGATAATTCTGGTAGATGAAAACAAATCTGGAAAAAATACCTTCTTCTGAATGAAAAAGTGGAACTAGATTTGTATGTTTAACATTTTGTAAACCTCAGAGGTATTTCAAAAAGGCATCAGGCTAAACCTCTTAAAATTAGTCATCAAATTTCTGTTAATATGTTTTTCAGTAGAAAAAATGATCTCCACAATGGCTTTTTTTTCTTAAGGGGGAAGGGAGAATGCCAGATCTGCTTAAAATGTATTTTCAGTATATAAGTCAACATAAATTCTACTATTTGAGGTTATTGCCTTCATTGAGGTGGGGGCCTTTTTGTGTGATTTTTTGTTTGTTTGTTTTTACTGGATCAGTCTGATAATATTGCTATAAACCTACCTGAGCTAAGATAGGGACTTTGTGAGTGCTGTGATTTAGATATGTCACATCCTTATCCTCTTCCAGGTCTAGCCTAGACTTTCTATATATATTGTATTTGTTGATGCATCGAAAGTTCCCCTTTCTGGCTTCTGACAAACCGAAAAGACAAAAGGAATCTTCTACTCAGTTGGCTAGGATTCATACAGCATACCAGGGCCACTCAATTTCAGAAATCAAAAATGTTTCATTTTTATAGCAACATGTAATGAGTATGTTACCCTGTTGCTGCCTTTTAGTACTTAATGGGGGACTATAGGAGGGATGGGGACAACCTCTTTAGCAAGGTCTGTTGTGATAGGACATGGAGGGATGGTTTTAAACTAAAGGAGGATAGATTGAGACTGGATATAATGAAGACATTTTTTACAGTTAGGGTGGTGAAGTGCTGGGAATGGGTTGCCCAGAGAGGTTGTGGAGGCTCCATCCCTGGAAACATTCAAGGTCAGGTTGGACGGGGCTTTGAGCAACCTGATCTAGTTAAAGACATCCCTGATCATCAAAGTGGGGTTGGACTAGAAGACGTCTAAAGGTCCCTTCCAAACCAAAGCATTCTATGGTTCCATGAATACTTCAGATGCAAGAGATTGTTTGCTTGAGCAAGAAAAATTTCTAAGCTTTCCACAAATTTCTCATTATATTTGAGAGAAGAAAGTACAGGTACCACCTAGCAGGGAATGTTCTGTAAGTCCAGGTCCTCTCTTGCCTTGCAGCGTGTTCATATAGCTCTGCCACCTGTTTTAGCATAAGGCACTTTTGCATTGATATAATGACATCCATGGATCGAGTTGTTCGCTTATAACTGCATAATTAGAAAAAAATCACACTGCTAACCAATGCCATTATACTAATATACAATCAATGAATGGGCACGGTCTACTGAATCATGAGACTGCATTTAGATGTGCCCTTTGGGCGTTAATGAGCCAAGATAAAAGAAAAACATTCCCATCATGTTGTCACCTCTCCCTTACTTCCTCAGCAAGGACAATCACCCATCAAATCTGCAAAAAAAAAATCCATGTGTGGCTACCCCTCGTCAAAATTATAAAAGTGAAAACCCAGTGATACTGACTCTAATATCAACAGTGATTGCTGTCTTCTATCATTTTGACATAAGCAGGTTGGGAGCATAGTTTTGCAGGGAGTTCTAAGGGAACAGTAATCCCCAGATAGGATGGAGAGATGATCAGATCGTAACATCTCAGTCCAGCTCAGGTGAGACCTGTGAAGCATGTCTGATGATGGCCTGAGTGTGTGCTTATCCTCCAGCTACTGATACAGGTGAAACTTCTGAAGAATTACTCAGATTCCTTCAAACTAGACAGGAGAGACCCCAGTAGCTGGGGAACCTTGGTAACTGGGAATTAAAATAGCACCCAAGTAGGGCATGAGTGGGAATTACACTTCTTACTGACAACTGTCAAAACATCCCCTAAGAACTACTTCATACCATCTTATGCATCATTCTGGACTTTGTCCACCCCTGGAAGACTTTGAAAAGTAGCTGCTCTAGAAACTGTGTGTTCTTCTGTTTGGATTTTTTTCTCTTTATTATTGATCTTTTCTTTCCGATTTCTCTGTATGTTTGTTGGTGTTTATATATTCTCTTTGACAGACTGCAGCTGTTTTTTCAGTGCATTTATTTAGGTTTCTTCTGCCTTTCTGTCTTTCTTCATCTACAGTGTCCTGGAGATGGATGAGAGAATGATCACAATAAAGTTTGTCTCAAACTTTCCTACATGCAGGAGGTGAGAGGGTTAAAAATCAAGCAAAACTTGCCTGCCCATCCATATTTAGAAGTGACACTGAAGCAGTTGAAACAGACACGTCCAGAAGAAAATATTTTGAAAGTATCCTCTACTTAGGTTGATAGATATGCCAAGTATAGGAGTGTATAATGTTGAGACAATTATACTGCATTAGACTCCTGTGCTCTTAAGTCCAACTCACACTCGCTTGACATGGGCTGACTTTTAAAATACCAAAAATACTCTTCATATTTTCTAAACATCCAGCACTTCTTGAACCTGGCTTCCCTTTGTAAATCTTTCTTTTCCTGGTGCTTTGCATGCCTTCATAAAGATTTCATTAAAAGAAATAAACATACATACATTAAAAAACCAAAACACTTCTATTCATTTCCTTATTTCAGCGTTCAAACTCTTTGTGGCACCGTGCCTGGTTTATATTATCAGGACTAGGTTTTTGCAAATGAAACTCTTTCAATTAGTGTTTCAGGAAGCAATTAAATTGTCTAAAATGTATTAATGAATACATTGAATTCTGGAAGAGTACCCTTTTTCTAATACTTCCATTATTAATGCACCATCTGTTTTGTTTTGTTCCCTCACTAGTGTACAGTTTCAGTAACCTCATGTCCACAGAAGACAGTATTCTCAAAAAGCAAAGCCAAGAAATTTAAGCTGATAATCAGTCTTAATTACACAGTATACATTCCAAATAATTTTACAGATACGATAATCAAGGATGATTTTTTTTCTCCCTTTTATTTAAATGTTCTCTTCGCAAAAGAAGCTCTCTGAAAAACTGTGGGTTTGATCTTCATTTTCTTGCAACAATAAAGACAATTAAATATTTGGCTTCAGTATCTGGGGTCATTTCTACAGGAGGCAAAGAAGCTAACTTTTGCACAAGGACATGTACAATAATGAGGCATAGGGGCAGTAGAGCTTTCATTAGAGAAAAGACTACAAGCGTCAGATGCATTTGGGGTATTACTTGTGTAGAGTACTTGAAAGAATTT
Source organism: Phalacrocorax carbo (assembly GCF_963921805.1). Lineage (NCBI taxonomy): Eukaryota > Metazoa > Chordata > Aves > Suliformes > Phalacrocoracidae > Phalacrocorax > Phalacrocorax carbo. The sequence continues at coordinate 120,398,704 of NC_087515.1, forward strand.
GAGCTAATCGAGATAGTGCCATGTGCATCACCATCTGTAGAGAGCATCCATAAAATATCCTGAGGTGATAACTTAAAAAGACGTATGAAAAATATTAATTTATTCAGGCTGTGAGAAGTATTACTTTCTGTTTTAAGGGTAGGAATCATCTCATTTGACCTCAAACCAAGCTAAAGCATCAAATAGCTTCAAATCTGCTCTAAACAGGACAGATTGTTCACTTACACACTTGTGGTTCTTTCACAGTGTGAAACAACCTGCAGAGTGAGATGCCACACTGGCTGCTGCTACAGTGGGGGGCAGAGCAGCCATCACCCTTTCACTTCCGTATTGAAAAGGTAAACTTTAAGGATCAGAAGCAACTTTAGTGTTTCCAGTCTTGCAGTACTATTTCTGAATATGCATTTAGTTATGGAGATCCTGAGATATATTGCCTCATCTTCCTAGCTGTATTGAGAACAAAAAGGTTTATAAAACTAGAAAATTGCAAAACCTGCCTCATGATAAATTTTTGTGGGCGCTTCAGCAGATTCTACAAAGAGCATGAGGCATATCTGTTGTTCAGGATGGAGGCTCTTGTTTCTTACAAGATGAGGCAAGTTGATGGCAAAGGGATTGTGGTGGGACTTCTTTGGAAACAGCTAGACCTCTAGACATGAAAGAGCCAAAATCAGTACAGCTTCAGAGAACTAGCTTCAGTGTGCATTTCAAACCCAAGCTTTCAGAAAGGCCAGCGGTGATGTGCATCAGGAAGGGCTGGTGGTGAAAAGTATTGGTTTGTTTTGATTGGTACCTCTGGTTGCTTGGGTCTGGTGTTGGGGGGCAGCGGAGAATGAAGAGATTTACCGTTTCTATGTACTTAAATTATTTCTAGACCCCAAATTTGAAGTTTTAAGTTCCTTTTTCATTAGTTTTCTGATCAAATAGCAACTAGTCCCGTAGCTGTGTAACTTAATAAGACTGTGAAATGAATTTGCGCACTGCAAGATTCTTTTCAGGTATGCAACAGTTTACTATACTTTGCTGGTTAGTCTGTCAGCTGAAAGTCAACCCCCCCGTCTCAAGAATAAAGAAAGTAACATATAGATTATGTGTGAGCAGATGAAATGAGTCCACTATCAGTGTGAGGACTTCGTTATATCGCAGATATGTGACTGAAACAGCACAGGCAAGTACAGAGTACAAACCCAAGGTCCTCAGATTCCGCAGCCTGCACTGTACTTGTTACCATTTGATCATTTCAAAATTAGCTTGGGTGTGCCCACCTGAGCTGCGTTTAAGTCCAAGCCCCCTGAGAAACCTCTGCTCTGTTAATTTGTAGGAGCTTGAAAAGAAAAAAGAATTGCGTTTGTGTTCACTTTAAGGAGGCTTATATTACCAGAGCAGTGTGAAAGGATCTAGTATAAAGGAGATTTAGTCCTTAAATTTTAAACATTATATAAAAATTTAAATTAGTCTCTATTCTTCAGATTGTTGTCATTATGGAAAGGTCAGAGATGATGAATTGTTTGTTGCTGCTGCAGATATAATGTACTGTACAGTCCTATTATTTGCTGTTGAAGAAAACATGATTTATTGGATAGTGTCAGAAAATATTTGCTCCAGGCCTGCAGTATATGAAATATATAGCCTGCATTCAGCCATGCTGCTTAAGGGAACTACCGTACAATTCTCTGAGGCTAAAAATGAGATCGTTCTACTAGTCTAAATCATTATTTAGTGATTCAGCAGGAACACTACATCTTCAAAAAAGTTTTTACAGCTACACATCAAATGGTCTAATTAATAAAAAATAAATCAAATAAACAAAACATGCACTAAGAGGCATTTCAAATGCTACTGACCTTTACAGTTGTTTGAAGAGGCATTCTGTATGTTGCAACCACAGTCACGTGATGGGAGCCACAGTTAGAAAGTCAGCAAGAAGCTGTGGCTGCTAACAATAGATAGAAACAAGATGTAAGTTTAAACATTAACTTGTACAAAAAACCCTATATGGAAACAGTTTTCTTATTTAAGTATTAAGATTTAATTTTTCTCCATTTCCAAATCAGAATTAAAAAGCAGAAATAAATAAAATGTAAAGTAATGGTCAGTCTGACTTGAAATTTGTTTGCTTAGTTCTGATAACTTTAAAAGTACTGCATTTAACTAAAAGTTAAAATCAAAGGTTGAATTTAAATCACAAAATTGGAGATATTGGAAGAATGTGGAAGGTTTTTTAAAAGAAATTAAATCTAAATTATTTTCTGCAAATGTATTAAGTTCCAGGAAATTGGCACTTTCTAGCAAATTAAAGTTGTAGAAAATTTTGTAACCTGCTTTATTTATGTATTCTGATCCCTATGTCCATCTTTTAATTTCACATCATTAGCAATGTCTAAGCAATGGTCATTTTGAAAAATAACGTCTTAGTCCAGCCTGTGCCATAAGACCGTTTGATCAATAGGGCATGCAGCCATTTTGAAAATGGACAATTTTTCATGAGATTCTCTGAAACAGGTTTCATTCTTCAGTCTCTGCTGCTGAATTCACCTTCACATATAAAAAATAAGAACAGAATTATAATTAGCTCACACAGCTATTTTCAAAGAGTATCTGGTGCATCGTATCTGCTCAACAGGAGAGTCTCAAAGACTGTGGGGAGATGGTGTGAAAAGAAATGTAAGGAACACAAGAAGCAGGGAAAACCGGCATGTGCATGAGCACATACTGAGAAAGGCAAAGAGACATCTTTCCCAGGGTGTCTTTCGAGAATTATGACATCAAATTCTAAAGTGCTTTACAAAAATATCGCAAATTCATCTCAGCTGGTAGCTCTGTTAATGTCAGCAGAGTTACAGTGGGAATGAATTTGTTCCAATGAGAGCATCACAAGGAGTACACTACTCTTCGACTGTTATATTGGTTATTAACTTGCCTTCCTTTCACTGCTAAAGAGTATAGCTAAAGCTTCATGGATCTATTTTTAAACTATGTAAAGTATTTGCCTCACGGATCAAAGAAATATGAAGCCAAACTTACCATAGCACAGACTGGTGGAAAAATGGGCTAGACTGAAAGAAATGTCTTTGAAATATTCTAGGGACCCAGCATGAAACCTGGTTAAAGTTGTATAGCTTTCCATTTGAAAGGTCACATTCAGAATTGGCTTATAACTTTGTGAGAGGATTACTTTTCAAGCTGAAATTGTCCATAGTTATTCTCAGTGAGAGACTTTTTTTTAATAATGAGCAAAAAAGGGAAGCGATTTTTAAATTTTGACTTTTGATTAATTGCTTTCAGTGCACATGAGAGCAGAGACTAAGCAGCTGGCATGTATCAGTATCAAGAAGGTGAAAAATCTGGTTCAGGCAGATGAGAAACTTGTCTCCCTGAGTGCAGAGAACGACTTGGGAAGCAGTAAAGAGATTAGGGACTGTACTGGAACTGGAGAAGGGGAGAATGGCAACCAAACTTTTGAATTCTTTTAAAATTTTGTTTCTTTTTCCAGAAAGTTCCCTTGGCATCCCATTTTCAGTCTCTCCACAGTGGCTTTTAGGCCTTGGAGCCCTCTGAGCCATCACCTGTGGTGTGTAACAAGCAGAAAAAGTAGCCCCCGGCTGGATGGGGCAAAACAAGGTCCACCTGTGCTGTCTGTCTGCTCTCAGGATCAGACTTGCACAAAACAACCCCTCAGCTCTGCACAGAGAAAGAAGTCACCTCGGTTCTGCTTGGGTAGTTCTGTTTCTGATATACCGATTGTAAAGTTTGGACCCAGCCCTGCCTGAGGAGCGGCGTTAATCCATGAGCTAGCGACCACCCTGACATCTGCTCCCCTTAAAGACACAGTGGATTTCCAAACTGAGCTCTGTATTAGGTGTGTGGTGAAAAAGCACAGAGCTGGATCCTGAGGCATCATTCATTCAGGGGTATATATAGCCAAAAATGAATTTAGGAAAAGGACCTTCTCCCCTAGGTCCATGAAGGTTGTCTGACAGACAGTGTCTAGGAAACAAGCCCAGCCAAGGCAGTCCTAAGTGAAGGTCAGGTCTCTGCCGTGATTTGTGTACTAATATGATGGAGTTGTTTTATCGGAAGCTGTTGGATGACCTTTGCCTCAAATCGAGAAACGAGAGCACTGCTGTATCAGATGTTGTCCTGGCTCTCCATCATCAAAGAGAAACTTTGTCCTCCTTCCCTCCATGGCTTCCCCCCTCCCTAACCCTGGAGACAAGGCATGTTCCCACAGCTGCCCTCTGGTTTGTCATGCTGCTCCTGCAACAGCTTGTGTCCTGGCAGAGGAACTGAAGATGGGCTCTGCTGATGAACCAGGTGCCTCCTTCTTGGCTTTACCCTGGATGAAACCCATCCTGTTCACCTACCAGTGCAGGCATACTGTCAGGCTAACCCCTCTCCCTACTTTTCTGTTTAGCGTTGTCCTGAATTAGCTGAAAACGGAGCCCCGTTTTCTGCTCCACCCACCTGAGAGGACAGAGAAAAGCCTGCACAGGTGCCTCCTCAGTGTTGCCCATTTCCTGGCACCAGAGAACCCTACCCCTCTCCTTGCTGTAGTCTTTTTGTGTGGAATAAGATGCAGCGGTAAACAAAGAATAGCTTTGTCTGTTCAAACACCTTAATGACCAACCAGTCGATACTATCTTATTCATTTATTAGAAACTGAGAAAATGCCTGTTACCTTTTGAGACCAGACTACTGCAGGTGGTGAGTTTGTTTGTTTAGTATATAAGAAGTTATCGATCAGAATATTTAGTCAAAATTTAGAATGCTTATTGTGAACAGTTGCTGAGATTTGTGGGTTTACTGGGCTAATCTAAAGCAAAAATTATTAAAGTCAGGTCAATAATATGGATTGCTCCCTTCTTTAACATCTTGCTCAAAGAAATACAAATGAATTTATTTATATCCATTTGTAATATAGATTTCTGCATCCATTTCTAATATACTAATGTTTATTCTTGTGGGAATTCAACTGATAGGTCTTTCCTTATCATATTTACCGTCGTTAAATATGTTGAATAATTTTGATAAGTAATTCAATGTGTATACGCTGTAAAATAGCTTAATAAAATCAGTGTTTAAGTCTCTTCCAAAGCTTTAAAAACCATTTAGAAAGCAAATATATTATGGGTTCTTGACTCAGCTTGGGAAATTTACTTTTATATTTCCCAGCTGTACATACAGCCCTTTTGCTATATATCAAAACCAGATTTCCTTCCGTATACCTTTCTAGTTTCCTATGGAAACATGTTTGTCTGCATTAGACCTTCACACATTATAAATCATACTCTACTTACATACTGTGTTTTGTTTGTGATGACAAACAGGATCCCCATATTTCCTTTCCTGAAGTGAAGACATTTGTGCTTTTGCAACCAGCATTTAATGTATGCAATTTCTGTTTGAATAAGCCTATTGCAGCTTGCTTTTATATTACTGCTCAGTAATAAATCACTCCAAATGCATTATGAAAACTTTGAAGGTACAGAAAATAAAAGATCATTTGCAAGGAGAACATATACAAAAGGTCACATTTGATACTTAGATACGATTGATGCTTTCCTGCATCCCAACTACTCCTCTTCTGAGCCATGGTGCTGTATTGATAAGCAAACTTATCTTTCTCTATGGTAAAAATGTGCTGCTTTCTAGAATCAGTCAAATACTACAAAAACTAGTGGGGTCTCCCCAGAGGCATGTCCTCATGTCTAGTTGTTCATATTTGTGTTTTTCAGCTGTCTCGCACAAGCATAGCGTCCACATTCGGGCACATTCATCACTTCAGCATTAGGAGGCTTATCATTTGCTGTCATAAGGTGATCCACTGACAGATGCTCTGGCATTTTCATCACCCTTGACACTGTTTCCATTATATCTTGTATAGGTTCTCTGAAGGGAGATGACAAGCACATGTGGAGAGAAATTCTTTGAAACACCGAATAAACACCAGTCTTTCTTTTCAGGGAGTATTGAATACTTCTAGCTTATTTGAAAAGGAGTTGTGCTTTCTGAAGAATTTTGGGGTTCAGTTATTTTGGGAGAGGGTAGGTTGTGGTGGTTGTGAAGGTTCCTATCCATATGAATGAATTAATTACAGTTCTTTTAGAGCATTTTAATTCTTCACGCTATATTTATTGTAACTCACCAATCTCAAGGCACTTTAAAACATATGCAATTCTACACGTGCATTCCTTTATCATGTAATTAAACCAAGTTACAGAGAGCTGAAGGATGGCATGTCCAAGGTTCTACTATAAATTGGAAAGCTTCTTTCAGTAGATCCATAGTACCTCATATTATATCACTAATAAATGTATGTGCTGATTCTTTTTTTCCCCAGAGCACTGGCAGCCAGTCTAGAGTGGCCTGTAGGTGTAAAATCTGGAAAACAATAATGTGGCTTCAGAAATGATACTGATGTCTATCTCCTTTGTAATAACCTTTCTTGTTCAAAGTTAGCAGACAAAAAAAAATACGTGTGTTGTTATGTGCCTTTTTTTGGTAACTTGAACTATTTACAGTATCTCCATTATTTTCCTCTTCTGCAGGGAGGGCATACAAAAACATATTTATTGTACTGTCTGTCTTAACCACAGGGCTGCCGGTTTAATATCTCAGAACTTCACAAGCTTCATGTTTACAACATCCGTGAGGTAGTGAAGTTCCGCTTGTAGATGATATTATATGAATTTTTCAAGGCTGGAAGACTCTAGAAATTCCTTGAAATTCTACCATTTGACAGTCCTTCCTTCGTGTACAGGAACAACAGCAATTTCGTCTATAGAAATAGTCACTAAAAATCAGAATATAACAGAATACTATGTATATGTAGGAGTGAGTCTGCTGGCTGATTTGCTCATAAACCACTGTAACCATTCTGCACCCTATACTGTGTTGAAAGGGAGGTTGTTTTTATGCTAGGGCATTGTTGTTGCCCCTCAGCGTGAGGACATTTGGTGAACGCAGTCTTCAGGCAATACAGGGTAGAGATGTCAACACCTGCGTGCTTAGCCAGCATATGAAAAAGTGCAGAGAGAACAACGTTCACAAGCTGTGAACAGGAAAGCAGTTATCTGGGTGGAAATGAAAACCATGTCTTTTCTAATTAGGTCATAACCGAATGGTTTGAAAAGGTCCCAAAACTACTTTTGCACTTGTAGTTGGTCACTGACAATGTGTACGGGATGTCTGGCAGTGCTTTTAGTTCAGGCTGGGATATATGACAGAAGTTACTGTGGATGAGATTTTTGTGGATCTTGTTTCAGTCTGTTGAACCTGGCATAAAAAAAGGTCCCAAAAGAAAAGCTTGAAGTAAATAGTTGTCCTTCTTCCTAATTAAAAAAAAAATTATATGGGTAATTGTTTTAACATACACTGTGTATGCAAAGGTATTTTTGTCTAGTTTTTGCGCTGGGGAGGGTTGTTTGTTGTCACCTGGGGTTTGGCTTTTTTAGTTTCCATACTGTTGCTGTTCACTATTTTGAGAAACATTCAAACATTGAATGTTGAAAGCATGAAATGTTTCAAACATTGAAAAATTTGTGGAAATAAACTCTTTCAGACAATTCATAGAGAGCATAACCAGGGCTTCTCTATGTTTCATCCCCATTTCGTTTCTCAAAGACTCTACGGGATAGGCAAGATCCCAACATCTGAAATTTAGATTTGTCACTGAGATGCCTGATCAATAGATCTTTGATCTCAGTAGGACTCTCCCACTGGGAGCTGGACTAGGTGCAGATTTATTTAGAACAAAGCAGCCTGTGTATGGCTGTTCCCAGATGACTTTCTGAGCACTGCACATTTGTAGGGATTAGTTTACAGGCTAGCTAGCTCAACAGATATTTTTTTTCCCCATGGTTATATCAATGTATGCAGACATAAGACCAAGATAGTCCAGATATGTCAGATTACATATTATCTCCTGACTGTATTCTCTTGTCTTTCTAGTACATTTTTGGGGCTAGTGGTATATGTTCATTTGTTCGGCTTTATATAGTTCTCTTCTAACATTTGAATTGAGCCAGCAAGGTGCATCTATTCAAAAGAAAAATTATTGTAAGAACAAACACCTGAGCAAAACCAACTAAATATTCCAGGTATAATATGCCCTTTTTAATTATAAACTCTCTGGTAGGCCTGAGAGACATATATAAATTTTTTATAATCACAACAACGAGAAGCTTGTTCATGGATGCTCTTGGATACTGTTGCTCTCTGCACTTAGGAAAAAAGCAGATTCCAGTCTTTAGCATAAAGAAATTATGCAAGTCTAGTGAGCAGTGATATAAATAACAGCCCTGATGTCTTCAAGCATCAGCTGATGTTTGCTAGACTTGACAGGTTCTAATAATTGAAGAACCTGTAATTGACTTAGCGATGCCTGTGCCACTGTATGTTGCTCTAGAAAGAAGCTTTCTCTGTGTCTGTGATGAGGGGCAGGGGAGTGTAATGCAAAAGAAGAACAGAAATGGTTTTTGTTTGTTAATCTCAAATATAAGAACCACAGAGACTTTAATCATTGTACTTTTCAAGGTCCATCTATCATTACTGATTTTTCTTCCCAAAATCTGAAAGGAAATAAAAAGAGATAATTGGCTTTCTACTGATAGCTGCTTCTCTGCCCATTGATCGATAGCTGATGGGTACTCTTGGATCTCCAGTGCTCCACAGGGCCTGAAAAGTTTGCACAGCACATGGATAGCTACTATGATGCTTGTGCATCCCTGGAGACCTTTTTCTGTAAACCTTTGTAATTGGCTGCACAGCTGTGGTTCAGGGTGTTTGTCACAAAGCAGCATTTAAAGGACTCATTTGATTTGATAATGTCTAACTTATGCATGTTTTTTATCAGAAGGAGAGGGTTTGGCATGAGCAGAGGGGAAAAATAAAACATAAATTAGGACAGTGACTTCTCATAATACTCCAAATTTCCCTTACTCTTCCATTTATTTCTGACACGTTGTCTCTCCTGGATGCGACGAGAGTGAAGCACCAGCTATATCTGTCAGCAACTGTGTCTTAAAACCCTGTTAAATGTTCTCAAACAGGAAAGTTTCAGTGCCTGTAACTGGCAGAGCAGGGGAGGAGAGCTATGCAACCTCCTCCTGTCTGCTGCTCCTCTGATACTAATTTCATTCTGCTGACTGATTGGCAAGTCGCAAACCTGTTAGCAAGAGATTTTTAGCTGTGGGATCTGAGACAGGGTTGTTTAATACTGTCTAGGTCTGAAAATGAATTCCTTCAAAGTTGTGGGAGGGTTTGGCTTCAATAATAATTTCAGTCCTTTCTATCGGTGGAGGTTTTCAGGAGCAGATCACACAGAAGTGTATCAGGAATGGCTAAGGTATAGCAAAGCCTGTTTCGGAGCACGGGATTGGAATAGATAGTGTCTCCATATGATTTTCACACTTATAGGTTTGTGATGGTAAGCAGGTCTAAGCCACAAAGTTCTGATAAAGATGCAAAACATAATGATGCTTCAGGCTAAAGCGTAAAGAATAAATCAGATTTTATGATCCCATCACTCTGTATAAAATCAGTCTTGGTAAAGAATATTCCTACTAATGGATGAAGCATTTAGTCTGTGCCTGTTGGACCTAGGGAAAACCTTTTCCTTCTTTTTAGCTTCTTAACCTATCAAATAAATAATCATAGCCTGTGCTTCCTAATGTCTATATTCCTGGTCTTTTTAGTTTCTGGCCTGGTCTGAGCAGCCAAAACCGGTCTGTTTACAGGCTTATCTCTGGATTAATATTTTGATGATGTAGGAGTCTGAAAATGTTCTGGTCAGACTTTCTGCTATAGTTGCTGCTCACAGTATGAATGTTGGCTGGAGAGGCTCAGATCCAGTTTTCCACAAGACTCAAGAACCATGTGTTCTCCAGGAAAAGGCCACTACAATGGCATTCATATTCCCACAGCTCAGGTTTTGTACTTTTAGAATGCAATACATGCTTAGAATTATTCTTCTTTCTTCTTTTGCATGAAACCATTCTATAGGTTACTCAACACACCTCTTCATACATCCAGCACCTGACATTTATCTCAGCAGTATAAAGAGATGAACTGGAGGCAGTAAGAGAGAGAGAAGACAGAACTCTTCTTCATAGGATTTTGCTGACTTATTTTTAATTTTGTAGGATGACCATCTACCATGTCAACAGATGTTTTATAGAGAAGTATGACAATAAAAATCACTATTAACATAATTCAGCTATATTTCATTATTGTGAGCACTAAAAAGAAGGCACTAACAAAAAAAAAGCTGGATTATATTGATTTATGATTGTCCTTGTTTAACTGAAGCCTCCTTTGAGAAGGTGCTCAGGCAAAGTTAAATTGCTTATGTATTTACCCAGAAGAAGTAACAACTGGAAGAGATGAAGCAGTTGTTTTCAGTGTGTCTTCTTCTACTAAAGTTTTATAGTGATTACCCTAATTGGGACTGTTAACAGGAGAATGAGATGCCAGCTGTTGGAGAGGGACATAATGTAATAGGCTTTGTAAAAGAAGTTTGCAAAATCAAGCCTTTTGGATGACAAATTATAATTTAACAGGTGAGAGTCTCCAGCATGTTTGGCCAAACTAAAGATACAAAGAGATGACTGGGGCTTTTCCACACCCCCAACCCCTTTTTTTTTTTTTTTTTTTTCATTTGTAATACATGTTAACTTGCAGGAAAAACAAACCTGTTGTCTGCAGAACAAGAGCTCCACCAGGGACACTGGAAGGACTGACCACTGAGAGTGATGTGTTTGCCCATCCTGGAGATGAACATGCAAATACCTGTCTCAGCAGCAGCCAGAGGGATAACAGGGATATCTGTCTGTGGCCCCTTTTCTGTCAGCACAGGACAAAAGTGTTTTAGGAATCTCTCACCAAGTATAAGCACTTTCCTCACATTTTCTTTGCCTTACTGCTGTGAATGTGAACACTGTATGCCATCCCTTAAGCCTTCTGAAGACACCATGAGTGTGGCAGTCCATATTTCTTCCTTGTTCTGTGTTTGCAGTGTGTGATGCTACAAAGCAAATGAAAGGGGGAAGAAGGGGGTGAGCAAAGCCAAGGAATAGTGGTAAGAAGGAAGAAGCTGTTTAAACAACAAATAAAAAGACAAATAAAAGCTGTGCAGATGCAATAAATCTTTCTGTGGTATTGCTCCTGTTCCCAACATACCCAAGGGGGATACAGGAGTTGCTGAAGGATGAAGAGAAGTCTGTTGATTATTCTTTCCACAATATCTCCTGGGAACAACTGGTCTGATACCGTGCCTCTTTCACTCATCTCAGTTGTGACAGCATTCTCTGTCTAAGAGCTGAAGACTAAAATGTTACAGACATCCCTACTGTGGCTAGTGCAAAAACACTGATGAAACTGTTGGGTCCAGGACACATCTTGAAGTGCTGAAGGTGAAAGAAATCCTTTTGCTAACATCTTCATTTCTGAAAATACAGTATAGACTCAGAGCAATTCTTTATGGACTATGTACACCATGACCATCTTAAATGTCATATCAGAATATTTGGAATGCTTATAAGTCACTTTGAATTAAAACCTTCTTTTGGTAACCAGTCCATGGTGGGGGTAGTGTTAGTTCTTGAAGAACAAAGAGGAAATTATATCAAGACATAACTGAATGTACATTGTGTGTGTTATATTTCTATTTGGATTATTTGGCAGAATTGTCTAACAGCATTTCAGATGCTCTCAGATACCTGAAAGACCAGATGGGGCTGGCAGATAACCTGCATAGTCTACAGGAAACATGTGCCTTCTTGGAGACAGCTAGTGACACCGTAGGACATTGAAAATGGTTGTGGTTGCCCATTTGTGGGCAACTAAACAAATTAATTTTGCTTCATTTAAGGTAAAAAAAATATCTCCTTTTAAGCTCCACTGACTGCGTTAACAAGATGTTTGATTCAACAGTCTCAATTCAACTTGATTCAAATCCCTTAAACTCTCTCCCCCTCCACACTGCACTGGTGCAGCCCCACCTCAGGTACTGTGTGCAGTTCTGGGCAGCTCGTTGTAGGAAGGACATCAAACTATAAGACTGTATCCAGAGGGGGGCAGCCAAGGTGGTGAAAGGCCTCAAGGGCCAGACTTAGAAGGAGCAGCTGAGGTCACTTAGTCTGTCCAGCTTGGAGAAGAGAAGGCTGAGGGGTGCCCTCATTGCAGTCTACACCTTCTGCAAGGCGGGCAGAGGAGGGCGAGGTGCTGACCTCCTCTCTGGTGACCAGCGACAGGACACGAGGAAATGGAATGAAGCTCAGACTGGCCACTAGGAAAAGGTTCTTCACTGAGAGGGTTATCAGTCACTGGAACAGGCTCCCCAGGGAAGTGGCCACGGCACCAAGGCTGCCAGAGTTCAAGGAGTGTCTGGACAATGATCGTAGTCATATGGTTTAGTTTCAGGTAGTCCTGCGAGGGGCAGGGAGTTGAACTTGGTGATCCTTATGGGCCCCTTTCAATTTGAGATATTCTATCATGCCATGATTCTAATAGGCACTTGCTGTCTTTTTGGAAGCCCATTTTGGTGCCCTGACTTCCAGCTGCCTTCCAGAAAAGAAAGGTTTAGCTCTCCCTCCGCTATCATTTCCAGGTATAAGACTCAGAGATACTGGCTACAAAGGGAGCTTAGATACTTTGTACACTCTTAGCAGCCACACGTGATTATTTGCTTGTTGGTGTTTAGGTCTCAGACTGAGGTCCCAAGGTGCATGATGCCAAGTACAGAGCTGTCAAACCTGGCCTCACACTGGCTCCTGAAAATATTTTTATACACCTTATTTAAAACACCTACGCATGTTTGAAAGGGAAGCATGTAAAGGGAATGAGACTTGATGCCAATTGCTCTTGAAGTAGGGAGAAGACTGTCAGGTGGCTATTAGCTCATGCTCACTCTCTACTCATGAATTGAAAGATTCAGGTTTAAACCCGGTATGTGCAAAAAATATGCAATACAACTGCATATGGAATTTTTAGCTGCAATTTAGAGGTGTTTTTATTAAATTTAGTTTTGTTTGTGGCAGGTTAGATGGAATGTAAGTATTTTTCACACCCATAGGGAAGCAGATCTTCTCACTTGTATCTTACCTTAAGGAAAAAAAAAAAGACTACACAGCACCCACATGAAGTGTGTGAGGCAGCAGTCTGCTTATTACCTAATTGTATGGACACACAAGAAAAGTTCTAGATATCTGAAGTACTGTCTATTCAGCTAATAAATATGTAAAGCAGATGGTGAAGTTTGCAACAAACTAAGTATAAAATGCTTACAGATGCTGTTAGGTATGTCACAGTTTCCGTTATAAAAATCCATTTCTACCAAGGATTTGAAAACGTGCTTGTAACGATCCATTCTGCATAGCATAGCTTAGCAAGTAAGTCTGAAGCAGAGAGAGCAAATATTTTATTCATTTCCTATATTGCAACCAGAACCAGTCATTTTGGTCCGCATCTGATGCAAAGTGGGCAGGGATATTCAGTGTTTTCTTATTCTATCATTTCTAGATATTTTTCAGTTTAAACTATTCATCCTCACGAGTTTGGTTTTATATAATATTTTTTAAAGACCTGTGAAAACATTTCAGTCAGGACATTTCCCATTATGCTAAATGCCAGATACAGGTAATGGTTGCTGTCCCCAAAGAGCTTCCAAGTTTAGGCTGTAATCATGCATATTTTCTGCACACACCAAATTATAGACAGGACTGCTGACACTGCTTATTAGAAAGGTTTCTCAACACCTTCTGTCTAAAATTCTCTTTACAGTGGCTGAAAACTTTACTAAAATTTGACTACTTTGAGTGAAAGGCATGCATGCTTTGGAAAGTTTAAGACAAGAGTAAGAGCAGATACAAGATACACTATTTTGTTTATGTGCAAAAATGCTTGTGACCTTTTGACTTTTTTTTTGTTTTGTTTTGTCTTGTGGTTTTTTTTTTTTAACACTCTGGTAGTCTAGTGTTTTCCATTCAGCACTTATTCTTTTTGCAGTGACTGTGATACTAGAATTGCATCTTCTACCACCACAACAGAAATCCAAAAGTCAACAGTCAGCCTGGGGGAAAAAAATATGCGTTCACTCCAGACTTACTGAAGTTTCCCCACAAATAACTCTGATGGGCCTGAGCACATTTGGGAGGGGGAAGGAATTCACAGAAATTATGGCAATTTTCCTTCTAAAGTCAGCTAGAGGAAGTGGCTGCATGGATATTGTCTTTTGTGAGTCTTCAATGATTCTTTAGCTGTACAAACTAGAAAACGCAAAAGACAGCAGCTGGACCACAGTAAAAGTACAAAAAGGCAAAGGGAGTAGACTGAGACAAAGAATCAGTCTGGGGACACTATAATTAGAGGACTCGGCCTTGGTGTGAGGAAGACAGGTATAGCAACACTGGAGATATACAGGAGTGGAGAATGTGATATAAAAGTAGAAGAAAAGAGAAAGAGAGATTAAAAGAGGAGTTGAGAAGGGGGAAAAGTGAAACTGGCCAGACAATGAGACTAAGAAAATGGGATAGGTATGGGGGAGAGGTCTGGATGCTGCTGGGATGGAGTTTGAAGGCAAATGTCATCCCCTCAAGAAGGTGGCACAGGACCATTGCAGAATCAGTCACTTAAAAGTTAAGAATACTAGAATCCAGGTTGCTTAGGTGACATAGAAAAGTGCTGTAAGGTGCAAAATTTGTTGAAAAGAAAATAATCAGGGCTTTTTAATGACTTTCAAAAATTTATTTAATGCTGCATCTCACTGTCAGTAGAATCTCTTCCCCCATATTTTTATCAAGCAAAGTAGTTAACATCTTCAGAGTGCTCAGGTACTACAGAAATGTGTGAAAAGATAAACGAGAAAATTGATCATTCTGTCCCTAGAGAGGAGATTTTATGTTCCCAATTTATTTCATTGGATCCAGAACCTTCATGCTTCTGAAAACCTCGCTTGAAGCCTGATGGTATCTTTAGGAGAGTGAATAGCATGGAATTTTCTAGCTAGATTTGTACCTTCTTCGGTGGCAACACCTAAACTCATATCTGAGTTCCTTTGACAAGGAAACCAGTTGCTACACCTCAGTGCTCATAGTGAAGCAGGTGATGGAGACTAAGACCAGTATGAGAATACACAGAGGTACCAAAAAGGCAACATAAACTCACCCTCGGTACCTCACATGAGGAGGACCTTGCAGTTTCCTGTGCTGCTGTGGTGATAAGTACAGTCTGAAGCACCTGTATATGAAGTCTTGGGAGCAGGATAAGCATTTTAGAGAGATGTAACATAATTTGACACTAGCATCACTGAATAAGAAGTTAACAGTCTGAGAAGAAAGACAAAGCTGCATATTTCATCTGCTAATGGAGGTTCTTATTCTACACTCATTACCACAGCTGACTGACAACAGAGAGGATTTCATCATCAATCGCTTGTGAATAATCTTCATCCTCACTCTCCAATTTGCTGAAGAATTACTTTGTTTGAAATAAAAGAATTGAATTACTATTATTAATGAAAGAAAGTTCAGTTTAAAAAAAAATGTCCCACTGTATTAGACATAAAGAACTAGCATGACGGCATTATCTATCCAGAGAGTCTGAACTCTGGGAGTTGGATAACATGCAACAGGTGAATAATCACAGAAAATGTTACAGATGGCAACAAGAAGGGTTTGAAGAAATTTAACAACAAATACAGATGTGACTGTGTAATATACAAATAACTGCAAAAAACAATATATCATTGAGAATTTTGCAATTTCCACATAGATAATTAATAGAAAGAGGGAGGAGGGGAGTGATATAGAGATTATCCAAGTCAAACCTATTTGCCATTTTCAGGTTAAAAACCAATTTTTTAAGTCCAGCAAGCACAGATGAATTCATGTCACACTTTTCTTATTTTGGCATAATTTGTGGTGTCTAGAGCCAGAAGAGATTGATAGGCCATCTAGCGTAATCTCAAGTCTACCACATGCCATCTAACCACCCCCATTTACCCTTGTACTGAGCTCACCAGCTTGCTTTCAGCAAAAGCATAACTTCAGGAAAGGTCTCCTGTCTTAATATGAAGACTTCAAGGAACATCAGCTTCATCAATTCCCTTCATAATTTTTCTCATTAGTTAATCAAGAGAGGTTTACCAATGTCTAAACTGAAATAGTAAATTCTTTGCTTCCACTTCTTCATTTTCTATTTTTCAGTTATTTGAAAGTACATAGTACTTTCTATCTATTGAAAATATTTCTGATCTGTATTCACATCTATCTTCAGTCATCATTCTGATAAACTAAATAGATTGAAAAAACATTTTATTTTGTATTTTCTCTAATTTAAAAATAAATAGCTGTTTCTGCAATCTCTGCAATTTTTCAATATGCTTTTTAAAATAGAAGACACCTAAGGCAGGATTCATCTCCAGCTAAAATACATGACTTGACACATTTTCATAAATATCTAGCACTATTTGTGATATCCACAGGCACATGAGACATAACACAGTGCAGGCAGAGGACTTCCAAAAGATGCTCAGCCCTTTTGACAGGACAGTCCAGGTGGGATATTCCAGAGCAACCCAAATGGCAACAGATATTTAGGCAAAGGAATCATGCCATAAGTTCCAGACTTAGTAACCTTAATGGCATGGTTTCACATGCACATGTAAAATACACCTACCTGTGCACGTGTATTTCACCTGCACATTTAAACTCCCTTTACAGCTAACAACATTCTGATCAATGCAGTCAGCAGTACCTAGAAAGGAAGTCTGCTAACTGAAAATAGGTGTGTTAAATCCCTCCTTAGATTACTGACTGTATTGAATAGGGTCTCAAATGAGTAACTCACACACACAGACATTTATCACCACTTAAGATATTCTAGGGTATCCTCCTTGGCCTCCAGCTGCCGTACAGGCAGGCAAGAGACTACCATCATCCTGTATCAGCTGTGTGGCCATGTCTTGGATACTCTAAGACTTATCAAGTAGCCCAAGGCAAATATGTTTCATCAACAGACTGAGGCCTTTCCTTCTGAATACAAAAACAGAACTGTAATCCAGTCCTGGTAATATTTGTACTATGTACATCTCGGAGCACATCCTTCCTCAAACTGCTCTTACTCGTACTCCAGAAATTAGTGGAGCTCTTTGCAGTGCAGCAGTCTACTGAGGTAAAACGTTTATTCCCTGCAGTCCCTAAACCCTTTCAAGGGAATAGATGGAAGCCACCTCAACTCTCATATGAACCAGGTTCCTTTTATAGTCAGTGGGAAGAAATTAGCATTTCTACAGCATGATTCATCTGGGTTATTTTAGAGACCTTGAGATGAGATGAATTGTATTAAAGAAATGCTTGTTTCTTCAAAGTGACAAGAAAGAGAAATTAGATTATTATCTCAAATGTAAACATCTAAGCAGTAGAGACTTAAAATTTTATATGATTAATATGACCTTTACTGTTTAAGATATAGTTTTGTCTTGGAGAAATAGAGTTCTCTGTTGTGTAAGGCAGTGTTACACTTTCTCCACAACTCTAACTGATGGGATTCTTTAATTTCTTTCAGGGCTGTATCACCATTTAACAATGAGCAAAGTATTGGATGAAATTTACCCAAATGCTACGCTGGAGAGGAATTCTGGATGCCAGTTCTCACAGAGGAACAGAAAGAAGGAAAGAATAATCAGTTTTTACCATTTTAAAGAAGCTGGTTTTCCTCCCTGGTGTAGGCATATACTGCTGACCCTGAAGAGTGAATGTTTTGAAATCTGGCAATCGTATCTGCAGTCCCTGCAAAAGCCCAAAGGGTTTCTAGTATGGGAATCACCTGGAATTATCCCTTTACTTGACAGCACTTTGCTATGTACTGCTTAGGTTAAAGGCGGTGTTGAACAGCAGCATGCTCTCTGACATTTGAAAGGCTGTTCTCCTTTCAGTGTACATCCGTAACCCTCATTAATGTCAGTGGAAGTCAAGGATGCAAAACTGGACACCTCAGAAGGCACCACTGGGGCCAGCCTTCAAAAAGATGAGATATGAGAAGACAAGAGTCACTCATACAGGCAGGAGGGACTTCAGGAGATGAATATTTGTTACCCATTATATGCCTATTTGCAAGTTGATCTGCATTTCTGGAGCATAAACCTGTAAAATACGAGGCTGTTTTGATACCAAATACAGCTGAGAGCACTCAGCAGCCTGCAGAATTGAACCATCTGAGTTTTCTGTGTGTCTGCTACCTAATATATGACTGAAAGCACGGGGTGGTTTGGTTTTCAGAAACCATGTGTGGGGAAAATAATTGTAAACTGCTTTTGCTACCTGCTAAGACTAACTTGCTGTCTAAACCTGGCACATATTAGACCATTTCCATAGTCCAACATACAAACATATATGTAACATTCATAAAACCAGTGCTAGAAAGTGTTCAAGGAAACCTGAGCTTTTAATCATGCTACACTCACTAGAGGTTTGCCCCTGAAAATCTTCAGCACATTCCAAAACTTAAATGGTCTGGCATCTAAAGATTGTGTCAGCTATAAATGAAGCAGGCAAACATTGAATCTCACACTTGTAGTTCGGAAAACAGTTTTTCTTTCTCAGTTGCTGTCAGTGAGGCTATTCCTGCTGCCACCACAGCAGCTACTGCCATCGCTATTTCTGCTTCTGCTGTTACTGCTTTCACTATGCCTCGTGTTGCTGTTTCTGTGCCGCACGCCTGGCAGTGATAGATATGGCAGCATGATAATAGCAGCTACAGAAAGAGCATCAGAAGGAACTGTGGTGGTGGAGGAGACAGTAGCATGCAAGCAGCTCTCGGCCGGAGCAGGCTCCAGGAGGGGAACACAGATCCTATGGATACATCTGATGTTGTGGATGATTAACTGAAAATCAGATTTTAAAAAGCCACTGTGGGTTGGTCCAATGTATTAAGTGTGAGACTTGTACCGTGTTTTTGAAGGATGGAAAAAGGAGCTTATACTTCAAGCAGCGCAAGGTATCTTTTCATTAATGTACTCTAGTATGCATGTTCTAACCTCTGAGAGGTACATTTTCTGTTACTATTTCAAAATATCTAACATTTTATAATCAGATTAATGTAGTCCCTAGGCAGATGAATATGAAAATTACGTTGTGTTTGTGCAAGGCAAAGCTCCCAGCTCACAATTATTATAACTGAACTTATGTGGCCACATCTGTGGTATCTAAGCTGTTTCTCCAGCAAGAAAACTGAAGTAGAACAGTATGTAACCTCACGCAAATGAATGACAGGTTATGAAAAATCTAGTTCTTGGAGTCAAGGTAATAATAACAGACACTTGGTCTTTCCATTTTCTGTCTCTGAATTTTGTATGGCTGGAATTTGAGGAACTTGGACTAAATTTCCTCCCGGATTTCCTGACATCTGGCAGCTTAGTTGGTGCACCAGCTCCAGGAATGTGCAGAATTCACAGCCTGTATTGTGCATGCACATTGCAAATTTAGAGAACATACGCATCTAAGGAGCCTTTGGCCTCTAATGCAAAGTATTCTACTCCTAAAATTCAGCAAACCTGACGTCTTTAGAATGTGTCAGATTTACAATGTCTGCAAGATCATCAGTTCAGTGAGTGTGTGGTTGACTCAATGAATACCAGAAGCCCTCTGCATATTCCAAATGTGCACACGTTTCTGCTTGGTAAATCCCATGCAAATATCTGGCAACTTTTGATCGGGGAATTGATTCTCAAATCATTTTGTGGTCACATTTTTCAGGATAAGGAATCCTGAAATCCTCCCATTTACATTTGTGCTTCTATCTCGGCAAAGATAGTAAAGAATCAGATAGGGCCCTGCGTTGTCTTGTCCGTAAAGGATCTGGAGTAAATCCTAATTCATAGAAGACAGAAGCATCAAGCAATAACTAGACTTTTCCTTCCATGGGAATGCTGAAGTATGCAAAACACTGGTTTTCCAACTCAAAAACAATGAATTGAGTAGTAATTATAGACCTCTAGTTAAATTAACAAGCCTTGTGATCAAGCAGGATTGCCAGCTCAGGTTCAGCACTGCGTGAGGGTGGCTCAATCCTAGCGTAGATAGAAGTTCAAAGTGTAAAAAAGTGTGGTTACATCAGTTCTAGACATAGACCATGAAGACACAGGCACAAAGCTCAGCTTTAACTTCCTTCTCCTGGCTTTCACCTCTAAAATGCATATATATCGGTTATCTTAACCTATGCATTCACAAGCAAGGATAGCCTACACATTGTGAACCTGAGTTAGCTTTGGCTGCCATGTGTCTGACAGAGTTTGTTGCTCTAGGTGGTTACTCATGCTGCCTAGAGCTGGGTTTTACTGTTCAAAGGGACTGTATAGCACTTGGGTTACATCTGAAGCAGAATATTTGACATACCAACAGCCTTTAGCAACGTCTGTGATTGTCTGCAGATCTGAGACCCAGTAGCAGGAAGCTATTATTACCCTTCAGCAGAACAGTATTTCTACTTGTACAAAGAGGTCACATCAATTTATAGGCCTTCTACCACAATAAGATCCTCAATTGCTTGCAGATGCTGTTCCTGACTGGGAATAATAGCCATTGAGTTAGCTACAGAACAAAAGAAACCTGTTTAGTTGCTAGAAGGTCAATTCAGTTGCTCACAGATTGGTGTCCAGAGCCATAAGAGGAGCTGTAGTGCTACACACACCTTCCATTTGCCACACCAGGAAGGCACAAGGTTTCCCATAAGTCCTGTGTGGTACCTGCCAGCCGTGTGTTAATGCCTGACATAGTCCAGATCATCTCAAATGATAGTGGACTGCTAAATGTGGACAGAAGAGGCACATAAACATCTCCAAAACTACATGCAGAATTTAAAATGTACTTGCAAAAATTGTCTATACATTGTTCATCTAAACACACAAAACACAAGGATTCAGCTGTAGCTATGAAGTGCCTGTCAATGTGGTCAGTGGTAAGGCTAAGATAATTTTTCTCAGGCCCTCCTGTTCTACTTCCTCCTCTTTTCGACAATTTAGTATTTAGTATTTACCACCACTAGTTCAAATACAACAATCACTGTTCTAAAACACCTCCATGAACTGCCTCAAAGCTCTTTTTTGATAGGATTTAGCCTTCCCAGACTCAATGGAGCAGCATCCAAACTCTCCACAAGGAATGCCAGCTTCTTGCAGCAGAGAAAAAAGGAGCAGCTGAACAATCTCCCTTTAATCTGCAGTTAGCAGAATCCTCTTTTCCTCTTGTTCTCTTCCAGTTGTGCAGGGACACCTGCAGTCAAAATCCTGTAAATCAGCCAAGTCCCTAGAAAACAATCTTTACAATAGGTCTCTGTTCTCATAAGGACTTCAGTATGGCTGTACGGCCTATTTATATACTCTCGGTGAGCTCCCACTGGCTCTCAAATAGACTCTAAAGTGTCCTGCCATGTCATTTGACCACCACAAAAATCACCTCCACAGCTACCAATAATTAATGAAACCACACAGAATAAGATTCATCTCTCAGCTATTTTTGACCATCTAAAGACTAGACTTCTCAGTTAAGAGCCTGCCGCCTTAGTCACCATATTCTTGTATCTTTAAAGAATAATTCATGTCACCTAGCATCCATACAGACCGACATGCCTTCTGGACAAACTTCTCTTTCTCCTCTGACTGCCTAGGAGACAAGCTTAGATGCTAGACTTTTAGAAAGTTTAATTTAAAAGAGATGAATCACAGTTTTTGAATGTTGGGCCCAGTCAGCCAAGTTTGTCAGCCTACTGAATTCCTAAACAGAAAGAGAAAATTAGAGATGTGATTTATTTCATCTCACTTTAGGTATCTAAAAGTCAAAGCAGGTCAGTTCCTCTTGCCATCAAAAAGACAAATGAATGCCTGAATCACCGCAGCAGTAGATGACTGATTTTTTTGTGCATCAGCTAAGGAAAGCATGAGACAACATAGTTACATTTCTCCCTTTTAGTCATCTGAAGTAGAGCAAACCTGTTCTACCCCTTGTGTCTTCCCTACAGTTTCTTATCTTATTTACACTCTAAGTTGTTTTAATGCATGATTATACGTAAACTAATACCTCGTCTGTGTTAGCAGTGTTACCAATGTTTTTTTCTAGTGTATTTTCTCATGATAGGACCAAATTCACTATTTGTCACCAAAAAGTCCACTATTGATCTGCTGTACTTCATTTGTTTACACTAACAATCAGCTTGGCTGTGGCACAAAATGCTTTTAATACTAGAAGCAGGATTTTTATCCTTAGAGGGAAATGCCCAAATAATGCAAATGCTGGTTAATTCAGTAATTTATATGTGATGAGTTTCTAACTGAACTCATTCCTCACAGCTACATTTTATGGTTGCATGTTGCTACATGCTAAGACTTGACATAACCGAAGACTGACCAATCTCCAGTTTCTAAAGCTCTTTATATGTTAGAAAGCAACATATCCCAACAAAGGAAAGCAATATCTTCCAAACAAATGAGCAAGACGGAAGGTACAGTCATGTCATTTCTAAGTGATACATTGCTCACTGTCACCATTTCAGGAACAACAAGCCTGATTTGAAAGTGAATGTCCCCCATCCCTCTTCGGTGAAAGAAAATCAATTTGTCCATGTCCACTTGTAATTAATTGTTCTCAGGAGGATCTGGAACCTAATCCACTGTGAGGTTCAGTTTACTTTTCTTTCCTTCCTTATATTTTCCCCACTTTTTTTTAGTTGTAGGGCTACAGGGCTAAGTCAATATGCAAAAAACATTAATGCTGCTATTAATGAGCAATGCCATTGTTCAGGAGTCTTAGCAACTTCCAGCACATTAGAAATAAAACTCCAGCCTTTACAATCCCTGGTGCATTTTGTCCATATGTCACCTTCATTCTGTATTTCAACTCACGGGGGATTTCTTACCATAACTGGTCACTGCTGCCAACACTGAAGCATTTGGGCTCAAATATAATGCACTTGGACTGTAAAGAAATATGCAGGAGACAGATGGCAGGAGATGAGATTTTATTACTGTCCTGCTTCTCTCTTTAGAGTAAATCCCAGAATACATACTGTTGAATTTACACTGCCATTTGTGGTTAGAAAGAAGGAACAACCGCTACATGGCACATTGAAGAAGATAGCTTTCTGTATCAGAAAACACATTCCACTTTCAAAGACTGATCCATACAATGAAGAAAATGGGTTAAAACCAGACAAATCAAGGGCTGAAGCATCTTGCTAGTGGTGAGAGAAAGACGGAAAGAAGACCAGACTCGCATGCCCCATTACAGAACAGCCTGGAAAGGAAAATACTGTCACTGATATTGATTTTCATTCTCTCCACAAACCAGGACTGCAGGAATGCTCACTGCTGTTTGTACAGATAGTGTGTCAGCAGAGAAAGGAGGGAGAACACACGTGGGAACATCTGTTCTGAGAAACAGGTTGAAAATAGCCATGTAATAGCACGACAGAAACATCTGCGCTGTATGCAACCTACCATGAGCAGAGCATCAGGAGGGACAAGGACACAAACAAGTCTACCAGCATTAGGTCAGGAAAAGGCTCACTGCTAGGCAGGAAATGCTCCACTAATCCTTTTTACTTATTGCAGTCCCAATATAATTTAAAAGGTAGGAGTATGGAAGGAGATGAGGTTTTGTGTGACATGGGCAGATGCTACAAGAAGGGCTGCATTGCACATCCGATGGCCCAAGGAACTGTTAGGGAAATGTGCTGAACACTAATCATAATTAAGAGACAAGCAGCCAGCTAAATATAATATTACTCAGAGCTGCTGTGCCATGTGTTAACTAATACGGCAATTTTTTCTTCTTTTGAGAAGAGGAGAGGAGTAATGGATTATACCATATCTGTTCAAATAGTAATGCACTGCTGAAATTCCATTTCAGATGCAGTGAGGACATGGAATAGATCTGTTCAGTTTTTTTCTACAGACAATCCAGGGTATGTGTAGTCCAGCAGGCTGGGAAAAAAAGGACAACTCTGTGAGCAAGACTTCCCTGTGCAACTTTCACTTCAGTCATCAGCAAGCAGGCAGAGACTTCTTGTTCTTCAGGCATCAGCACAGTTCCTGGTGCTATCAAAATAATCTACTTTTGCTTAAAGAAAGAAAGAAGGAAAGAATCTAGTTCATTAAACTTTCAAATGGTCCTGCAACAAATACATCCATACCCACATTTGCATGTAGCGGAGGAGGCAGCGTGAGTGCGTTATTTAAGTGCACAAGGAAGTACTTTTGCATTATTCCTGAACTGCATATGTATCACCCTCCTTGGAAATATGCAAATACCATCTATGCAAATTCATCACTTTTCTGCACATATCTTTAGCACAGCCCACCCATTTCTCAGGCCTTAGACAATTTGAGGCTCTGTGTAACATTCAATATCATTCTGGTAGTTTTCCAAAGTATGCCAGACCAGAGGGAATTCCAGAATCTTTGTTGTTCATGCGAACTGAACTGACATTCAATAGGCTTTCCTCCTTCACTAGTGGTATTTTTGTTAATTCTTTGTTATATATTAAAATAATTTTGTAATGGATAAAGCAAGCACTTTGTAATCTGATTGCTAAAAAACCACAATGGATCAATAAAAGAAGAAAAGTAATAGACTGTCCTGAAGCTACCAGAGAAAAGTAGTGCTTGTTTCAAACTTACAGTTGGTCTTCATGGGGATGCCATTGCTGAATGGAAGAAGATGCAACACAGAAAAAGCATTGCAGACCACAGCCATTCAAAATGGTTGATGACACTATTATAATAAAATTATCAGCCACTACCGTAGTCACAAAAAAAAGAGGACTATTTTAGGAAACATTTCTGACTGTGTGTTCCTCTAAAATGCTTTGACTTCCTTACTTACAAGGTTAGACTGACCTAAAATAGTACTGCAGTCAGTGGGCAACATTGCCAGCTATGTGTCAGAGACGGCTAGCAAAGAAGAAAAGATTTCCGTATGTGCTCATATCAAAGAACTTATCAAAAAATGGCTGTGAAAAAAAAGAAAAATCTCTGGGCGTGAAAGAACTGGTCACCAGAAGCTTTGCCAGCAAGACTGCTGTCATTTTTTTCACACTTCCTTTCATACAGATCACAATCTTCCTCCTCCACCTCCTCTTCTTCAGGACAGCAGCTCTTGGATGGGATCCCAGATTTAACATCAGTGAAAGAAAAAGGACCAAATGTCTGAAGAAATCCTAAGGGTTTTGACTAACCATTAAGAAAAACAAATGTTTTCTGCCTAGAGACCAAGCTTTTGTAAATGCTTGTCACCAGCCAAGAAAAATTGAATTATTATGTCTCAATCTGGTTTTGGATGTTTTTTTTTCCTAATATCCACAAATTGACCAAACTCTTCAGTTAGTAAATAAAATAAGCAGACCCAGAGAATTCATAACTAAATGTAGGAAGGAAAAGCAGCCAACAAAGCAGAGTACTGAAACCTATAAAAACAGAGTCCTTGACTGATACTAGGTTGACTAGTGTGTGCTTGCTGGAGTAGAGGATGGTTGCAGGCAAACAGATACACCTCAGATGCTTCAGGTGTGAAGAACAATATGGATTCTCCCTGAATGACCTAAAAGGCCTGAAGATGGGTAAACAACTGACTGGCAAGGAAATGAATGCAGATTTATTGAAATCAGACAAAATCAGATGGGAAATGTGGCATTAATTTTAAGCATATGGCATAAATGATAAACCACTGGAACAAACTATTCAGAGAGGAGGTGGACTCACCATCTGTTGATACTTTCAAAAATAAGATTGCATATCTTTCTGGAAAATAAATATTTTATACAAGCACATGTTACTGAGCTCAAAACAGTAGCAGCTGCAGGAAATCTGAAGTCTGTGAAAATATACGACATCAGAAGAGTTATACTAATGGTCTCTCTATCCTATAAACCTGTAAAGCTTTCCCAGGAGCACCTTTGGAGTGGTAATGTGGTATCAAATGGCATATGAAAAATAAACTATTGATACCAATATGCAGAGTGACACAAAACAGACCATAATACTTAAATCTTCTTTATATAGGTGTGTATGCATGTTTAAATATAAGCTAAATTTTAAAAAAAATGAAACACATATTTGAGGTTCTTTGTAAACTTAAAAAAAACCTGTGCAGTGTTGTCATGATCTTTGCAGCAAATTGGCTGTGATACTGTCAATTAGGAGGTGATACTGTAAATTATGAAGTGAAAGATTAAAATGAGGTAGTATAATATATCTGAATCATAGTGCCACAGATTCCTGCTTGGATTAGGATTTAACTTCTGCTAGTTTGTATTCTTTTCTAATTAAAATCAAACATCCACAGATGGAAGCTACTTTGTACGCTTGACCCGTGTTACACTAGTTGAAATCAAGACTAACCCACTGCAGCTACAGAGCTGAAATCTGTTTTCCCTTTGTCACCAAATGCTACAAGTTCTGTAACAGCCCATGACAGCAAACTGTCATCCTTACAAAATAATACAGGCTTTTTTCTCCAGTCACTAAATTTTATGAAAGATGGAGTTCCAGGAAGCCAAAACAGGAGACAAAACCCAAGACAAAACTCCAAGTTATATCCATTCTTATTTTACTTAACATTGCTCACAGTCTCCACAGTCTCAACAGACAGGAGTAATGTTATCAAAGGCAGGCATCTACATTAGACGTGCTTCTGCCTGAGCTTGTCACCCCACCTCCATTTAGAGGCAGCAGAAAGAAACAAACACTTCCAGGATGTGGTTCTTCCTGTTTTATAGTCATTGTCTAAAATAGGGCAGATGAAAATGCCTGTTTCAGAGGAAAGTGTATCATGGGCTTCTAAAAATAGAAGAGATGAATGCCTGTCTCTTTCTGGAACAGCAGAGTTCTGGTTAGAAGTTTTCCAACCCTCATGTGTAAATGGAGAGGTATGGCATATAGCTTACTTGGATTAAAGGATCGACAAAAGACCTTTACAGTTTTACCTCCAGTAACTATCTTGAGCTGAAGCTTAGATTGCCCTAGAAACTTTTGGTGGGTTGCAGCGGCCTAAGTGAAGGAGCATTTCAGATACTTTGGGATATCAGAGACATCTGCAGATGGGTGGAAGATGCAAGACAGGGCCTACAGGATACATGTTACCTTCCAGCTGAGGGTCAAGGAGAGCCCATTGATTCCAAAATGGCTATGATCTGAATGCTAACTTCATGTTGCTACCTAATTTTCAATCATTTTTCTTTAAGCAGCCCAAAGTAACACCATAATTTCATTTGCTGTATAGACCAAATTAAATTATCAATAGCAAGGTAATGGAGCAGGTTGTGTCCCAGTATTGGTGGGAAAGGATGCTTCCCCCAGTTCATCCTCTCAAAAACATTGCACCTTATCCAAATGCATGCTCCTTTTCCACTATTACACTTTATTTTTACTTGCAAAGTTACTTCCATAAATATTATCTCATTTCACACAATTTTTAAAATTAAATTAGTTTTTTTAAAAAATCTAGGGAGTCCCATATGCTTTAAGGGATATGGAAAAACTTTTCAAGGTACATTATTATAGTACTAAGCCATACTTCTTCACATATTTCTCATATAAAAAACCTTTGTTTTCCTATGTAGAAATTTTGACTTAGACAGAACTGCCTTATTTAACCTGGTCTAATATGTAAATGGGTACTTCATATTATACCAGTCTTTTATTCTCTTTTATCTTAAAATCTTAACATTTACAAATTTATTATATAGAACATTTATTTTAAATTAAATTTAATTAATAGAAACTATTCACATTCATTTGAAATGCTCTCCACGTTGATTGAAATAATTAGTGTAGGGCTACTCAATATTTACTTAAGATATGAATCTAGAGGGATTTGATAAAATTAATTAGCAGGAACTAATTATAGTTAGGATATGAGTTAGGGTTTAATAAATATAATTACAGAGTACAAATGATGGATTCTTAATTAATAGATACTTGTTGCCAAACATTGAAGAGAGAATATCATATTTCTGTGCAGGACATGCTATTCAGCGCACACCTTCAGCTCCATTGGAAACAGTGACATTTAAGTGCTCAGGGAGGAGGGGTGAGAGGGAGTTAAAAACACATAAACTAATTTGTTTCAATTTTTCTGTGAAAATATCAGATCAATTAAGGAAATCTGCCTTCTAAAAACGGATACATTCCTGCTTGTAGTATATTGGCATACGGCACAGTGGCTATGGGATGGAATTTTGGAGGTATTTAAGGCATTTAATAATGACAATAGGTTCCTGATTGGATTTTGGTATTACTTAGTCATTTCTGAATATTCAGCTTGGCACCTGTTCTGTTCTTTTATGTGTCTGGCTCTGTCTAAAAATATAGCCCTCACTTTGTGTGTGCCTTGCTGTCCTGCCTAAAAAATGGGGGTAATAATGTTTCCTACCATAGAAAGGTGTTGTGGGTATAATTTCTTCAAAGATTGTGAAATAATCAACTAGTAGAGTATTAGAGGCTGTATAAATATTATGATAAATTGATGGAAGAATTGCCCTCTATTTTGAGGCAGAAAGCTGGCCATGTTTTAAATTAACTTTTTGCATTTAGATTCTCCATCCAGTTAGGGTTCATCGCACCCTAGGGCTTCTTAACATATGTCTACACAGCAACCCAGAAATGCAATTGCTGTATCATAGACTGGTATTTGACCTGTGTGCTAGCACACCACAGGAAGGATGGTAGTAAGAGGACATATTCTATTGTTCCAAAATGTGAAGGGCAGGTTCATAAATATTGCAATTACTGACCAGCTAGTGAGGGAATAGGCTGATTATTATTTGGATGAGAAGAAAAATGATCTGTGGCATCCTTTATTTCCCTTAGCCAGTCCTAAAAAGTTATTTAAAGAATTGTCTGGGTTTTGGCTGGGATAGAGTTAATTTTCTTTTTAATAGACGAGTAAACCAGAACAAGAATACTCACCAGTTTAGTCTGAATCACAAATCATCTTAACTAACAAGAAATGAAATTTTGCATTTACCCAGAAAGCCATGAAATTATGAAAGGACAAAAAAAAATGTTTACAATGTCAACAGCCATGCTGTCAAGAACAGAAATTTCAGTGTATTGTCCTTTTAAGAAATCAGGAGGAAACTGAGGTAAAGATGAGGTGTTTGCCCTGGCATGTTTCCTCCATTTGTTCCACTTGGAAACTTTGCCATTTACCCTCTAACAAGTAGATTGGACTAGGTGCTCTGAAGAGGTCCCTTCCATCCTAAATGATGTTGTGATTTAGTGGGCAACCATTACCCAGAATCAAAAAATGCAGCTGTGTCTCTTTCTAGAACAGAAGGAGCATTGCATTTAAGGCAATATTAATTGTTGACCCCAAGATTGCCCCTTTCAGAACACAACTAAGTGTAAGCAATGTTAGCTAGCTTCTGCTCTCATATATTATACATTTGGGTGTTAATCTAGAAAGCCTTATGATTTAACCAAATATGTAAATTCTTATCTTCAAGCGAGGCTCCCACCTTCTCATACAAATGTTTGATTAGAACAAGTACTGAATACCATATTTTTGCAAATGTAGAAAAATTTCTAGCAGTTTTGCATTACTTTTCTGCCGTCAACTGAATATCCAGCTGGTGCAGAAATGCAAAGGCACATCTTCTTCACAGCAACTCATTGAACCAGGAGTTTATCTGTTTGCCAAGTATCCCATAGTGAAGGCTAGTCGAGAAAAGCATGAGATCAAGCCAAAAAAGGGAAGGTATTGAATCATAATATCACCCAGACTTTGCTCACCAGTCAAGTCACCTCATACCTGCTGTTCAAGGCTTATTCAGATATAACTCTATTAGATAGATTTAATTTTCTTCTCCATTTTTTTAAGTGTGACTGTAAAACAGGCTTTAAAATTCACTCATTCCAAAAAAAACCCATAATTTTCCCCTAAATTCAATGTAAAATAACAAAAAAAAACCCTCTCAACATTTTATACCTACCATAAGCATTAAATAATACTAAGTCTATCAAATTTATTAGAAAAGCTTTAATTCTATTACATTATTTTATATGTCATTCATGATAGGAATAAGAATGTAAAATGTCTTTCCATTTATCAGTGTTTTAATGAAATACTACTGGATTCCTATCAGAGCCAATGACAAAACTTCCCAAAGTGCTCCAAAGGCCAGATTGCGGCAGGCACTGATGACCAAAAGAGGTGATGACCAAAGAGGCTTTCTTCTTTGCAGACCACATCTGACTCAAGTTATGATGTGACCGCTAATTGGCTGTGGCCTTCCCAGGGAAGTATGTGTAGGCTGAGGGTAGGAAGCCAATTCTCCAGCAACAACAGTGGGAAATCCGGTAATCAGCAGTGCCTTGGCCACCGTGTCCCAATTTAAACACCAGAAACTGCCTCTTTCGCAGCTACAGTATAGACCGCAACCCATAAGTCAGTGAAGGTTACCTTTATGCATAAAGCTTCTTCCTTTAATAGGTAGATGGTCATCTCTCCCGAGGGGCTGCAATTTGTAGCTTCACAGGATCTAGCTTCCTAAGAGCACAGGAATACAAAGGGGTGTATTTGTTATTGACAGTGATGGGAACAGTTGGGGAGAAGGGCAGGGTTAATGAGCAAGTTGTTAACAGGGACACAGTCCAGGTCTATAGACTGATTCCCTATTTTTCTTTTAATAAAAATAACAATTTAAAAGTATGTGAGATGCATGCATACACAAAGGAAAGGAAATAAACCACACAGTATTTAAAATGGATACAGAGCAGAACACATAATTTATTTACTACTTCTTTTTCTTTGACCCCTTAAATGAACTGTCACTGTAGCAAGGGAGACAGAGCGATCCTTCATATATTTTCATTGAAAGGAATTTTAAATACCTAAAGACAGGCTGGGAATAGCTGCCAAACTGTGACTGTAAACTGCAGCTCTTCCTTTGCACGCTTTCTCTTCTACAGCCTACCTGGAAGGCAACAGTAATAGACTCTTGTGCATTTTCTACCTCGCTCCTTCACACTAAGCAGTGCTGACAGACACATCACGGCAAGTTTGTCTCTTTATCCAACAGTAGTACACACCTTAAAGGAGACCTCTCAAGTCTGAAGAGTGAAAGAACCTCCTCCACCCACGCACCTACTTTCTCCTATCATTATCATGCCATAGTTTTTCACTTTTCAGAATTGCCTCTCTCCATCACTTCTCACAGAGTGATCTCACACAAAAATGCATGGCAAAAGGATATTGGCACCGTGGGGAAAACTTGTCAAATATTACATGGTTCCTCTTTGTGGATGAAATCTTGGAAATGTGCATATAGTACTCCTCTCTGTGGATCATATGCATACACCTGTGCAAAATTCACCATGCATTCAAGCCAACTGCTGAAATAGCTGAAAACAAGGTCAGACAGAAACCCAGGCAATGAAAAACATGTGTGAACCAATGATTAAATCAGAGTCCAAGGGTCAAGAGATCCCAATTTGTCCTTTTGGCTCACCTACAGTCTTATTTATAACCACTAGCTAATTCATTAACTGTCCCTTCCTCCTTACTCTGTACAAATGAATTTGTGTGTTATTATATGCAGTGTAACTTTTCCAGAAAAACAGGTTTGTGTTCAAACACAACAGAGACAATTCCAGTTCAAACCAGTTAGCCTCAGTTTCTGAAAGGATTAATCCCACAGTGTTATAGTGCTTCCACACAGATTCCGGTTAGGCATCTCATGAGAAGCAGTGCAATCTCAGTTCAACAGTAGAGATGAGGTCTTGCTGGGACAAAGCAAGGGCTGTTTATCACAGCCCTTCTACTGAGAGCTGGCCTGTTTGGGAAGGGATCAGCAAGGATCTGTGAACTCCTGGAAGTGTAAGGATTTCAGAGTGATGCCCTCAGGAACTTCTTTGGAAAAATCACTGGGGCTGCAGCTGGTTAAGGAGAGTGGAACTGATGTTAATGCTGTTTGTTTGGGGTTTTTCTTATTTACAAAATGTGCATTCTGCAACATTACATGCCGTGTTTGTTTGCTGAGCTAGTTAAAAAAAAATGATTACACGGAAGTTTCTGAAAGGAGTGGCTGCTTTGTCTAATTTTCTATCTGTTCTGATCATACCTCTGCTTCTATTAACTCTTTTCTTGGTCTCTGCTTCTAAGCCTACAAGAGAGAGTTTGCAGCCATTAATTCCCACAGTCTTGTCCATACATTCTCCATCACAAACCCACACTGATCAGCAGTTGCTGTTCAGTGCTGTTCTGCTGTTGATGAAGACATCACATCCTCCTGTCTATACCACTGTCACTTCTTTACAAGTACACTGCTAAACTGGCCATATCCACATTGAGATTAAGAGCTTAGCAGCAATGGACATTTCATCTAGAAAATAAAAATGGTCAGAGTTACAGTCAATAGCCTGTCCCACACTTGGCAGTACAGCAGGCTAGGATGCTTAGGGTGTGCCAGTCCTTACAGCCAAGAAAATGATGTGACAAGATAGATCCCTGTTTTCCAGTTCTTAATGACTCTCTACCTGCTTCTGACTGGGCTGATTAAATGTGGTTCTTTGTGTCAACCTGGAGCAAAACTTGAATTCTTCAAATGGAAGGGCAGAAAAATATGTCAAAACTGCTCTCCTACTCTAGCTCAGATTTCTCTTATAAATTATTAAAAGCATAAATGCAAGTTTTGGTAGTAGCTTAAATCCTAATCCATCTGTTCACAGTCTTTGACTACCAATGAGGTAAGTAGAAACGTGTCCTGAGGAAAACCGGCTTCTAGCTGTCTTTTGTCTGGATCCTGGCTTCTTGGTAGAAACAGCTGGCACTGGATATTGCCAGAAACAGAGTTTGCTGAATGATCCTCCTCTGTGCAGATATTTCTATGTTCTTATTTCATCATCCAACAGGTAGATTCGTTCTCACCAGCAGAATACACGTCAGTCTGAAATACTGTAATATCACGATTATTATAAGGACTCAGCTTATTCGTCTGAATGTGTACCTTGGACTCATCTCTCGGTAACACAGGATCAATCCTAGAGGTATCTGGTACCACTTTTGTTGCCTTTTAGTATTTGTTAAGGAAGCATTTTTTTTTAAAGAGGTTATGAAGAATTAGACTTGTATAAGGCAAATAGGCTTTGAGGAGGACATTTTCTACTTTTTTATTTGGACTGAAAGGTCATTTTTCAGTCTAAAAGAAAGAAAGAAAATCCACTTCTCTGGTATGAGAGCAGCAACCTGGGTTTTGCACATTGACAGAATCTCTTCTACTTTTCAGGTAACTAATTCTGCATCCTTTCTAAAACTGCTGTTCTTAATGCTTGACTTCTTATCTAGGGGAGAACAGGCCATTGCTATTTATGACAATATCTTTTTTCCCCCCTCCATTCAGTAATAAGATGTACTAGAAAATGCACTTCATCTCCCTAGCCGTTAACTGCCCTTTTCCTTAGCGGAAATTCTCTGGACTTAAATGCATTTAAAAACTTTGGGATGCTCAGCTTCTGTTAGCAAATCTCTGAAAAGTAAGCACTTTTTACAATGGCAATGGAAGTCAAAACCAGTTCTGTTGGTTAATTCTTCAGGTTCTGGTCTTAAGGTCCCATTCGTAAGAGGGGTTGCATTCACATAAAGTTCCATGACTTCATAGGGAAAGTGTTAGAGTCTCTACATTTGTCAGTTGGGAAACAGTGTGTATGATGTATGCTATGATTAAGTACAGAGATTCCTCAGCTGGACCACTGAAGTCAGCCACAGGGGCTTCAGCTGGAATGAATACTTATTTGTATTCCCCAGGACAGAGCTGGGCAACCAGAGGTGTCATGAGATCCTGCAAATTTAATGTAATATTCATAGCAGTTTTCTATTTTTTTTAACCGAAATCCTCCATTCCTATAGAAACCAGCAGTGTGGAATCTCAGATTCCTTTCTGGGGTGTGTGTGCATGTGTGTGTGTGTCTGTTTCAGGTTCAATTCTCCAGCTGCAGAGAAGCTTGTGAATGTGCACAGGTGTGCAGTGCAGATGCTGGACAAAAAGGTAAGTAATAAGATGCTTGATTCTGTAACATAATTACAGGGTTCTTGATTCTCATTTCCCAAATCCTGAGGTTGCCACTATTGGACTTTAACTCATGTTTGAACACAAGGCTTCTTGTCCCCACAGTGCTTTAGGTGGCCTCCTGCTGAAAGGAAATATGTAAATTATTATAGTCTTGAATATGTACTGAAGCCATTTACTCAAAAGGTTTCTGGGGCTAGTGCTTGGGGAAAATCTAAAAGTATGAGGATTATTGCTTGTCTTGTCAGTTAAAACCTCAAGGCAAATGTAATATATGAAAACCAAAACAGTTAAATGAAGCAGCAAGACAGCATATGCACCAAGTCCTTCTTAGTCTTAATTTTTCAGTTATCTTCACTATCACTCTCCTACTATGACAGAACTGCAGACACTCAAGGAACTGAGGAAATGAAATCTCAGATTTCATTCAGCACCCAGGAAGGATTGGTATACTTTTCATTTCACATTAAGGAATTTTACTGAATTGTGAGCAGCAATACCAGCCTATAGGCAATACAATCTGTGGTAAGTTTCTCATTATCATACTAAATTCAGGTGTCCACCTGTGCACAACAGGCTCAATTCTACTGCCTCAACACAGGCATGCACTGCCTCTTTCACACCATCTAGTTTATTCGAGACACCCACAAATGGGCTCATAGACCTAACAAAGGACCTGCTGGAGGAGATGTGTGCCCTTTTGAAGCCGTAGTCATATGTCAGGGGATACAGTAGTGCATCTCAAACCGTATTAGACACTAATAGACACCTGTGTTCAGCAAAATGAATCAAGATCATTATATAAGCTCCCACTATTATTAATGGAGATGTAATCAGTGCAATCTTTAAAGACCAGAGAGCTGGAGACACTCTATGATCTGTATTGACTAGGTCTTCATTGATTGGAATAGGATTATAGATGCCTAATATAACAGTAGATTTCTATGCTAGATAACTGAATTTAGATTTCTTAATCCTAAACTGAACTAAGAACCCTATCTTCATTTAAAGACTAGGAGTAAAAATAAATATTTCCTGAAAGTTAGAAGCAATTTCAAATTAAGTAATAAATAAGAAAATGTTAGTGTGCAGTGAGAATATGATTAGATTTTTTAGCAGAATTTAATGAAACTAGGGAAGAACATAAAAGTCTTACTTGGTCAAGACCAAGGTCCATACAGCATAATATTCCATCTCCCACAGTGGCCATAAGCAGATGCCAAGGGAAATGTAAGAACAGGGTAAACCGGTTTTACCAGGATGCTCGGTGCTGTTACGATTACAGCTCCATTCTAAATGTGCCTGCTTATTAACGATAGAAGTACAAGCCATTGGTACACAACTATATCGCTTCTCAGTCAGATTTTGAAGGTCCCTGATTTTGAAGGGGAGTCCTATCTGCCGTTTGACTGTCATTAGTTTCAAAGTTATATACGTTTTTACAGGAGCTGATAATTTTCGGCATTTTGCCAAAAGACAACTTAGTGAAAAGAAAATATTATGATTCACCAAAATATGCATTACAAAATCTTTCCCCAAATACACCTGATATGTTTAGTAAAAAATAATTGTGGTTACAGAAGAAACCTGCCAGTGTCTTCCCAGAATTACGTTAATCTGCGAAATCAATCTTCCATTTTAAAATGTGTTCTTACTGTCCCTCTTCCCCTCCTTTCTTTGTGTCAAAAACTTTCAGAGAACAGTCTTGTCACTTACTGGCAGTGACAAGACAGGAAGCTGACCTATTCAACTCAATGAGCTGAGGACTTTAGAGACTAACTGCAACCATTGAAGCCTGATCAGTTTATGGGAGGGATTGTATGTCTGTGCCAGTGGCAGCAGGGAGCTGGAACTGATGATCAAAAAAGACCTTCCTGTTGTGTGTTCTTATTTCAGTGAAACATGTTTAAATACAGTGCCTTTTCTACACTTTCCTCTTGTTTGGTCGGGTTTTTTAATTGTCCCTTTTTGAACAGGAAAGTAGAAAGGAAACAAAACGTCCTGCTTCACAAAGCATATACAGATGGAAAATTCAAACCCAAATGAGATAAGAGATAAAGAGAGCCAAACTGGCTGGTATTTAGGTATTATGCAGCTATTCTAATAAGGCAACATGCTTATGGCATTGCAGCAGCAGGGCATAGAACAACCCACATCTGTACTGAATTCTCCTAGCCTACCAAATACAGGAGCCACTGGAAAATAGCTAGTGTGACTTGCTCCTGGTCTGCTCTGACTCTTGCACTGTGGTTTGGAAATATTTGGAGAAATGCAGGTTGCACAGACCAAAACATGTCAGAGACTACTGTAATCTTTTGATAGTACAGAAAATCAAATTCCAAGGCTTGTACTGATATAGCCTGTACATATGGGCTGTACAATCCACATAGACAATGCAAACAACAGAGATACACCCAAGTATGTCCTAGTCAAACAAGAGGCCTATGGAATAGCAGCACGGTCTTAGCAGGCAAGGCAGCACAAGACCAGCTAAGATCTTCCATGTGGATCCTGGGTTCTTGTTACCAGGTGTTTTTCTGTTCAAGCCTAAACAACAGTGTTGTAGCATACTTCACCACTAAGTCAATCATCTCTATGTGAGTGGCAATTAGGACACTACCGTGTGGACATAAGCATGAACATATATCGGTTTTCTTCTTATTTATATTCTTGTCTCTTTCTGTTATAAAATGAATGCCAATGAAACAGAAACTGGGGAATGTTAATGTGGACTCTGAAACATTAACTTCTCTGAGATATTTTTGTGATTTTAATTGTAAAGTCTTAAATAACATTGACAAAGCTTTATTCTGTATTGATTCTATTGCTATACTAAACTCTTCATTATGTGAATTTGTGAATGCTTACAAGAATCAATCATAATTATGCATGGCCCAATACAGTTGAAATCAAAACAATGGGTCAATTCGTGCTGTAAAGTGCATTACATCTAGCAATCTCTGTGAGACAATCAACCAAAAATTAGATCTGTATATTAGGATTTTAGTTATTTAAGTATTAAACAATGGTAAGTAAACCTCCAGAGGTCCTCTTCACATACATTTACATCAGCATAAGATGAACTGATTTCAGGCTTATATCCCCAAACCTCCACAGAATTATAATCAAAACCACAAGGCCAGACTGTCTTTTCATTAGAACTTTATTCTACTAAACCATGTTCCTGAAAGTTTTCATTTTAGTTCCACATAAATGGAATAAAAGTTAGACAAATTTTGTAAATGGAATGGAATGATTCTACTTTATCTAAACCACTAATAAGTGGTTTTGAAGGAAGGGGAACAAGCTACTAACAGCAGTGAATGGATGGTTTAAATAACATCCTTTTTTTTTTTTTTTTTTACTTAACCAGTCCTGGAAATATGCTTAGCAAATTGTGAACCAAAGCCTATTGAAAAATTAAGGTTAAGCTTCAGATTTGTCTAAAATCTATTAGCAACAGTAAAAATTATGTAGGGGTTGGGTACCTTTAGTGCGGTTCTTACTAAACTATGATTTCTTAGAGAAGCTACTATGGTTCCTAGTCCTAAGTCCCAACACCGCAAAAAGTGGCAAGCGGTAGGCAATCTGGAGTAGCTGTGATCAGCTGTTTGAGTTAACCATGTGCCTGATATTACACTATTATAACAGCAAAAGAAAAAAATCATTGTTGTAGATAAGCTAGGGAATAAAATGGGGGAAGATTAAGCTCTCCAATTTTATTTCATCCTGGAGATGGACCCAGGTGCAGAGCCTACTGACTCTTCGCCAATAATTGAACAATTCAAAAACACACATTATGTACAATTCTGCCCAATTCCTGTATCCATCAGATGGAATCAGGCATGCTTAGGGGGATGTTTATCCCATTCCAGTGAGCTATTCATTTCTCCCATACTATTGCATAGACTACTTATACTGGGTCACTCTTCTTTTGTCTTTCACAACATTAAAATCTTCAAAATCTTGCTTTCATGTTGTTCTGAGTTATCTGTAATGACTTAGTAATGCCAGCTTGCAATTCCAGGTAGAAGAAACCCATGACTGCAATAGTTTTCCATGTTCATTCAAGGGATAGGTGTTCCTGATTAGACTCCACACAGTGGGTTTAGATAACTTCTCTCACACTGGCCTTTGAACCAAACAAAACGCACATGTTATCCTTGGGACATACACCTCTCCTAGGTGTCAAAAAGCAGAATATTATAAATGCTTCTCTTTAAAACAAGAAGAGGAGATGGTTAGGAAAAGTGGTAAGCCGTGTGAAAACTTTTTCCTTTTCTCTTTCTTCCTCTTCATTCCCCTCTACTTGATAGACCATGGATAAAGCAGCATTTTTATTTTTTCCTCATGAAAAGCAGCTGGCTTTCCACTCTGGAGTTTACAGTCCTGCACCACTGGACAAGGAGAGAAACACCGAGTGAAATGTATTTCCCCACAAAGCTCCTTTCTCTGCCACAAGACTCCTCAACTCTTACACGAGTAGATAATTTCAGGAAGGGAAATAAATTTAATTTAGCCTCTGAGCTTTTTCTCTCCTCATTTCTCTGATGAGATGTTCAATTCACTCCATTCTGTTGTCAGATTTGTGACATAGTGACCTGTCTCTGAGCGATGAGTCTAAAGCCAATATCTCATTTCACATAAGCCACTAAGCAGTCATCACATGGTAATGCTTTCCAGTCACTATGGGTGCAATGGATGTAAGCTTTCATCTATAAATTCTTTTTTAGTTGCGCATTTCTGTCAAGCTGGTCTAATCTACTTACACCTGGCACATTAATTCTTATCTTTTCCTTGCAACATTGTAATTATATGTTATTTCCAGCAATAATTAATTCTCTCTCAGGCGGGCTTTTTATAGCTTATAAGTCAAAGTGGGCTGCACCATACTAAATAATTAATTCAGACTATGTTTTATGTCATGACATACACAGAGCCCCTGGGTGTAATTGTTACAGAATTCTTTTGAGAAGAAAGTCCTTGGCTCCCAGGGGTTGTACAGTCCAGAAAACACCAATTATAATGGTTATTTCTCTCAGACCAACAGTAGGTGTGTTCAGTTCTTTCTACCAACAATCTATTTATGGCAGTTATTTTCAGAAGGTCTTGCTACAATATTAACCTACAAGAACATGCAGCTACAGCCCATGTGAATGACTCTAAACTGTATATAAAACCCTTCAGAGAAGCTTGCAACAGTTCACATACTTGCCTACAATTGCCTATATTTCTTTGGTTTCTTAATTGTACACAAAAAGGACATTTCCATGACAAAAAATGTGATATGAAATTGTAGCTATGAGTTATTGGCAAGCTGTGTCCATAGAAAACGTAATCATTAAGCAGAAGTCGATAGCTAGATATGGTATCTTACCTAGAGATGTAGTCTCAAATACCTCATCACTCCAGAAATACTGCAAAGAAACCACAAAACAAAACAACAAACAAACAAACAAAAAAAAGAGACAATACTTACTTTAAAACTAGCCAGGAAGACAGGTTAGGTAACAGGAGTCTGGAAGTCACAGTATGCCTAAAAGGATTTACTGGAATCCAATGAGATAATGTTTGAAAGATGAAAGAACTTTATTAATAGGAAAAGTATAATTACCAATCATGGGCTATAAAGAATGCAAATATATTAAACACAGAATTATAACACACACCTCCTT
Organism: Phalacrocorax carbo; assembly: GCF_963921805.1. Taxonomy (NCBI): domain Eukaryota; kingdom Metazoa; phylum Chordata; class Aves; order Suliformes; family Phalacrocoracidae; genus Phalacrocorax; species Phalacrocorax carbo. The sequence continues at coordinate 120,438,432 of NC_087515.1, forward strand.
ATCAGGGGAAGGATAGCAACTGCACAAAGAAGAGAAAGATCAGAGACTAGCATTGTACAGAAAACTTGAATAATAGCAATTTAGATTCCTTGTGTATGGTGAAGCATCAGAAGAGAACATGTTTAAGCAATGTTGTTTCTGGATACCTTAAAGCAATACTCTCAAATTTGCTTTGGTTTTGTATTGTCTTAGCTGCTGGTGTGAGCAGTGGCAGCAGTAATACCAGGTCCTGGTTTCCCTTTTGTCCATACAAAGCCTTTCAGCTATTTCAGGAGTGGTCTCATTCCAGCTACAGTACGTTAACCAGTAGCACCACATGTACCACCATCACAGGATCATTCAAGAAGTCAGGCTAAGTGAAGTACTGTAAATTTGTTCCTTTGGGATCATGTGGTCAGTAAGGAAGAGTAGCCCAGAGCAAAGTACTATTCAACCTTACTGATACGGAAAAAAACCTACCATAAGCCATGATATAAATAGCAAAAAGCTCAAAAACATATATATCCTATTGAAAAACCAAAATAGCCTAGGAAACCAAAGTCTTGAATCGAACTGACTATAATCCACTTTACTTTTAGGTAATATTTTGTCCTATTGATCTCTCTCATTTTCTGATTCTAGTTGTACGGGATTGGATAGTTCAAAAGGAACCTGTGATAGTGACAGGACTAAAAGTCTATGTCTTCTCTGAAGGGCAGTTGTGTGGCAACCTTTCTTTTTGTATTAAACAATACTGGTATGAAGCTGAATTAATAGTAGGCATGTGTGATTTACACAAAGTCCATCAATGAAAATATAGTAAGTTCCTTTATTCAGCAGTTGCTACAACTAGCTCTGTATGTGTTGCATATCTTCTAAGTGTGAAGATTCAAGTTAAGGGTTTTGTTTGCATCTCTTTTGAAGATGGAAGAGGTCATGTAAAGTCCTTCCCAAATCCATGATCTTTAGATAATGACTGTGAGGCAGAGCTGGTGGCTGAAACCTAACATTACTTTTGAGAGTGGGGTTTACAGTGCTTTTCCTTTATTTCAAAAGGGAGGCAGAGAGTGAGCTCTATCTTCTAGCACAGTTCAGGACCACTGGACCACAGCACATCAGCTGCTGTCCCCACAAGCTAATATGGAGTGGAAAGAAGGATAGGAGTATTTCAGACTGCTTGAAATTACCTGCAACAGATTTGAATCTCATTAAAGGAGGAAGATGCCAGCCAATGGAAGGGAACTGCATGAAGCCAAGTATCTTTCCTGCAGTAATGAGACAAGGGCAGAAATGCTCCGTGAATGTAATCAATGATAATGGCAGGTTGTCTATACATACCGCCCCAAGGTAAATACCTGGAGCTCTCAAACTGCATAAGGAAGCATCATGTCCTGAAGTTTTCAAGCCAAGATATTCCTCCACTAGTTGTATTTGCATGATAAAGTTCCAGCCATCAGACATCTCTGAGCACCGCAAGCAGGTTACAGACTGTCAATTAATAACAAACTTCAGCAAATCGGCTGCAAGGAGGCCCAGAGCAGCCCTGCAATCCCACAATATAAAAAGTGTTGGCAGTGTTCCTTTGTCTTTAAAGCTGCAGTAAATGGGTGAGGTCTGAACAGTACGAAAATATCAAAAATTTCTGCAGCATACTGCTAATGAAAAGTACACGACACTTTTTTTTCTGCTGTGGCTCTTACACAGGACTTGGAGGATAGCAAGAGTTTTGCATTTGTGTCATCTCAGGAAAATTACTGGACATTTTGATCCTCCCTGTGTTGGATTCTTTTTTTCCAGCTCAGTTAGAATGTAAAGGGTTATGTTTGGTCAAGAAGGAGGAAGGCCTTTGGACATAAAGAAAAGAAATCTACTTTTCACCTTATAAATGATAGAATTCTTAGGAACTGGCAAAAAGCCAAAACTATGTCAACTTTTTGTCTGAATATGAAAATTTCCTGACAGCTCCATTATGCAAAATTTTTTACATCCCATGAGGGTCCTTGTGCCTATAAAGAACACACTTGCTGTCTTCCTTCCCTCACAGGAGGAAGGTAAGTGCAGATTCCTAAAAAGACTGAATAGGAGCAAGCTTAAATTCCATGCATTTTACAAACTGTCTCACAAGGTCATTAGTGCTTTTATAGTTGTTTGTTCATTGTGTTATTTATACCATGGCATCTGGCCACATTACAAGCATTAAAATAAAATATCTGTCCATAAGGTAGCTATAATTGTCATCTTCCTATTAACCACCTCTACTTATCATACAGGAAGAAGAAATCTGTGGCATTTTAGCTTGGCCCTGATGATCTGAGGGGACAGAGCAAGGCTCATCTCACTTTCTGAACAGCAATAAGCCTCTGCCATAACCAAGACCCAGAAGTGAAGTCCTGGAAATGCTGTGCATTCAGTCAAAAATTTAAAGCTGCGAATTCCAGCAAATATTAAAAAAAAATTTATGAACTTGGTTATGATCATGACTACAGACGGTCCTTTGAGGCACACATATACATGGCATGAGCTTAGCAGAGGAGGAGTGGGCTGAGTATACACGGCTCACACTGGCATTAAGGAAACTTGAAGGTCATGGACACAATTAATTAAAATTTACAGGAAATTTTATTAATTATTAGATACTCGGGTTATCTTCAAAATTCCCAAACAGGTCCTTGTAAGTCAGCAAATGGCAGTTTTATCAATGTGTTTGAAACACAAAATCCATCCTATGCAATGTATGAAGGAGAAGGAATGAAACCTTGTAAAAGTAAAAGAATATGCTGATGTAACTAAAGATGCAGATATACATTGGTCAAAAAAAGGTTCATCTAGAAATTATAATACAGGCGTTTACTAATTTTCAAGGGCTCAGCTCTGAATCCTACATTTTTGCTGCCTAGGACATATCAGCTTTTGCTATTTTACATATTTAGATGCAAAACTAACTGTGTTTGAAACACATTTTCAATGGTTGCCTTCTGATTCAAACATGAAATAGAGAAATTTCACAAGCACTTTTAAAAGTGTCATGGAAATGAAATGCAATTTCCTTAAATGTCAAGATTTCCAAATTTGATTGGGAATACATTGCACATACATTTTGTTTCTGTCTTACAGAAACTATCTGATTTGTTAGTAATAAAAAGTAGGAGAGCTGAAGGTCAGTAAATATAGTAATTTCCTGTTATTTTGATGTCTCTGAAGCAGAAAGAACTGTGGAACAGGGAAGAGTGCAGAATCCTCCCCATTTAAGTGCTGCTTGACTTGGTCCTTGTGTAATGTCATGGATACCCCTTTCTGAAACAAAACTATCTTATTTTGTGTCAATGCAAGTAAAAATAAGTCTACATCAGAAAGGATGGAGAAGAGTTAAAATCATACATACACCGTCAGCATGATTCATCTAGCTAAATACAAATGCCTACAATGCATCAATGATGCCAGTGAATATGCTCCTTTTATACCTGATGGAGAGAAATTGCCACATCTAGAGCTCAGCTAATTTCATCCTAATTAGGAAAGCAAACGAAATAAAAAAAAAAATCAACCAAGCTCTAGCAATGTCTGTTCCTGTCCATCAGCTAAAAAGCAGTGTAAACAGCCATTTAGTTGTAGACATCTGCTTTGTAGGTATCCAAAGTTAGGTGAGATGAATCCTACCCCGAGTTGATCTCAACCTTTCCAGTATTTTCACTGTGTTAGTTAAGAGCTAGAATGCAGACTTTTTTCATCATACACCACATGGTCTGGTTTATCTGTCATCATCTGGATTAGTGAGGACATTTCAATATGACTGTTTACTCTTAGCAATTTGACTCAATCACTTAAATCCTATTGTTTCATTTTGCTTCCAGGACTGATTTAACAGTAAAGGAATAAAAGACAATATACTTAAATTTTAAGACTATGTGATTATCTTGAAAACTATTCGTTGAAAATACTTAAATCATTGACTAAATATTCCTTAAACAAGAGATTGTGGGTACAGTTTTTCAATAAATTTTTCATGGCATCAGAAATCACTGTTTTGGCTACAAATTTTTTTTGGCTACAAATGCAGGAAGCCAGTGTGCAGCAAGAAATGTGCCAGTGAAAAGGGACATGGTAAACACAGGGAGCTGCACTGATCAGATCAGACTGATTTTCTGGTGAAGAGCTGTAAATATTTAACCCTCATGCACTGAACAGAGATGAGATTCCCCAGCACTCCACAAGCAGGTTTGAGTACCAGCAGTTTTCACAGCTTTACCAGTGACTTTAATACTGGCTGCCCAAACCCGACTATTTTAATACATTCATTCCAGGGACTTTAGCCAAGAAATCTAGGTTAAAGGTAGCTTAGGTACATCTATCAAGGCTCTGATCCTAGAGGCCCTGGCAGCAGCATGGATATTCCCTTACTGAAGCCTGATTTTCATCACCCCACCAGCCAAAAGAGCAATACACACCCAAGAGGCAGAAGTACACGCGTTATAGGCTGGGAGTAGAGATGTGTTTGTAAATGCTGCCTCAGTTAGAGGTGCCTTTCCTCAAATTGGCAATGCTGCCACCAGTCAAATGATATTATATGGTTGATACATCCAGATGTGACATGCCATTGTAACATACCATGAGCTCAGGATATGGATGCTGTTTTCTGAAAATTGTGATTATAATCGCTCAAAACAAAAAGACTTTATGGGTTTCTTTCCTTCTTTTAAAAAGTTTTTAAACCCATTTACCAAGTGTCAGAGCCCATGAAATAGAATGATGTAGGGTGCTCAAGTTAAGATGCTGGAGCAGAAATACAAGAAAAACCTGGGTAATTTCCCATTACCTGCTAGTATCAAATGTTTGAAATCTGGCTGCTCTGCTTGAATCACAATAAAGCTATTTTTTCCCCTGTGAGAAGCAACAGAATCTTAACCAGCTTCATTATTTCCACTTCTCTGATGCTTTATTTTTGATATTATTAACCAGTGCATTACTGGAATCTGATCTTTCATGCCCATATGCAAGCAAAAGAAATAAATCAACCAGATTTTCATCATTAAGGCCTAGAAAGTATTAATACTTTTAAATCCTGCATCCTATTGGATGTGCTTTCATACTTGCCTTTAGCTGACTTCTATTATAGTTGCTTTAATAGGTTGGAAAATAAAGGTATAGCAAAGCAAGTTATCCCAGGTTAGCCAGATATCTTTTGCACGGGCTAAAGATTACTTTAGCGTTCTGATTTCCCACTGCAGATCTTTAGCCTCTAGAGCATCCATTTCCCTCATAGATCAACTGCTCAACTCCCTTTCTGTTAAATTTCTGGAGGTGCTGAAATGCCTTGAAACATTTACCCCTCTGGTCCTTTTAAAGGTCTTATCTATGCCAATAAGGAGTCGCAGCTGCTTTTTTGCAAGTACATGAGAGGGTACTTGAAAGGGGCACTCTTGCAGGTGTACATACTGTATAGGTTATACCCTTCTCGTCTCTTTTCTAATAACTTTGCTCTCTTAACAATATGCTGACAGAAAATTATTATCTGTCTCTGAGAGTACAATGACTGGACCTCTTTTCATCGTACCCGTTGAAGTCTGCAGACAAGAATGCAAGTGTTTCAAAACTGGAAAGGCGGCAAACTAGTCTGGATGTTTTGGGGAGACAGCTGAGATAGGAGAGTTTGAGGGACTTAAACCTCCTTACATATGTAGCTGTAAATACACAAGGATCCACACCAATGTCTCACCAGCTGAAAAGAAAAACC